>NC_141389.1:23232437-23619813 GCF_017979445.1 Akebia trifoliata
CAAGTTATCTTCACAGTTGTGCCTAGTTATAAATGAAGAAAATGAACAAATATCCCAAATTCCTTATGCTAATGTAGTTGAAAGCATTATGTATGTTATGGTTTGCACTAGAGTTGACATATCACAAACAATATGATTAGTCCATACACGACAAACCTATAAAAAGAACATGACGAGCGGTAAAGTGGATTCTTAGGTACTTGAAGGATGCCTTGGATGTTGGTATTGAGTTCAACAAGGATGTCCATGAGGGAAACAAAGTTGTTGGTTATGGTGATTCAGATTTTGTTGGTGACTTGAACAAGAGAAGATTTACAATTGGGATTTTATTTACAATGACAGGTGGACTCATTAGTTGAAAATCTATACTACATCATACTACAACTTTGTCTATTATAAAGACAGAATATATGGCAGTCTCGGAAGTAGTCAAAGAAGCAATCTGGTTGAGTGGACTTATAGGTGAACTGGGGATTAAATAGGAAAATATGTTATTGTACTGTGATAATTAAAGTACAATATATTTAGCGAATAATCAAATTTACTATGCAAGTACCAAACATATAGATGTTCATATTCACTTTATCAGAGATGCAGTATCCGACAAGGAGATTATGTTAGAGAAAATTAATATAGATGACAACCTAGCAGATATGATAAATAAGCTAGTTACATCAACCAAGTTCTAGCATTACTTGGACTTGGTCAACATTCATTAAGATGTGTTTTGAAGGCATAGCCTAGTAGGTAATGAGGGGAGTGTAGGAAGGGTACCTCAAGGAGGTACGGAGGATGAGGCATTTACCATTTTCTTCAAGGTGGCAGAATTCAAGCTAAACTGAAGCTTGTTGTATAAATGTATTATATTCAGTTGTATGAAAAGAACAATCATGTAATATTTTATTAAGGAGTTTTCTATTTTGGGGAGTTTTACATGTTTTGATAACTCTCGATTATATAAATAAAGATCTTTAGGGTTGTAAAATTTATGAGAAAATAGTGACTGTTCTTGTTCCATTTTGAGGACGTAGGCACACTATCGAACAACGTAAATCCTTGTGTTTTGTGCAGTTGTGTTGTCTTTGCTATTTTAATTTTTCCAATCTTACATAATCCATGAGTTTAGGTGTAATTATGCACCTACAAAGGACGAAAGAGTAATCCATTTTATTACATATTTTTGTTTTCTATCTTTATCAATGAAAGATTAAATCTATTAATAAAAATCAATTCACTATAAATTTTTTTATATTATTATTCCAATCCTAATAAAAAAAACCTTGGGAATTAGCATTTGAGGGTATTTTTTTTATAGAAATAAATTTTTTGACGTGGATTTTGTGTTTAAATGGTTGAGTTCATGTGTTTTCTTTATGAACTATTCTCCATGAGTCAAGGGATCTTGAGAAATTTCCAAAACATGCACTGAAAATTAAGAAATTATCAAAATGGTGTGCTATTCAAATTAATTTCAAAAATGACAATTTACCATTTTTTTTAAATAAGTTTTTGTTTTACCAAAATGGTAAGAAAGAAAATTAACAGTATTTTTTACAATTTTCATACCAAAAATACCCTTTTTAATTTTAGATTGAAATTACTTAATTTCCCTTCTTTTAATTTATATTCAAACTACATTTATACCCTCTTATATTTATTATATAAAAGAGTTAGGTTTTGATAAATTTGAAGAGGTTGAAAATTCTAGAAGAAAGAGAAAAAAATGTATATATTACTGTTCAATTTTTTTTTTTTATCGTTTTTGTTAAACAACTTATTTCATAATTATTTTAGAGAGCTTCTATTGCCACACCAACTTTTGCTAACGCCACCCTTACATATGAATTAGGGTGGCGTTAGCAAAATTTTGGTGTGGCAAGTGCACCATTTTTGGAAATTTTCAATTTTCGTGTTCATTTGATAATTTGCCCTAGTATTAGACACCATATCTTTGTCCAGAATTTAATAGGCTGAAAATTCCGACTCAACCCTAAGGCCCAATACCTTCTTTTTGGGTTGACCAAGCATTTTTAGCGGGCCAGGGGCCCAATGGGCAGCTTTACAGTTGGCCTCATCATTGGACTTTACAATTGGCTGCCTTACCAAAGATCCTCTTAGACTCGTGACTCCCTGTCTTGTAAATCACAACAGTGGAGCTCTCGAGGATCTGAGCCTCATTGATATGGTGATCATTAGTGTTTACTATGTTTCAAAGACACGTGTCTATATATTAAGCTGGTGGCAACATCATTTCGTGATCTTTGCCGTAGCTGTTGACAACCATCTCGAGGAAAAGATCTATGGTACATTCCACATCAGTTGAGTGTATTTTGGTGTTTTTTTTTTAAAGTCCGTTTTGCACAGCTCTCGAGTTAAATCATGGTTTTAAAATCAGGTGGAGGAGCTAGTTTAATCGAATCACTGAACTTAGTTTAAATTTATGTATTAATAAATAAATTATATTTTTTCTTCTATAAGATGGATTAGTAAGTAGATGCTTTATTTTATATTGACAAAAATATTTTTTCTCAATCGTGAAAAAATGTAACAAGTTCTATACAGAAAATAATAATAATAATAAGTAAATACTATGAGGGTAAATGTGACATTTATTAATTCGTGCTCGATTTACAACATATGTCACCATTAATCTTGAGGATACGTGCCATGACCTCTAGGGAGGACAAGAATTGTGTCCACAATGGGCGGTTTTTCGTGTCAACTAAATTACCTGCTTTAGCAACATGTATTTCTCGGTAACGGATCCTGTCTAGTGTGGTAACGGATCGTCTCTAGTGTGTTTTCCTTGTAGCACCCTATTGTACTTTTCCCATGGCCGCGAGAGCATCGTCTAGAAAATAAAAAATATACACACCTTAACCGTTTGGGCTCATGGTCTAGATCAGATTTAAAATAATAATAAAAAAAATCTTTTTAAACTTGATCAAAGGCTTTTAAAATGGAACAACTCTTGAATTTTGACAAAGTGACTTTGCTTTCTAGGCCTCGCTACGCTCTCTTAATTGTGAAAAAAATGTTAAAGGGTTCTACAAGAAGAAAAAAAAAAAGTACCATACTAGATCCACTCTCATGTCTTTGTCCTCTGATTAATGATCACGCACGGTCTTATAATTGGGCATGGACTTATTAGTTACATTTTGTTTCTGTTTTGGCGGGCAGCACATACCAACCACCCTAACACATGTTCAACATAAAAATGTAGTCACTTTTATATGAAGGGATGCATAGAGATTCGAATGCGTGATCTGGGGAGCAAACTCAGTTGCCCTTACCATCTCAACTAACCCCTAATGGTGACTTATTAGTTACAAGAACATGAACACAACATAATATTATAAATCTGTGCTTAGTCAATTTGGTGACCCTTATAAGTCCATGTTTAATCATCCAATTAATGGGACAAAAAGCAACAAAATAGTTGGGTGAGGATTCACAATCTCTTATGCTAAGATAGCTAAATTAATGAGGGAAAAAATGATGAAAAGGTTTGATGTATAGCTAGTTTGCTTTCTCTTTGCATCCAAACATGAGTGGGAAAAGCAGAAAATTTGAATAAGAATAAGATTAGTTGTGAAATTGGGTAAGTTTTAGGACAGCGATATTTTTTAACCATTAAAGGACAGGATTGAGATTGATATTTGAAGTTAATTTTAAATAAAGCACATATAATAAGTGCAGAGAGATAAAATCATCTCTCATCTGGATCATTTAATCGCACCATCATCACGTATCTCGAGATTGATACATGACATCGTTTGAAGATAACTTTATTTTATTAGGGAAAAATTTTAATTTAAAAATATTCTTTCCCTTTTATATAATTACTAATCTAGATAAATGATAATACATTCATTTGTAATTTAATTAAGATTATGATTCTTTTTAAGATTTTTCTATTTAAAGGACTAAAGACTATTGTAAAATATAGGAGGATGGAAGAGGAGAAAGGGAGGAGACTAAGGTAAGGAGATTATGTAATAAATTTAATTTATACTAAAACGGCTCATCGAACCCGTGGATATAGGCACATTTGCAGAACCACATAAAAAACTCTTGTCTTCTCTCTTTTTCATGTTTTTTTTATTATTTTGTGGGTTTAATGATGAAATTGTGATCGATGTCGATTTACTACAAAATCAACCTCTACAATAAATTTACCCTAAACAAATCCAAATATGTCTCTTCTTAATAAATTACTAAAAGCTATGATCGAGATAATTATCCTGCTTTATTTGCATTTTCAAGCCCTTATCTCACATAAACAATAATTACTAACGTTTAGCTTTACTTTTTCATGAAGGGTCACCTAATGTCATCCAAACTGAATTTTTTTTATTTTCTAAATAATAGAGTAAAAACATAAATTATTAAGTATAGAATAAAAATGTACAAAATTTTCTATGTTTTTTAAGTGAATGAACCAATAAAAACGGAGAATGTGGAATCTAAGGGCCTGTTTGGATTGACTTCTTAAAGTGCTTCTGGCTCTCTATTGGAGTCAGAAGCACTTATTGAATCATTTGGACAAATAAGTACTTCAAAAAATAATTCTCCAAAAAAGTAAAATTGGTACTTCTACGAGAAGTACCGAGAATAGTGCTTCTCAAATTCGTTTTTGCAGGGAGCAAATTTCTCCGTCAATTAATAGGGTGCGTTTCCAAATTTACCCCCATGAAAAATATAAATGACCTCACATATCCCGATTCTATTCGTCAAAACAGATCGGTCGTTCAAGCTTGAAACCCTTGTCGTTCAAGCTTGAAAACTTGACGGAAGTTCAGCCGAAATCCTCTCCTCCCTCAGGCGACTACGACTACGACGACGACCTCTCCGACCACTCCGAGTCAGTTCGACAAAACTATCTCTGTTTTTTTCGATTTATAAACCCTCATCGTTCACCCTAAATCATCGACAGAAGTTCTACCGAAACCCTCTCCTTCCTACGAGTAAAGCATATCTCCCCTCAGGCGACTACGGCGACGACGTCTCCGACGATTGCAGCAGCGAGTTCGTCCTCTCCTCATAGGTAAGTCGATCGGCTTACACTTATTCGATTCGATAGTCTCTGTTCTTCTCATATCTTTCAAGGCAAAGGGAATTTCTTTGTTTTCTAATTTTATTAGAAAATCAATTGATTATACAAAATCAATCGACTAAAAATATAGTTCGTATTTTCGAACGTAGTTGAACCTGATCTTGCAGTCACAATAATGTTTAGAACACCAAGATAAAATTGACTGGTTTCACAAATCAATATGGTTGGATGGTTGGGATAATACACTGATTGATTTAAGGATAAAATTGAATGGTTTAAGAACAAAATTTGAGCATTGGTTTCACAGATCTTTTTTTTTATACTTTGTATGTGCTTGCTCATATAATAAAAAATAAAAATAAAAACATCCCAAATCAACACTCTCACTGATTTTTGTGTGTACACATGTTGAGAAATCCTATTCTTTGGGTTCCAATCTACTGATTTTTTCCCCTAAAGAGCCACTGATTTTCCCAAGTTTCAAAGATGGTAGAAATATAACATAAAAGAACACGAGCTTCATCAACTTGGCATGTTTTTTATATGAAAGCCCCACCCCCAATCCAAATCAACACTCCAATCCTTTTGTAATTTATCACATATGGATTGGTATGTTATAAGTAAAAGTTGGCATGATAATAACATCTCTCATAATTGATTATGGTTGTTGCATCACCATTGTTTTAGTAGGTGTTGTTTGATCTTTATTTGTTTAAAATCATTAAGATCCCATCTCATCTCATCACTTTGAGAAAATACATTTGGTCGTCATTTTTGTTCTTAAACCATTCCTTCTCATCTCAACACGTGAATTCTTTTCTAAACTGATGTATCAATGATATATACTCAGATTTTTATTGAAGTTCTTTGACTTGCTTGTATCAATTGTAATTGCAATGTCCTTGATATTTTAGAGTGAAATGGCTGCTTGATCTGCAAGTGTACTAGGAGAGAATAAATGGAGCCATTTTGATCAGTAACACTATCATAATTCTCTAAGAATTGAAATGTCAATCTTTGACTTTTCTCGACATTTAAGGCCCATGTTTATGACATATGATATTCATCTTCTTCATCAAACTATTATCCCAAATATCTGGCCAAAAATACATATTTATTGTACAGTTTAGTCCCACATCGGACACAAATTGCCTTGTCTCTCTCCTTATAATTCAAATCGATTTTTCGAAGACTAATTTGTAGATTTACATTGCTTATTCTTATTTCTTTTTAAACGAACCTTTACCAAAGCATATAAAATGAAACATATACAAAGGTGCTCGTTTGCAAAGTTGGTTAAAATCTATAAGTATTGAAACACATACACCCGTGTGGTTAACTTTTCATACAATTGTAGCTTTTCTCACAACATATGCAAACTCGTAGACAGTAACCATGGAGTACTATATGACTTGCATATATATATATATATATATAGGGTCACGTTCAATGGCTAACTTTTTGGCAAAACATTTTTCAAAACATGAGTTAGAAGTTTTGGAATGGGCTGATTTTTGGTGATGATGATCTCTTTGCCGTAGAGATCATCCTCACCAAAAATCAGCCCATTCCAAAACTTCTAACTCATGTTTTGACTTTATTTGTTTAAAATCATTAAGATCCCATCCCATCTCATCTCAACACGTGAATTCTTTTCTATTTGTGCAAACCTTGTGTTGTGTTAGTCATACTTTTAAAACTTGTAAAATGGACTCGAAACTCACCCATGTCAACTCAACTTGACTTAATTGGATATTTTGATGACTCAACCCAAAATTCGATGGAATCAATTCACCAAATCTACTCATTAACTTGGTCTATTTATTTCAAAGCAAAGAAAACATGTACAGACTATACATATTATGTGTTTTTTTAAATGTTAATGTTGCGTGGATGTTAGATTGTGTATTCTTTAGTGTATTATGCAGGTACTTTTTTTATGAGGAAAATTTCATATGTTCATTTTTAAGAGGTTATGCTGCCGAAATTTCGATAGAATTATAAAATTTAAAAAAAAATTAAATTGAAAATAATTATATTTTATAATTTTTTAATAGAAATTTATTTTATATATATATAGGGTCAGGTTCAAGGGCCATATGAGAAAACATATAAGAAAACTTTCGACAGTAAATAAAATTTTAAAATATGGGTTAGAAATTTTGGATTGAGCTGATTTTTTGTGAGGATGATCTCTATGATGGGAAGATCATCCAAAAAAAATCAGCCCAATCTGAAACTTCTAACCCCATTAAAAGTGATTTAGAATGTGGACCGTCGAATTTTTATCAATTTTTATCACTAATTTGTAAATCACTTTTGATGGATTTAGAAGTTTCTAATTGAGCTGATTTTTTGTGAGGATGGTCTTCTCATCATAGTGACCATCCTTGCAATAAATCAGCTCAATCCAAAACCTCTAACCCTTATTTTGAAAAACGAAAGTTTTCTTATATATTTTCTCATATGGCCCTTGAACCTGACCCATATATATATATATATATATATATATATATATATATATATATATATATATATATATATATATATATATATATATATATATATATATATATATATATATATATATATATATATATATATATATATATATATATATTTGTTTGTTAAAAAGTATGCAATGCATGTATTTGTATGCTTTGAATTTCAAGTATTAATCCATGAGAATTAGTTGTGAATTTTTTTTTTTTAGGTTATTATTATAAGTGAATGTTTTTTATTGATTTATTTATGTTGTTCTCTAACACATGATTTTTTTTCACATATTTGTTTGTTTTTATTTTAAGATGTCTTCTAAAACAACAAATATGAACAAAGGCAAACAAGCTGCAACACAAAATGACAAAGGTAAAGCAAATTGGAGTCCGTATTTACATAAGACCTTTGTTGAACTATGTGTTGAAGTAGTCGCGCAAGGTCATAGGAATGGGCCAACTCTAGACAGGTTAGGATGGAAGTTTGTTCGAAATGAATTTTTCAAGAAAATGAGATTTAAATTCGAACAAAAACAATTCAAAAATCATTGGAACAAAACAAAATTAGATTGGAAGGTTTGGTCTAATCTAATGAGTGTAACTGGAATCGGTTGGAACGGCTATTCTATCATCATGAGCGATGAATGGTGGATTGAACGAGAAATGGTAATACATATTTTTTAATATATTTAATTTCACTTATTTATGAAGATGTCAATAAATATTTATTAATAATATTCATCATTTTTTTATAGCTACATTCTGGAGATAATAAGTTTCGTTATAAGGCATTGGAGCACAGAGATGAGTTGGACAAGTTATTTGGTGGTACCACAGCTACCGGATCTCGTGTTCGATATTCTACAACGACAAACATAACGAATGAGTCAATTACTGATGATGATGATGATACTCCTTAATACATTCCAACGACACAAGAAAATATACTCCCAACTCACCCTGATGATGATATTGATGAGTCACCAAATTCAAGATCATCACAGAGAAGGTCGTCAGTAAGTGGGGATTCTAGATCAAAACGTAAAAAAGGAAGAAAATCTGATTTATTCGAGGTTGAATTCAGTCGTTTGGTGGATCTTTTTCAATCAAAAATTCATAAAGATAAACTTCCAAATGAGCAAAAAAAACTTACTCCCGGTGAATGCTTGCCACTTCTTAATGAATTAGTGGATGAGATTCCTATAGGTAGCGATCGATATTGTTATGTGGTATCCAAGTTCGTGGAGAGTGTAGATTTTAGGAATGTTTTTTATAACTTGCCGACAAATGATGCTTGTCTATCGTACCTTGATTTTGAATACCGTCGTTATCATGGTGGTCACTAAAGGGTAGCATAGGTTTTTTTATGAGTCAGTCTTTTATGAATCATTTTTTTTATGAACTATGTGGTTAATAAAAGAAAATTTGTTTAATGAATTATGATTTGGATTTATTCTGTATGGATTAAGTTTTTATTTATTTCTGGTTTATGGATTATTGATTATGTCTCATGGATTATGGTTTGATTGTTAAAAATGTTTGTTTTAATATTTTATATGATTGTTTATAGATTGAATATATTTATATGATTGTTAATATTGAATATTAAATGATATTTTTTTTATTAATAATGTAAACAGAAACAAGATGGATTATTCAGATTCAGACGATAAGATTATATGTATGGCTGCACTTGCTGCAGCAAATCATTATCGCGCACAGTTCATAAAAATAAATTAGTTCGACAACCCAAGACTAATTGCAATTTTACTGGACAAAATTATATGAATTATGTTTTGTCTAGGAATAATGCAATATGTCATGAACAATTTCGAATGGAGAAACATGTATTTGAGAAATTATGCAATATTTTACACGAAGAGGTGAGTCTTGAAAGAACAAGAAACGTTTCTTTGGAAGTATCCTTAGGAATGTTCTTAAAGATATTGGGACAAAATGAGGGCATGCGAAGTGTTGGTAATCGATTTCAACGTTCTGAAGAAACCGTGAGTAGACACTTTCATAGAATCTTGAAAACTGTCCTTGAATTGTGCAAAACTCTCATTGTGCCTCGTTCTTTGGATGAGATCCCTCATTAAATTCGCACAAATCGAAGATTTTGGCCTTTCTTTAAGGTAATTTTAAAGTTAAATTCAAAAAAATTATAATGTTTAATCTTTAAAATAAAATTTCTTTTTATATGAAGGATTGTGTGGGAGCGATTGACGGTACTCATATTGGGGCACGAGTTCCAATAACAGATCAACTTCGATATTTAGGTCGAAAGGGTATAACACAAAATGTAATGGCTGTATACTCTTTCGATATGTTCTTCACATATGTAGTTGCTAGTTGGGAAGGACAAGCAAATGACGCGAACGTGTTCTTAAAAACCATAAATAATCCTAATTCAGGATTTCCTCATCCTCCGTCTGATTGGTATTCAAAATTTTACGTAAAAGTATATTCAATTATATGTTATATATATATATAAAATAATGAAATTATTATTCATTTGTAGGCAAATATTACTTGGTTGACTCTGGCTATCCATTGATGGATAGGTACATGACACCATATAGGGGTGTCTGTTACCATTTACAAGACTTTCGACGGGGTGCATGGCAGAAGGAAAAGAAGGAGTTATTTAACCATCTTCATTCCTCATTGCGTAATGTTATAGAGAGGTGTTTTGGGGTATTAAAGGCAAGATGGGCAATTCTTAGGGACATGCACACATACTCCATTGATATTCAAAGGGATATCGTCATTGCTTGCATGGGACTGCACAATTTCATTCGAAATGAAGCTTTGGCAGATGTTGAATTTGCTATGTATGAAGAATTAGATTATATAGATGAAGCCGTCCCTATGAGTGTAGATGAGCCTGGACCATCGAGGCGTTCACAACGGGAAAGACATAGAAAAATGGAACGTAGGAGAGAAGTCATAGCTGAAGCTATAAAAGAAGCTTATGATCGACGTGATATAATTATATAATTTTATGATTTAAAAGTTACTATTAATTGAATAAATTATATTTTTGGATAAATTTAATATATTTCTACTATATGAACATCTTTGTTTATTGGTATGACGATCACATATAAATTTTGTTTATGAATGTTTTCTTTTCATTTTACATATGTTGGTTTGATTATTATATATGATTTTATGTATGATGATACAGGTTTTATTTTATGATAGTTGTTATGTTTTTATACAGATTTTATTTTTCATATGTCCAATATTTAGGGAAGGTTTTATCAAATTTAAAAAAAAAAAAAAAAGAATAAGTATATTTTGAGTATAAAATAATGTTATAATGTTTTTATTTAATAAAAACAGTAACTGTTATTTTTTTTTGAGCATATGTTGTTGAATTATAATGCTAAAGATAGTAATTATTACATATAAGGGTATTCTGGTCATTTTAACAGAATACATAATAGTTTCCTAACACAAAACTCTGTGAGAAGTACTTCTAGCAATACTTCTCAAATCCTGCATCCAAACGTACAACACGTATTCCGCTACTTGAGATAGTACTTCAGAAAGTACTTCTGGAAGTACTTATGTTTTAAGTACTTCTGACTCCTGTATCCACACGGGCCCTAAGGTGCATTAGCTCTGGTCTTTGTTTTAATCGTGGTCATGATCGATGACGTTTCAGAGGCATTTGAGCAAGATATCCATAGTGACTCATCTGACATTAGAAAAATTTAGACCGAGATTTTAAAAATCTTGTCCAGGACTTATGAATAAGTATGAGAAATCTTTATAAAATTCAAATGACAATACCTATATAATCTCTTACCAGTTCGGATACAATAATAGTCAAAATTTATTTGCTCCCCTCAATACATATTAAAGTAACAGAAGTTCTATATTTAAACATAGAGAGCTGCTGTTGTCACACCAACTTTTGCTTATGCCACCCCATGATGTCTGTTAATCTTTGGTGATTTACATAAGAGTTGGGGTGGCATTAGCAAAAATTGGTGTGACAATAGAATCTATCTTAAACATATTTATATAGTTAAGATAAAGATAAGATACAGAGGAAGAAAGTCTCACCAGAAGGAAAAAAAAGAAAAACTTAAAATGTGATATAGAAGCCAACCCATATCCCGACTTAAATCAGATCCCTAACATGGGGGCATTGTTGACATAAAAATTCTAAATTACTATTACATTCTTCAAAATTTAAGAACTCTTTCAAAGTTTAAAAAATCTGTCCGGGCTTCTCCTTCAAATATCTTACTAAATTTTAATTAATGAATAACTCATTCAAAGTATAAAAATAAAAAATAAAAATAAAAAATAAAAATAAAAAGAAAAATTGTGGGGCAAAGTTTAAAATACGTAAATCCGCCCATGTTGTCGGACATTGATATGGCAGGACTAACACTTTTTTGGCGGAAGTGAAAGGTATGATAGACCACAAACTTGTGATCAGAACCACTAGATTTTTTTTTAAGGAAAACAGAGTCTGACTCTTTTTTTTTTTTTTCTCTCACGATGTGAAAAAAACCCAAATTTGACAGTCTTTAGGCCGTCAAATTTCATAAAATTTGAGGGATCAAGAGGTCGAATTGGCATCAAATTTTTCATTGTCAAATTATTTTTTTCGATGAGCAGAAACTGTCAAATTAATGAAGGATGAGAGAAACTTGACAGCTCTAAGCAGTCAAATTTGGGAACATCAAGAATTTTGACGGTCCTAGACCGTCAAAATTCAATTTCTAAATTTTGAGGGCCTTGGCCCGTCAATTTTTTCTATAGAATTTTTTCAAGTAGTGTTTGGCGGGCCGCACGTCCAACCACCCTAGCACATGTTCAGCAATTAAATATGATGCAATGCTTCAGGGTTGTAGTGGACAAAATTCTATGAACTTTGAATTTTTTTTCTTTTAAAGTTAATTTTTCATCGTTGAATTTTAATTTTTAATTTTGAGTTAGGTGGAAGTTTGGTAGCCACCCATTTTTAAGACCTTGGATCCATTCCAAAAATATTATTTATTCAAAAATATATGTATTTGATCTGAGTTTTTTGATAACATTTAGAGGAATGTGGTGTTGGATTGCTTATGTGGTAATCCATTTGAGCAAAATAAGCCTTATTAATGCTTAAAATCTTTACTAATTTGGTAAGGAAAATGTTTCTCTAGAAAAGAGTCTAACGAACATTACTAAGTTAGTAAGGATTTCACCCCAACTAAGGGTCCTTGGGATCACACCGTGACATGAAAAAACATGATCTGATGCTTTAGGGTTGTAGAGGACAAAATTCTATGAACTTTGATATATATATATATATTTCCAAAAAGGTTAAGTTTTCACTTGTATTTTTATTTTAAATTTTGGAGTTAGGTGGAAGTTTGGTACCCGTTTATTTTCAAAACCTTAGATCAAAGCCAAAAAATATTGTTTTTTCAAAAAAAAATAAATAAATAAAATGAATATGGGTTTTTCAATGATATTTAGAGGACTTTGGTGTTAGATTGCTAATGTGGTTATCCATTTGAGCAAAACCATGCTTAGTAAAGCTTAAAATCTTTACTAACTTAGTAAGGAAAATGTTTCTCTAGAAAAGAGTCTGACTAACCTTACTAAGTTAGTAAGGGTCCTTGGGATCTCCTCGTGACATCAAAATAAATGGTCTATGCTTCTATGAAATCAAGCATATCCTAAATCAATTCATTTGTTAATTACTATTTAACTCATTAATTAAGGCACAAAGTCAAGACTTTCATTTGGATCAAATTAGATGACATCTTATCGCTCCATAATTATAGTTTGAGACACTTGAAAGTGCCAATCATTTGGGTCAAATTAGATCAACATCTTATCACTTCACAAAAAATCAACCAATTCTGAAACTACTAACCCCATGAAAAGTTGTTACAAACTAACGGTAAAAATTGACAATTTACAATTCTTCATCTTATAAACTAGGGTTAGAAATTTTAGAATTGACTGATTTTTTGTAAGGATGATTTTCTCACGGTAGAGATCATCTTCACAAAAAATCAGCCTATTCTGAAATTTTATCTCATATAAGATAAAATGCTTCGTCTAGAATGTTGTCTAGGATTTTGTAAAAACAATGGTTTTCAAAATATGGGTTAGAGGTTTTGGATTGAGCTGATGTTTTGCGAGGATGGTCACTATGATGAGAAGATCATCCTCACAAAAAATCAGCTCAATTTGAAACTTCTAAATCCATCAAAAGTGATTTACAAATTATTGGGAAAAAGTCGACGGTCCACATTCTAAATCATTTTTTAATGGGGTTAGAAGTTTTAGATTGGACTGATTTTTTTTTTCGGATGATCTTCCCATCATAGAGATCATCCTCACAAAAAATTAGCTTAATCCGAAACTTTTAACCCATATTTTGAAATTTTATTAATCTTATATTGCTTTTACATATTGTTTTTTCATAGATATATCTATGGGAAATGTTCAGCACCAAACATTTTGGCAAAACATTTTTGAAAACATGGGTTAGAAGTCTTGGAATTGGCTGATTTTTGGTGAGGATGATCTCTACGACGAGGAAATCATCATCACCAAAAATCAGCCCATTCCAAAACTTCTAACCCCATCAAAAATGGTTTACAAAAAATGGATGGTCCACGATTGTTCAACTTGTAAACATGGGGCAAGAAGTTTTGGAATGGGCTGATTTTTGGTGAGGATGATCTCCTCACCATAGAGATCATTCCCACCAAAAATCAGCCCATTCCAAAACTTCGAACCCATGTAGCACAAATATGGTTGGCTAAAATGTTGGCCAAAATGTTTGGTGTTGAACGAGACCCTATATATAGAGAGAGAGAGAGGGAGAGAGATCATCCTCATCAAAAATCAGCCTATTCCAAAACTTCTAACCCAAAAAAAAAATTGTTTACAAAAAATGGACGGTCCACAACTTTTCAACTTGTAAACATGGGGCTAAAAATTTCGGAATGGACTGATTTTTGGTGAGAAGAATCTTCTAACCATAGAGATCATCCTCACAAAAAATTAGCCCATTCCAAAACGTCTAACTCATGTAGGACAAAACACATAGGGTAAAGTGTAGGGTAAAGCGTAGGGTGCCAAACATTTCCCATATATATATATAGGGTAGCGATCAAGGGCAAACTTTTTGGCAAAACATTTTTCAAAACATAGGTTAGAGGTTTTGGAATGGGCTGATTTTTGGTGAGGATGATCTCTACAGTGAGGAGATCATCCTCACCAAAAATCAGCCCATTCCAAAACTTCTAACCCCATCAAAAACAGTTTACAAAAAACGGACGGTCCACGATTTTTTAGCTTGTAAATATGGGTTAGAAGTTTTGGAATGGGCTGATTTTTGGTGAGGATGATCTCCTCACCGTAGAGATCATCCTCACCAAAAATCAGCCCATTCCAAAACCTCTAACTCATGTTTTGAAAAATGTTTTGCCAAAAAGTTTGCCAAAAAGTTGGCCATTGAACGCCCCCCATATATATATATGGGGGTCAGGTTCAAGGGCCATGTGAGAAAACTTTCATTTTTCAAAATAAGGGTTAGAGGTTCTGGATTGAGCTGATTTTTTGCAAGGATGGTCACTATGATGAGAAGATCATCCTCACAAAAAATCAGCTCAATCAGAAACTTCTAAATCCATCAAAAGTGATTTACAAATTAGTGATAAAAATTGATAAAAAATCGACGGTCCACATTCTAAATCACTTTTAATGGGGTTAGAAGTTTCAGATTGGGCTGATTTTTTTTTTTTGGATGATCTTCCCATCATAGAGATCATCCTCACAAAAAATCAACTCAATCCAAAATTTCTAACCCATATTTTAAAATTTTATTTACCGCCGAAAGTTTTCTCACATGTTTTCTCACATGGCCCTTGAACCTGACCCTATATATATAATTTTTTTTTTTGTAAGCTTATTTTTAATGATTTCAGTAACTTAATACATTGATGCGATTTGAACATAAGTATTTAATATTATCACTCAAAGACTTTACCAACCAAATTAGTTGGCACCTACAACATATCAATGTCAACTAATGTAATTTTTTTTTTTTTTAGCTATCTTTTAAGGACAAGATCAAAAGGATTCATTTCTTAATGATACCCTCTGTTTTAATAATACCCTCTAACTTTATTTTTTTCATGATTTTTACTCCTTAAGCCTAAACGGCTCGATCGAACTCTGGAATAATTAAATATATAATTTTGTAATAAAATATATTATAAAATAATAATTTTACTCTAAGGTACAACCCACCTCTTTAGGATCAGGTTAGGATTCAGCCAACCCCACCTATTGATGGTTAGGTGTGGCAGGGTGTTGTGTCATGTTGAGGTTAGGGTATTCTAAAAATTTACTCAACCCGAGTTTGATTCATTTAAAAATCGTGTCAAACCCTTAAATCCGAACATGGTCTGTTTATTAAACAAATAATAATACGACACAATCCGTACAACATGTTTAATAAGCATGGTGAGCTATATCATATTATGGTTAACATGTATAATCTATATTGATACAATTACAATCCAAATACGAATATGATTATGAATCAGATACAATTATAACTTATGTCTACTAAGCTACTATCATCATAAATTAAGTATCACTAAACATATATAAATCAAGTATCATTGGCAAAAATATTCATGATCCTTAAATGTGTTATATATAAATCGGGTTCTAAGAGAGTAAACATGATTAATATGAATCATGATAATCTGACTCCTCTCACGTGGCATACTCAAAATACTCTCTTGACTTGATATATGCTAGAATCATAGACCTTTTACCTCGGGATACACATCTGCACATTTTCATAAATATATATAATTATGCATCCCGAGGCAAAAGGATCTAAGATTCTAACACATGCCACGTCAGGACAGTAATTTGATTATGCCACGTAGGGGAATTAGAAAATTTTTACTCATAAAATATATATTGATATTTCTAATGTGCACACATCCCCTCAGGGGTGGAGTCAGGTTTTTCTTGTAGTGAGGGCAAACTATGATTAGTTGTATAGTTGAAGAGCTTGAATAGAGGGAAGTGAGGGTGTGAGGCAAAAATTGGAGGGAGATGAGGGTGTTGGGGCAAATGGGGAAAGAGGTGAGAGAGTGAAGACAAATGGACCATGTAATATGTTAAAAATGGGAAATGTTCAGCACCCTAAGTTTTACCACACACTTTACCAAACGTTTTTTGTCCTACATGGGTTAGAAGTTTTTGAATAGGCTGATTTTCGGTGAGGATGATCTCTATGATTAGAAGATCATCCTTCCCAAAAATAAGCCTATTCCGAAATATTTAGCCCCATATTTACACGTTGAAAAATCGTGAATCGTCCATTTTTTGTAAATCATTTTTGATGGGGTTAGAAGTTTTGGAATGAGCTGATTTCTGATGAGGATGATCTCCTTACCATAGAGATCATCCTCACCAAAAATTAACCCATTCTAAAACTTCTAAGAGATCATCCTCACCAAAAATTAACCCATTCTAAAACTTCTAACCCATGTAAGATAAAATACGTTTGTTAAAGTGTGTGATAAAGCTTAGGGTGCTGAACAGGACCCGTTAAAAATATAGGCATGTCTCAAAGTTGTATGGGCAATTACCCCCCACCAACTCCTTACTAACTCCGCCCTGCATCCCCTTTAATAATCGAATTAGAATTGTTCACTGGCCGCGTTAGAATTGTCACCCTTAAAGGACAGACAGCCATACGTCATGTGTGTCCAGTTTTAACGTTTGTAGCCTTATGGTAGCCCACAATTTTCGAAGAAGGTGAGAGGAACACTCATGCTGTCTCAAAAAGCCTTAAACACTTTGTGTTCCCACAACCAATGATTTGTACGTTACTTGACCTGTTAAATCCAAAGTCTTAAAAACTCCAAACTCTGAGATCAACCTTGCACGTGGTGGTGCCCACACAATCAAAGCTGGGTTCCTTAAAAGATGAACTTTGTGGTGACGTGGAGGTGTGTTTTTCCTCCACACTCAAGGAAAAAACATCTTTAATTCTGTGAACACTTCCTCGTCAGCACAATGTTTACAGAAAGTCAATAGAAAATTATATTTGATCTTACAAGCTAGTCAAATATTTATTCAAAAGAAATGTTCTAAATTGACTTCCTTGTACATCTAGCTTACCATTGCATTGATGAGGCAATGGATAGAGAATCATATATATATATATTTTTTTTGGGATGAAAGATAAAAAAATCTATGATTTTCTACCTACTACCATGTCAACATAGTGTTGAGCTCAATGTTGAAAGAAGCCAGTTCAATATTTTCTATCCAAAAAAAATTATAGAGATATTGAACAAAAATTAATGTGTCATGGGACATTTAAAAGAAAGATGGCCTTGCTATTTTTTTTTGAATAATTTACTGACACTCCTTATGCTATGATCATATTCAACTGTTAGTTTCCATTGTTGGAATTTGAAAATTTCTCCCAAACACAAGACAACACAATGAATCTGTCATTGTTTGCTTGTATTTCAATCCTTATTTTTCTTCCTTGTCATACTTTTGAAGAATTTCAATACCCATGGCATATAGAAAATAACATGGAATTGGATGGTGTATAAACAATCAATGGTGATGGGTAATTTTTGTATAAGTTAAATTATTGACTTTAGGATTATGTATATATCATTTGAAACAATGACAATGAAATACAAATGACCGCGCTAGTCGTAATAGATATACTTTCATGTTAGTTCTTGTTCAACATGAAAATTCCATTTTAGAGAAATACGACGTTCCATGATACTTTTTTTTCCCCCAATTCTTGCTTTAGATATGCAAATCATTTTTTTGTTGCACAACTCAACAATTATTATTACAATCATTTCTATGATTGATATCAAAGTTCAACATCATCAAAATTTTCAGTGGTGTGGTTAATGAATATCTTTGTGGTACATGAAATGCAATACTTTGGATATGCAAAACAACTTATGCAAGAGGTGCCCTAGTGGGTGGATGAATGAATAAATGCAAATTTCTATGATTATATAGACCAAATCTTGTTTTGAATGGGAGTGCCTCAAAAAAATTACGTACTTTTTTGGGGTAGGTAAATGGTTAGTAGTTAGTGAATGAAGTTGGGTTCAAGAGAGTTTGAACCTAGGACGTGGGAATGTCACTCCACATGTCCTACCACTTAGTTAAGTTGGTACTTAAAAAAAAATTATGGACTTTTGAAACTCGTATTTTTGTTTCCCTACTCCCCCTTTGATTTATTCCTCATTATCCTATGATTTATGATAATCAACCGGTCAAAACTTTATTAGGTACATATATCGTAATAAAATTTATTCAACCCATTTAGTTTGTATGACTCCCCGTGTCATAAATCATACCAATGGGGCGGAAAAAAATGGACAACATCCCTTATCCTAAGAAAGTTAAAATTAGCAAAGCAAATGATTTGTTGTGTATAACCAACCAGTTTTGTTGCTTTTGGAAAATGTGTGATTGAGTTATTTTTTATATTTGAAGTTTAGTTGAAAAATAAGTGCTTTACCCTTAATAAGCCCGTATATTTGGCTTAAATGTCTCTTTGGTAAACCATAGAAAACTGTTATTGTGACCCTAACTTTTACTTATTACATCCAATTTCTTAAATTATTAAACATTAAAACACACTATTCAAACATTACACAGATTGTGCCCAAATTATTATTCAACATTACACAATATTATAATACTCATTCAAATAATATATAAAATCTTAAACCTAAAATATAGTAATTAAAAAAAATATATAGAAAGAGAGAGAGAGAATTATTATTGGCACATCTACTTGTACTTGTTTTTTTTTTTTTTTTTCATTTTTGAAATTGGGGGCGTAACGAGTAAACGTTAGGGGTGCCAACAGCAGTTCTAAAAAAGTTCTGCAAGCTATGTTTTAATCTTACTCTCCTACTGATAGAGACTGAAGGGCTTGGGTTGCCGCGTACTCTATGCTCTCCAAGGGTACTGGTGTCAATAGGGCCTGTTGGCCTGCAAGCCCAGTCCGGCCGAACATAGAAGAGTAAGGTCCTTAATTTTGAGACCAAAAGGTAGGGCCCGGTTCAAAATTTTTCAATCTATTAAATCCAGGTCGGGTTAGGGTCAAATAATGCCCAAACTGATCCGACCCACTAGTATATTTTATAGATAGACGGTTGTATGAGTTTATAACAAAAAAATAATTCAAATCAATTATAAATAATGATCTAGTTTCATCTCTAATCATTTTTCAATTAATATAAATATTAAACCATTACTTTAATAAAAATAATTAATAATTTACTTCTAATGATTCAAAAAATGCTTTAATATTTTTATAAATAAAACTCGAAATCAATTCAAGCTTGATTACACCAAGGGAGTGTTATGTGCAGTGCCAATAAGCATAAAAGAAAGAAACAAAAACAAAAAGTAAAAAAAGAAGGGAAACCTCGCCTTTCCAAATAAAGTGAAACAAATGCATGTGGAGAGAGAGAGAGAGAGAAGGCTTGGCTTTGTTAACTACCAAACAAGCATCGCATCTAATGATATATAAAGCAATCGTCTTTGGAAATAAGCCCACCCGCTTCCTCTCAATCACATTTATTTGATTCCACAGAAAAATATTTTCTATCAAAATGATTGGAGCACTCTTAATCTTGGGAGATCTAAATTTATTTTTAGTCTAAGAGAGCATTAAATACCTATGGTATCGGTTCTATATCTCTCTCTTGTGTTTTGGACCCCATCCTTATTGAGTGGGCCCATCATCATCTCCCCCTATATGTGAAGTAACATGGCGAAATGATAAGAACGATGGTTTAGTCAAGTTGTAAGATCTTGTGGAGGTTGTTCCCAACGTCTTAGGTTCAAATCCGTTGATTCCCATCTTGTATTAATGTTAACTGTTAATCACTAATCACTAACCCTACCAAGCAAAAAATCTAAAAATAAAAATTGGTGAAACGATGACCTTTGCTTAGGCTTGACCAAAATATCTGAATCATTTCGTATGGTTATTGGCATATTAGGTTAACAATAATGGTTGGTATCAGATGAAGTCGGGCATAAAACGGGTTTTGCTTGATCTGAAATCCAAGTGATCAAATTTAATGGGTTTAGATCATTGCAGCAGATCTAAATAAAAATGGGAGGAATATGGTTTTATGTTTTTTGATCTTACATTACCACCCATTGAAACCAATTGACCTGAATTTAGGGATGATTTCTCCTAATATAGAAATGTTTCTAATGTGAAATGCAATTCAAGCTGACCCAACACCCAAAAATTGGAGTACAACCCATTTTATGCCTTAGAATGAATTAATAGTGAAAAATTACATATGATGAGATGAACAGAATTAATAAATAATCTAGCGATTCTAAGCTACCCATTTCACTGCATTAAAATGGATAGACACCCGTTCATTGGTACATATGGAAAACAGAGATACCCACCATAGGAGAAGAATCCTGTTATAATGCCATGAAGCTTGTTTGTTATCATCAATGAGATTGCGAAAATGAAGATCATGATCTTTGTTTCTGTTGGAAATTTCAAATATAAAGTTATATTTGAGTTAGTCATTCTAATTTTATATTTAATTTCGTGAGAAAATTGACAATGAATCTAACTTCATATTATTTATAAGTCTTTAATTTATCTCAAATGTTAAGTTGAGTTTTAATCTAACAATTTGGACAATTTCCTCTTTTGTAATCCTATAAATAACAATAGTTAGGATAATTTTATAAGATTAGGATATTTTCTTGTAGGATATTTTCTTTGGTTTGTCCCTAATCTTTTCCTTGAATATAGGACAACATTTATTATTATCTCTATCCATTGTGTTCTGTCAAAAATTTTAAATTAGATTTATTTTCCTACCTTGGATAGTCTCTAATTCAACTTAGATTTATTTCAACAATTTAGGTCCTTAAGCTCGGCCAGTAGCTGTTCTATGAAAGAGTTTGGAGAAGTTCAAATTGTTACTGACGTTGATGGATTGATGCATCTCGAGGTGACACATGATGAATAGACCAATAATATAGATTTTTCAACTTCAAATCTTTACTTGATCTGGTTATAAATTCAGAGTTGGATTAAATTTTCGTCAAGTGTAGTACTATCCAAAGTAAGCATAACCCCAAGAGGTTTGCTTAGTGGCAAGCCAAGCCTTGATAAGCTTTTCCTAATGAAGGATAGGTCAAGTGTTTGAAACACCATGAAGCAATGAATTCCTCGGGGTCAACCTCCAGGCTCCGATTGACCCTCGACTCAATCAATTACGTGTAGGACTTTCCGAGGGGGCGTATGTGTGACCATGGGATCAGTCTCATTCGGAGGGTAGGGATACCCATGATAAAAATTAAAAAATTTAAGAAAAAAAATCTCCAAAGTATTCATTATTTATTGGATGGTTGGATCATTTAACTTAGACATGAATATAACTCTTACATTTCGGCAAATTACTAAGATATATATTATAATTAGTAATATTAAATTTATTATTTCAAAGCGTATTTTAAGTATGCCATGCGTAGGGGTGTCAATGGGTACCTATTTAACCGAAATCAAACCAGAACCAAAAACCTAGGTTTCGATTCCCTTTTTATTGGAACCAATTAGAGTCAGGTCTAAAATATAACCGAACTGACAAGAAATAGAACTATTAGATTCTATCCAACGGATACCCGTGGGTACTCAGAGCCAATTTATTTTATCTTTTCTTTTCATACTATATATGATTTAAGGTTTTTTTTTCTTTTTCAAAATAAATGCATGTTATATAAATATATTTTTTCAATTTTTCATATAAATTATGGATTGGAATTTAAAATGAGCTCTCTTTTAAAAATTTATTATTTTTAATTAAGACAAATTTTAATTTAAAAAAAAATCATTAATTTGTATCTTTAGTATAACAAATTATAACTACGTCAATAATTTTTGTTGATAATATATTAATTTTTGAAAGAATTTTTTTTATTTATAATGATTTAAGAAACTTTTTTTCTCCTTCAATTCTTGGGTATCTGTGATTTTTAGCAGTTTTCATTTCGATTCTATTTATTTTGGAATCAGACTCGAAATTGACAGAAACCGAAAATCAAACTAAATATAATGATTATGGTTCTACGATCCTTAAGAACCACCAGTTGACAGCCCTATCACATGGGGAGTCAAAAAATCATTACTCTATTTCAAATTAGAAATATTACATTTTGAATTTGTTGAAAACTATTACGATAGTATGATAGACTGAGCCAATTTGAAAGGTTATACACAATTATTCAATAATGATGATGATAATATCTACCCATCCATTGTGGATGTTGTAGCTGGCTATATCTTTCGAAAATCCATGCCATTGAACCATCATTTGAGAAAATGAGCACCAACTTTAAACTAACATTATATGAAAAAAAAAAACCCACACAATGTCTGTGAATTCAATGTCTAATGTTAATAGGAACAAGAAATTAACAGGTTTAGTTTACATTGCACTACTTAACAATTAGTAACATTTTCAACAATTGATATTATAGTAATTTTTACAATTGATATCAGAGTTCATCGACATCAAGAATTGTGTTGTGTGGATTATGAGGATCTTAATTTGTGGTATATGAAATGAAATTGGTGATTATACAACATATGCAAGAGGTAAATGTCCTAGTGGGTCGACGAATGTAACCTTTCGTATGTTTGTTTCCCTATTACCCGATGATTTATAATGATCTCATGAGCCCAATAATTGGGTTTAGACTTGCTAGTTATAGAATGCTACACAATATCATAAACTTCGGCTTAACCCATATGTTTCTTATAACTCATGGTATAAAGAATATTTCCATAACTTCAAAAACTAACCCACATGATACATTGTCGTGAGATTTAATTTTCTTAATTTTTAACCAAAATGACCTTGGTATAATTAAACTTAATAGAAAACTAGAGGGTATTTACGATTATTCAAATTTTGGTGTGAAACCACCTTGACCTTGACTTCTCTTGTTATAATAGTAAGGATTCTCACTATGTTGATGTTGATGTGATAGTCATAGATTGTTTTCTTGAGATACAAGTTAAAAAAATTTACGATTATGTACTTACCCCCATGTTAGAAATATAAGAATTGCATTAAATCCTAATGTCACCCTAACATTACTATTAGGGATTTTGTTAATGTGTGTCCTGAGGACAAACGTTAAGTGCATTTTATACACTTTGAAAATTGAATTTTGTATGGAAAATGCCCTTAAAAAATTTATATTTTATCAAAAGACTCTCAGATTCCAATTTCTACCATAGTATCAAATATGTGCCATCAACCATACCAATGAGGTAAAGCAACAAAATAACTAAACTTACATACTTTTATCTTAAAAGGAATGAAACCAATGGTTGCAAGCTCTTATTATCCTATTGTGATATAATATTATCTCATACAAAAAATCAATATTTTCTAATTCTAACTTTACTTCCCATTGGTCAATCTTCCTATAGAAAGGAAATATTCTAAAGGATCTCTCTCTCTCTCTCTCTCTTACTCACAGTTGGACCCACCTCTCCCTCTCACACACACACATAGTTGTTCCCAACTCACTCTCTCTCTCTCTCTCTCTCTCTCTCTCTCTCTCTTACGTAGTTCTCTCTCGTAGGTGTTCCCACCTCACTCTCTCTCTCTCTCAATTCTCAAAAGCTGAAAGAGAAACATCCAAAATTCTTGCGAAAGTAGCCATAAATCTGTCACTAGTTCAGATACAAACAATAATCATGTTTATAATTTCTTCTTTTGGTGATTGATCATCAAGTTCTAATAAAAATAAAGAAATCGAAATCAAAGAGAAAGAGAAGCCATACTGAAATTTGAAAACCATGCTCTGTAATCTTGAAACTAGGCATAACAACCCTAAAATCAAGTTTAAGAGATAAGAAATAGAAAATGAAATCTCACCTCCAAAAAAAGCTATAAATCATACACAATCAACAATCAATTTGCACTCCAAATTAACCATTAAAGTAGCAGAAGGTCTTTATTATATTTAAACACATTTAATTACATTAAAGAAGAGAACGAAGATTCTCAACCCTAAAACAGAACAAGAAGATCAACGCCAACCATTAAACCCCATCTCTAAATATTCTTCCAAACCCTCTTCCCAAAGACATACATTCATACAATTTACAAAAAAGAAAAAACATTCAAATCAAATAAAAACAGAGACCCCTGCTTCTATCATTTAAATCAGATCCCATCTACCACAAAACCCTCTCCCTGTAACTCACATAGGTTTTTGAGATTGTCACCTGGAGGTGCAGTAGAGGAATCAGAGATTTTCTTCATATTCTTCTTCTTGGAGAACAAATACTTGAAAAAGTGGTAAATTTTAACTTTGATCAGTCCTCTCTTTGGTGGCAACCTTGCATTTTCGTTTTTCAGAGACTGAAACAGAACTCCTCCTTCATTAAACATTGAAATGGGTTTTGTAGACATAATTAATTGAACCTTATTAACGAAGAAACACTAGCAGAGACGAAGAAAGAGAAATTTATTTTTTAAACTCCTTCGTTAGACATTGAAATGGGTTTTATAACCACTTATTTCCATCTTGACACGGTGGCGTGTAAAATCCTATAAAATGCGTTTCTCCGAGATACGAGTTAAATTCGTCTACGGACATCCGCAGGCCACGACATCAAGGTGTCCCCATGTCTGACCTCATATTTTGATTACTGCTGACGTTACTCCAGAACGACCTCATGTTTTAATTCTAAAAAATATTAGTTCCATGCTATTATGACACATGAGCATCTGAATTTTTGTTACACTGCCTTCGGTGTTGGACACTGGGTTTAACACTGAGATGACCTGGCAGCCCACAAATAACCATAGATTTATTTGCTCGAGATACGAGTAGAAAAAATCAACGGTTCTCAATACATCGCCAGGGCAGCTCAGTCAGTAATGCAGACAATCAAGCATTTTCCATCATCCTCAAAACGGCCCTCCCACTTGGAATAGGTTTATTGGGTACTTTGGAATTGGGCAGAGCCTTATTCACTCAAAACATTTAGAGTCCGACTAGCCTTACTATGATAGTGAGGAAAAAAAAAAAGAGTTGTTAAGCCTCATCAGCCATCAAAAATACCTTGAGATTTGTGTCATCACTAAATAACATTGTTTCGAAGCTTATTTTTAAGGAAAATGTTGAATGACAAAATGTATTTACTACGATTCTCATAAGTCTGATGTGAGATGTGCACATAACCATAGATGTACTTTCTCGTGATACGAGTAAAAATCATCTCCGGTTATGTATGCACTTCCACGTCAGAATTGTGAGAATCACAGTAATACTGTGTCACCCCAGCACGACAAGTAATTCTTAAGAGAGCTGGAATTTATTTATCAAATTTTCATGTGTTTTGGTGGGTTGGAATGGTTGAACTCTTTGGTGAAATATTTTAAGGTAATGCTGGAGTAACATTGGGATTTATTGCAATTCTCACATTTGTGACGTGGAGTTGCGCATATAACTGTAGATGCTTTTTACTCATATATCTAGGAAACACATCTATGGTTATGTGCACACCTCCACGTCAGAAATGTGAGAATCAAAATAAATCCCAATGTCACCTAAGGATTTTCAAAAAATTTAATCAACTAACGCTGGGGTGACATTGGATTTACTGCTATTCTCAAATTTTTGACGTAGAGGTGCACATATAACCTAGATATTTTTTATTTGTATCTCAAGAAAATACCTTCATGATTATGTATTATTACTAAGAAATAATGGATTATTGAAATTTAATTCTGATTTATCCTTAAAAAAAATCATTGAGAGGTTGTGTTTGCGAATATGAAAAATGGATTTCCTATGGAAATCAGACTTTTCAAGTGTATGATATTAGCACATTTTTCTTTAAAATGATTTTTCCACTCAACAGCAATTTCTCTCCCGTTTCCTAACCTTATCCTTCATAAAATTGATTTTGATTGGTGATTGGCCTCGCCTTCACAACCAATACCAAAATTTTAGCATCTTTCACGATCCTTCTTTTTCAAGACTGGTGAGAAAGAAATCTCTTTGACTCCCAACAGCAAGACAAGAAAAAAGGAAATAAAGAAGTCAAAGTTACATCATCCCATTTGAACTGATGGTTTGAAATTGAAATCTTTCCACTTTGTATGAAAATGTAATTCAGAACAAAATTCTCCCAACACCATGTGAAAAATCTCATTAGCAAAGGTAACCCAATTGCACAAAATACAAAAATTTATGTGGTTTGACAGTGTTCTTATGTCCACAAAACATAATAAGAATAATCACTATTTTTCTCTTATGTTTTACAGTCTTATAGGTCTCTATTTATATAATCGAAAGTTACTAAAATAAGTAAAATTCTTCAAAATAAAAACTCTCAAAAATAGAAGACTCCTTAAGAAAATATTGCATGATTACCCTTGTCATACTCTTTAAAAAAATTTGGAACATAATACAAGATATTTACACAACACACCATACACCAAGTAATACTCCTTGATCGATTGAGCTCCAAACATAAACTTCTTTTCATTGTAGTTTGAAAGGTCTTTGACCTAAAAAACTATAAGAAAAAAATGTTGTTCAATAAGGGGTATTTTAATAATTAAGTGTTATTTTCCTTTATGGTAATAAAATTTTAATCTCAAGAATGGTAAATTGTCATTTTTGGAATTTAAATGAACAATGCACAGAAATGGGAATTTCACAATTTTTGTGTACTATTTTTGGGAAAATTACTTAAAGTCCCTTTGTGGAGGGATTTTTTTTTTCTAAATAATCATTAAGTTTTGAGCAATCTCTTAATAGATCATTTAGTAAATTTTTATGTTCTTAATAATCTTTGGAACTTATTTCTCACGATTGAATACCTTAACCGTTCAAACTCATCGTTTTGATATATTAAAAAAATGGATTTTTGACATCTCAATTGAGTTTCGAACTCTATTATGTTGGAAGGGACTTACGAAGGAAAAAAGAAGTCATTTTCAAGGGATTTTTCAAACATTTTGAAAATGTATGTAAAAACTAAGTTTTTTTTTTACTTTTTTTTTCTTAGCTTTTGGATGAAGATCAAGAATGATTTTTTGGGTATGTAAACAAGTCATTATCTCAAGTTTTTAGTTGATCTTTCCATGTATTTTAGTCGAAAAAACTCGAAAATTAAAAATAGATGGGTTTTACCAATGTCGAGTTTGAAAATAAATAAAAAGTGATGAACTCAACAGTAAATAGTGGTGATATTGACAATAAAAATTGTGAGTTGACACTAAATAGATAAGCATCGAGTTCGACAATAAAAAAAATAGTGGTGAACTTGTAAATAAAAAAGCGGTGAGTTCGCCAATAATGAGGGGCCATTAATAAACAAAAAGTTTACTAAATGTCTAATCAAGCTACCGTAAAAAACTTAGGTACTATTTAGAAAGAAAGCCCTCCATCAGGCTTCTTTAAGTAATTTTCCTTTTTTTTTTTAGATTTCTCCTTTCAAGTTCTATTCATCTAACAAATAGAAGAAGAAAAGTGAAGCCATTTTTGGCATTAAAATAAATAATGCACTGAAATGGGAATTTCACAATTTTTATATACATTTTTGGTAATTCCCCTTAAGTACTAGTTTCATCTAATAAATAAAAGAAAAGTGAAGCCCTATTTTGTATGTCCAAGAGGGGCACTTTACCAAAAGTGTCAAGAAATCTTTCCACCATGCCTAAAATAGCATTTGAAAACGACTTATAAACTAACCGCAAACCTCCCTAAAATTCCACCATCAACTATGATTAAGACTTAAATTCACAAACTTATAGCTTATAAACAACCAACCACAATTATCTCTTCATTTTCTATGATGCAGTCTTAGGATGAGCCCTTTAAAATTTGCTTTCTAGATATCTGTAGGCCAATTTTCGGGCAATGATTTATCAAAACATACGCTAAAAATTGAAAAATTATAAAAATGTCACACTATTCATTTTAATTCTTAAAACGATAATTTACTATTTTTGGAATTTTAGAATTTTTGTCTACTTTTTTGAGAATTTTTTCTAAAAACAATTCTCAATATCTCTTTCTAACACAAACCACCATGCACAGTAACCCCTTAAACAAAGGAAAAAAGAAAGAAAGAAACATATAATAAAAAAATAAAGAAAAACTCTTAAACTCAATTAAATCATAAACAATCTATATTTCCTCTATTAAGAAAATAGGTGCAATCCAATGAAGAAAATGAATCGAAAAACGATCACCAGACAAGATGTAATCACACGCAGAAACATAAAGATTGAGTTATATCTATGGATCACATCGATTCTACTATGAAGAGAAAACTCATTGTTACAAATTACAACTTTTCACCAGAAACAAGAAATATAAATACCCCAAGAAACCTAATTAAGATTTCACAACCTTTCTACCAACGTGAAGGCGTGGCTTGATTTACAGTGCCTCCTTGTTGATTAGTATTATCAGGATCCACAACAATTTTTAAATTATTAATAACTTATCACAATGTGAAAAAAACTCAAATTTGACAGTCCTGGGCCGTCAAATTTCATAAAATTTGACGGACAAAGGTGTCGAATTGGTGTCAAATATTTTATTATCAATTTTTTTTCGATGAGCCGAAACTATCAAATTAATGAAGGATGGGAGAAATTTGACAGTTCTAAGCCGTCAAATCTAGGAATATCTAGAATTTCAATGGTGCTAGACCGTCAAAATTCATTTTCTAATATTTGTGGGCCTTGGCCCATCAATTTTTTCTGTCGAATTTTCTAGTTTTCATGTAGTGTATTAAGGTTTATAAAATTCTTGTGGGGCAATAAGAGATTTTAGAAACTTTTGTAGGGGCAAACACTTAAGAAATAATTTTTTATTTGTAAATTACTAATTACTCCTTAAGGTTTTAAAAAGTTTTGTGGGGACAACTACCCCCATTGTCCCCACTGTAAATATGTCCCTCATTCCAACCATGTGGCAGTAAAAGAGTTATCAATCAGAGTGAATTTGCATGGCCATGCTTCACATGTAAGGATGATCTAATTGCTTATGTTCGCATGTACTAGATAATTTTAGAAGTCGAGAATTAAATCTATAAATAGAACCCCAGTCCTATTGTAATTTTTTCTTTCTCCTCTAATTCTCTTTAAGTAGTCTTCTCCTATTAGATTAGATTTTTATTTTCTTAATTTATCAATAAATTCCAGAATTGTGAAAGAAGATAGAGAGGGTGTATTAATTTGATTCATTAATGGAAGAATTTCACTTCTCTTTTACTTTTTCTCTTGTTCTTGCAATGATCATAGGCTAAGGCCCTGTTCGTTTGGGCTTTGGAGCTGGGCTTTTTTAGCTTTTACTGCTTTTAAGTTAAAAAAGCCCGCTGGATTCCGTTCGTTTGGGCTTTTGGAACTGACGGGGCTTCAAAGTAAAGCCCGAAATTGAAGCCGCCTTAGAGGTGCTTCTCATTTATGCTTTTGCACGGAGCAAAGACCGAAAACGGCTCTACTTAAAATGACCTAACTACCCTTCTTCTTTAAATAATATTCCACCAAATGCCCTTCTTTTTTAAGAATAAAAAAATAAAAAATTGTGCTAATTGGTCCGTCACATATAATGGAAAGAAAGAGAGAGTGATGAAGTTCTAAGGAAAAAAAAATTTATGGCAGATGGGCCCGCCACATGTAATGGAAAGAGAGAGAGAGAGTGATAAAGATGTGAAAATAAATAAAAGATGTGTTATTAACACACCATTAATTATAACTTCACCCCAAGCAATTTGATTTTCTTTGTTAAAATTATGAAAAAATTCTATTGGCATCTCAACTTTTACTTATTACAATCCAATTACTTTAAATTATTTATCATCACTTTCCAGCAAAAAAATTAATCCAAGGCATTTAAAATAGGAATTACTATTTTCACATTACCACCATCGACTATAAAATTTAGATGGGGTGTTGTAAATAAATGTTGGGGTGCCAATAAAAGTTCTCATTATAGATAATCCTGTGTGTTTTGAAATTCAAAGTTCAAACTAATGACACAATCTTTCTTTGGTCTTCCATGAAATATTAACATAAAATGATGGAAATACCCTTGTCTTTAATCTTAGCTAAAAAAGTCTTGATTTTTTCTTAAAAACATATCATCTCAAATTCTAAGATAAAATTAAATTAAATTATATTTATTGTTTTTAGCCTAAGGATGCAAAGACAAGCATAAGAGGTTTACTGTTCATCAAATGACGGTTGAGATACAAGGAAAATAACTAAAATTTACCATAGATGACTATATATTATCTGTTTAGGGACTAGTATAATTTGTTTTTAGTTATTAATGAAAAATCACCAAATGAAATCCTATATTTTTTTTATAAAAAATTTGAATTTTCTTTCGAAAATTAGTAATCTTCAACCTTTTATATAAAATAATACAGATAATGATAATGAGACAATAATAACGATGACAATGATAATGATGGCAATGCATTAATGTCATTTTTCATATGTCCATTTTTAAGAAGAGATGTTGTCGAAATTTCAATAAAATTATAAAATTTATATATTTATTTAAATTAAAAATAATTATTTTTATAATTTATATATATATATATATATATATATATATATATATATATATATTCTAGTTATTTTTTGTGCATTCTAAATGCATTATCAACATTAAGGGTATTTCGGTCATTTGATCAGAATCCAGCAATAAAAAGCTGTCAAACGAACATCAATTTCTATCTTAAATGCTTTTGTAACGAACAAGCTTCTGCTAAATGTAGCTTTTCAGGCTCTAGGCTTCTACTTCTTCTAGAAGCTGGCTTCTGAAGCTGGAGCTGGAGCTGGCTTCTGTAAAGAACAGACCCTAAATATCTCTCAATTGGAGATGTGGAGAAGTCTAGAGCAAGTTACTTTTGTGTTTTAATAAATTATTTTTCTTCTTGTTTGTGCTTATTGTTTAATGCTTTCGCTTCAAAGTTCATCCAACTCTAATAGATCAAATCCTTGGATGAACCCTTTCACCCTTTATGCTGATTTAGATAAACCATACTTATATATGATTCAAGATGGTTTATGTTTAAATTAGATATTAGATAACAGGGATTCACACCTTATGAGTGAAGGAATCCTATGTTTAAATATCTCATTTGTTGGTTTTAAAGTTAAATCTTAAGAGACATTAGCATGTTCTTAAGTTGAGTTTCAAAGAGATTTTGCAATTAATTAGAATACAATTGTCGCTACTCTATGTGGATCCATTTCTCTAATGGATTTTTCTTTCTTGGTTTAGTTCTAATTTCGATTTCTAGCACTTTAGTTTCTATTTATTTATTTATTTTATTTATTTATATTTTTTTAAATTTGTGTTCAAGACAATCAAACAAGATCGTTTTTAATTTTGTTTCGATTACAACTACATTCAAGTTAGAGTTTTGCCCTTATCCTTGTGGTTGACCCTTACTTGCCCTTACACTAAGGTAAATTTTTATTTTTTCAAAGTAGCCTTACAACTACAACATATATTCAAGCATCACACCAAACTAGCAAGAATAAGGTTCATTCCCTTCAACTTAATTGTCTTTCCTCTCCTCCCCCGAACTCTTTTGCAATAATATCCCTCCAATTTTCTTAGCTTTCCTCTTTTACTCTATTTTTCTGTAATAACTCTCTAACTTTACTACCTATCGTCTTTTATCCTTTAACTCCAAAGGATGCCCATGTTGTAGGCATGTGCAAAGTTTATTATATAAAGAGAAGGTTGAGTAAATGACTGATGACACAAAAATTTTCTTCCAAAAATACCTCCACATTACATGTAAAAAATATATATGTGAAAAATACATAAATAGTATAAACTTTAGCAATTTTATGTAATCAAATAAGGTTATAAAATATTTACAAATTCTGCGAATTTCTTCGGTTATGCAATTTTATGCAAAGCATAAAAAATGTACAACCAATAATATAATTTTATATAAATACTACTTTTCAGAATGACTTTTTGTACGAGAGTATAAATATATTTTCATTTTTGTAGTTGTACATGTATTCTAGATATTCACAAAAATATTGGATAAGTTTAATTGTTAAATAAATATTTCGAAATCACATATGGTAATGTAAATGTAGAGATTTTTCTTATCGTTTTTGTAATATACCCGATTTTTTATAATAAAAAAAAAACAAAAAAGAAAAAAAAAAAAGATAAATGGATGGGAAAACTAAGTAGGCTAGTTTTGTGTACATCATACTAGTAATTAAAATGCAGCTTCAAACAACATTGTTAAAGGAATAAAATAATCTTATATATAAATAGACTTCCACTCCTCAGAGATTTAGGTGATGCTTTTAGGATGATTTTCATCTTAATCTAATAACTAATCTATTTTTGATCAGGGTTGCTTCTTTAAATGGCTTTAATGGAGGCTTCTCCAGTAGTAGAAGGCGAGAGGGAAAGAAGAAGGAAGTGCCGGTGCGGTGCATGCTAAAGATGCTCCGATGATCAAGTGAAAAGTAAACTTGGGAGGATGAAACTAAAGAGGAAATAAAGTAAAATCAAAGGGAGAAAAAAGTAAAAACTAATATTTTCAGAAGAGCTTCTCAATGTAGGGGATGAATATTGAACTCTAAACCATCTCTCAATCTTTGAGAATGGATTTTATAGAATTTCCTATGGGACATGTGTCACCACATGATTGGTCTAGGTAAGGTGAGGTGTATTTGTTGAGTTGGACAAATTCAGGGTGGAGATTGCACCCTTCCTTCCTTGGGGGTTGCTCCCAGGTCTCATTAATGTTGTAATCGAGAGATTAACCATGTCTGAGAATATTTAATGTAGGGTTGGTGGGATCTCATTGTTTTGGGGTAGGTTAGCAGAAAATGTCCTTCCCCAACCCCTTTGATTAGTAGAGGACGATATATAACGCATTAAATACAAAGATTCACACATGGGAATAACTCATATCTTCTTAAATAATTGTCACATTATGTTGGTGTAGGCATCAAAATTTTAAATGGGCCTACGACTTTCCTTATTAATGAAAAAGTCCTTAAAATTCAAAGTTAGGTCCAACATCTAAATTGGGGCCCATTGATTGGGACAAGTGTCATGTGGTTTGGATTTCCGTAGATAAAGCCCATGATCTAAAAAATACAAGTAATCCCCATTAACTATTGGGCATTGTACATCCAAATAAATGAGTTTTGCCCACAAAAAATCTACATATAAAGTCTGTAAAATTGGAATTGAATGAAGTTAGCCTACAATCAACTAATCAAGGCTCATAAGTTGGGGGCATAGTTAGAAAGTTAATTTTTCGTAAGTCTATAAATACCAAAGACTCTCTCATTTGGAAGGACCTTGGATCACTTTCCTTCAGAAGATAGAAGTTCTTTCTCTAGAAAGGAAGAAGTTCTCAAGTCCTCCTCCAGAGACGAAGCAAGATTCATCAAGAGAAAATTGAATTTCGATTTAAGAAAAGATCAAGCATTAAATTCTTTATCCAAAAGTCAGTAAATCATTCTCAATTTAAAAAGTGTGAAACCTAGAGAGTAAAATCTACAGAAACAACTTTTGTAGAAGATTAAACACAAAGCCAACATTTACAAAGTAAGAACACCTTCTCAATCGATAAAGCGCAAAGTCTAAATAAGAAATTCACACAAAACCATTATAAAAGATCAAACAATCACAACAACCATCCACAAATCCAAAGATGATACTCAACTAATCAAGCACGAAACATGGATAGAAGAAATTTAGACATCACTATTATTTTTCTATTTGACTATTAATTATAGTATAACATTTTATTGATAGAGTGTACTGAGATCTATATCTCCATTTTTATCCAAATCAATAATAAAATCAATTGCGATCTTATTCCATGCATCTCAAGTTAGATCGTGAAATTTATTTTCAATAGTTGGATTTGATCAAACCGAGCTTGTGACAATCTAAGCTGAAATCGAACGTAATGCCTTGTCTTATAGTGCTGGATTAAACTTAGCTGGATGTAGATCTGAGCTGAAATCAAACTTAATGCTTTGTCTTATTGTGTTAGACCTAATTAGATCAAGCTAAGGGATGATCAAAGAATTGGATGACGTCGAATCAGGTGGGGGGCTGTCGTCGTTGGCTTGATTCTGTTCAGTATTCCCTTCTGACTCGCTGTATGGAGGTTACAAAATTCGAGGACACGTGCGGTGATCCTAGTAGAGGTAAATGTGACATTTATGATTCAGGCTGGGTTTACAACATAGGTCACCATCAATCTTGAGGACACAAGCCATGATCTCAACGGAGGACAAGAATGGTATCCACAATGCGCATTTTTTTGTATCAGTTAAATTTCCTACTTGAGCAGCACATATGTCTCAATGGATCCTGGACATTGCCCATGTGGGGGCAACCAAGAGTAGAAAAAATTTCGGGGGGACAATTAATGGTGAAAAAAAATAGTTGTGAAGGAAACTAAATGTGCAAAAAAAAAATTGTGGGGGAAATAGTAACAGATTTTTTTATCTGCGGCTAAAATCTGCACAATAACTCATTATCCACAGACTTCAAAAATTCTTGTGGGGGCAAGTGCCCCCACTGTAAATTTGCCTGGTCTCGAGAGCAGATACTCTCTAGTGTATTTTCCCTATAGCACCCTATTGTACTGTTTCCATGGTTGAGAGAGCATCATCTAGAAGGAAAAAAAAACACCTTAACCAACTAAGGTTCATGGTCTAGATCAAATTAAAAAAAAAAAACATTTTTTAAGCTTGATTGAAGGCTTTTAAAATGGATGGCCACTCAACTCCCGAATTTAGAGAAAGTGATTTTGCTGTCTAGGCCACACTACGCTCTCGCAATTGTGAAAAAAATGTTAGAGTTCTATAGGGAAAAAAAGTACTACAAAAGATCCACTCCTGTATCTCTCTCCTTTGATTTATGATCATGTGGATCTTATAATCATACTATTAATGGGACAAAGTGTCAAAATGGACGGCTGAGGATTCACAATCTCTCATCCCAAGGTAGCTAAACTAATGAGGAAAAAATGATGCAAAGGTTTAATGTAGAGCCAGTTTTCTTTCTACATCCAAACATGGGTGGTGAGGCCCAAGGAAAAACTGAAAAATAGGAATAAGAAAAAGATTAGTTGCCTTATTGGGCAAGTTTTGGGATAGAAATTTTTATGAACTATCCAAGGACAGGATTGGGATTGATATTTGAAGTTAACTTGAAATAAAGCACATATAATAAGCCTACCCTACATAAGTCCAAAAATGTCTCTTTCGGATATGGTACCGAAAGTTATGGTTTAAAGTTCTTATTTCACATAAAAATAATTACTAATCTAGCTTTAGCTTTTTTTTATGAAGGGTCGCCAATCTCATTCAAGCTGACTTTTATTTATTTTTTAGATAATAGAATAATAACAAAATTATTAAGTAATTAATAAAAATGTACAAGATTTTCTATGATTTTTGAGGGAATGAAACTGTAAAAATGGAGAATGTGGAATCTAAGGTGCATCAGTTCTGGTCTTTATTTTAATTGTGGTCTAGATAGATGATGTTTCAGAGGCATCTGAGGGAGATATCTGTTGGGCTTTGTGGAGCCTAGTTATATTTTGATCCGGTTGACGACCCGACCCGACCCGAATAATGTTTTGCGTGGTATTTTGATGGGAAAATTTTTGGGGCCTGTTTTGTAACCCATTGTGTATCTTGTGCGCAGTATATAAAAGCCGTTTTTGGTGATTAGGGTTTTTTAAGGTTTTGGTTGTCGTCTTTGAGACTAGAGCCGTACTTTTGTAATTCTTCTCGAAATAGTGAAATCTCTACAACTCCGTGGACGTAGGCAAATTGCCGAACTACGTAAATACTGTCTTGTGCGTGTGATTGTTTTTTTTTTTTTCGACGTGTGTGTTTTTCTTCTATTTCTTGTTTCTCACAGGTTTGGAATTTCGGGTTGAATTCCTTACAATATCAATTGTGTTTAATCTGACATTCAAATAATTGTGAATAAATATGAGAAATCTTCATAAAATTCAGATAAATATACCTTTAAATCTCATACCAATTCAGAACAAATCAAAATAATAACTGAAATTCTATATTTAAACATATTTATATAGATAAGATAAAAAAAAGGAAGAAGTGTCACACACACACAAAAGAGATAGACACCAACCCATATCCCAAACTAATTAATTCTCTAAATAAGCTTCCACCCCAAAGAAGACATTTTCATTGAAAAAGAAAACAGACATAAAACAAAAGTCCTTCATTAAACATTGAAATGGGTTTTGTAGACATAATTAATTGAAGCTTAGTAAAGAAGAGGGGATTTTAGACTCTTGTTTATAAACAGATAGAAAAAGACAATAATTTGTTGAATTAGGGAAGTGAGGCCTTAGGTATTATATATTCTTTTTTAGAAGGAAAAAAATGTTCCTCCAACTTGAAAATGTGACTTTTTTGGCCTTTATGACATTTAGGCGTGTTTGTTAAAGTATGCCGAAGCGTCCAAATCCATCATGGATGGGTCTTTAAGGAAGAAAGTCATGAGACTAGAAATAAAAGTGGAGTCATGGTGGGCCCTCATCATCTAAAAGTCTTAGATATTCAAAGTGGTTGAAAGCCAAAAATACCTCATTCTATCCATGGAATCTTAGCAACATGTGAAGGACATGTAATGTGGTAGGTCCCAAATAAAAGCTCCACCTGTTGTCGGCCGTTGCTTGGGCAGAAGTGAAAAGGTATGATTGACGACAAAAATGTGATCAGCAACACTGAAAGTTTTCTTTTACTATTATTATTATTTTTTAATTTTTTTCTTTTTTTTTTCTATAAGAAAAAATAAATAAATAAATAAAGAATTGTGATAATATGACTCGCTAATGTGGCATACTCAATTGGCTCCCTGACATGGGGTATGCCAGAACCATAGACTTTACACCTTGAGATACACAACTGCAAATCTCCATATGCACAGATTTAGGGGGATGTGCTGTTGTGTATCCCGAAGCATAAAGTTTATGGTTTTGTCATACCCCACGTGAGGGGAGTCAATTGAGTATGCCACGTGAAGTGTCATTTAATCATTACTCAAAAAAATAAAAAAGTAGCAGTGTAAAGAATCATATAAAAATAAATAAATGATGAGTTGAAACTTGTAAGTCCATCAAAAGTGATTTACAAATTATTGATAAAAAATCAACGGTCCACATTCTAAATCAATTTTGATGGGATTAGAAGTTTTAGATTGGACTGATTTGTTTTTTTAGGATGATGTTCTCATCGTAGAGATCATCCTAAAAAAAATCAGCTGAATCCAAAACCTCTAACCCATATTTTGGAAATGTATTATTATTACATTGTTTATTACATATGTCCCCTGATCCGTCCCGTGTATACATATAGGGAAATGTTCGGCACCCTACTATTTGCTCTACGTTTTGTCTAACGTGTTTTGTCCTACATGGGTTAGAAGTTTTGGAATGGGCTAATTTTTGGTGAGGATGATCTCTACTGTTAGAAGATCCTCCTTACCAAAAATCAGTCCATTTCAAAAATTTTAGCCCCATGTTTACAAGTTGAAAAATCGTGGATCGTCTATTTTTTATAAATCATTTTTTATAAGGTTAGAAGTTTTGGAATGGGCTGATTTTTGGTGAGGAAGATCTCCTCACCATAAAGATTATCCTTACCAAAAATTAGCCTATTCCAAAACTTTTAACTCATGTAGGACAAAACACGTTGGGCAAAATGTAGGGTAAATAGTAAGGTATACATATATATAAATTTGAAAGCTTATTTTTAATGACTTCAGTAACTTAATACTATTGAGATTTAAACCTAAGTATTCGATATTATCACTCAGACTTTACCAACCAAACTAGTTGGCACCTACAACATATCAATGTCAACTAATGTATTTTTTATTTTTTTAGCTAGATTTGTAAGGACAAGATTAAAAGGGCTTAGTTCTTGCTAATTTACTCTCCTCTCAATTTTAAGGGTTTCTTAGAATAAAAAGAATAAAAATTGCGTTCAAATGAAAAATAGCACTGAAATTGAGAGATAGACCAATAGAAATAGGAATAAATGAGTGGTTGAGATGGAAGAGTACATCCATGATCATGTCAGACAATTTTGTTTTGCCTATTATATATATATATATATAGTTAAACAAAATTATAGGACCCACTTTAGGGGATAGGATAAACATCCCATTCAATTAGAGTTCCTGTAGGACTTAATTTATTGTATTTTCTCTTTACCCCTTTAACTTTATTATATTTTTATTTTGTTCTTTTAATCTATTTTATTATTTTTCATCTTTTACTCTCTTAATCTCAATTTTTTTAATAATACCTTCTAATTATATTATTTTCATATTTTTTAACCCCTCATTCCCTAACGGCTCAATCAAATTTTGAAATAGTCAAATATATAATTTTGTAATAAAATATATTATAAAATAATAATTTTACTGTAAAGTACAACCCACCTCGTTAGGATCAGGTTAGGGTTCAGCCAACCCCACCTACTAATAGCTACGTGTGGCAATGTGTCGTGTCATGTTGAGATTAGGCTATGCTAAAAATTTACTCAACCCGAATCTGATTCATTTAAAAATCGTGTCAAACCCTTAAATCCAAACCTGGTTTGTTTATTAAACAAGTAATAATATGACACGGCCTGTACAACATGTTAAATGAGCATGGTCAGCTATATCATATTATTGTTAACACGTATAATCTATACTAATACAATTACAATCCAAATACAAATATGATTATAAATCAGATACAATTATAACTTATGTCTACTAAGCTACTATCATCATAAATTAAGTACCACTAAACATATATAAATCAAGTTGTATTGGCAAAAATATTCATGACGATTAAATGTGTTATATATAAATCGAGTTGTAAGAGAGTCAACGTCATGTGTGTCCAATTTTAAGGTGTGTAGCCTTGTGGTAGCCCACAATTTTCGAAGAAGGTGATAGGAACCTAATCGCTCTGTGTTCCCACAACCACTAAGATGGATCTTTCACTCATTTCAGACATTTGACATTCAATATTTTAGTGAAAAAGACGAGAATGCTGAGAGGAGATATGATTTGTACGTCACTGGCACGTGGTGGTGCCCACACAATCAAAGATGACGTGGACGTGTGCTTTTCCCCGACACTAAAGGAAAAAATATCTATAATTTTGTGCAAACAGTGGAAAGCCAATAAAGAATGATTCAAATTATATCAAAAGAATTGTTCTAAATTGTCTTCTTTCGACGTCACGCTTACCACTGACGAGGCAATGGATAAAAAATCATAGATTATTTTTCTTGGGATGAAAGATGAAAAAAGTTATGATTCTTTATCCATTGCCATGTCAATGTAGCGTTGAGCTTAGTGTTAAAAGAAGCCATTTTCTATCGAAAAAAAATTATGGAGATATTGAATTAAAATTAATGTGTCATGAGACATTTAAAAGAAAGATGGACTTGCTATTTTTTCGAATAATTTACTTACTCTCCTTGTGCTATGATTGTATTCAACGGCTAGTTTATATTTCTAGAATTTGAAATTTTCTCCCAAACACAAGACAACACGACGAATTTGACATATTTTGCTTGTGTTTCAATCCCTATTGTTTTCTTTGTCATATTTTTATAGAATTTCAGTTTATTAATAACTTACCCATGGCATATAAAAAATAATATGGAATTGGATAGTCAATAAACAATCAATGGTGATGGGTAATTTTTGTATAAGTTAAATTATTGACTTTCAGATTATGTATATATCATTTAAAACAAGGAGAGTGAAATACAAACGATCACGCTAGTCATAATAGATCTACTTTCACGCTAGTTCTTGTTCAACATGAAAGCTCCATTTTAGAGAAATACGATGTTCCATGATCAATTTTTTTTTGTTTTTTCCAATTCTTGCTTTCACTACTTGAAAACTGAAAAAATTGACAGAAAAAATTGACGGGTAAAAGCCAACGAATTTTAGAAACTGAATTTCGAATTTTGATGGTCTAGGATCATCAAAATTCTTGATGTTCCCAGATTTGACAACTTAGAGCTGTCAAATTTCTCTCATCCTTTATTAATTTGACAGTTTCAACCTGTTGAAAAAAAAAAATTTGACAATGAAAATTTTGATATAAATTCGACCTTTTGGTCTATTGACGGCCCAAGACTGTCAAATTTGGATTTTTTTCACATTGTGTTAGGTCTCTAGTTTGATGGTTATAAGTGCTCCAAATTCGGCACATTCCATTTTGTTTTCCATCCTAGTCTTTTGAGACACTTCAAGTTTACTTCTTTTGTTAGGTCTAAATATACCTCACCTCATATTTTTGTTCATACGTGCAGTTCAGTTGGAGTTTTTATTGAAATTTAAATAATGGTTCTAGGAATAAGAAGTTGACATATTTTTGTTGCACAACTCAACAATTATTATTGCAATCATTTCTATGATTGATATCAAAGTTCAACATCATCAAAATTTCCAGTGGTGTGGTTAATGAATATCTTTGTGGTACATGAAATGCAATACTTTGGATATGCAAAACAACTTAAACAATAGGTGCCCTAGTGGGTGGATGAATGAATGAGCGCAAATTTCTTCGATTATATAGACCAAATCTTGTTCTGAATGGGAGTGCCTCAAAAAAATTACGTACTTTTTTTAGTAGGAAAATGGTTAGTAGTTAGTGAATGAAGTTGGGCTCAAGAAAGTTTGAACCTAGGACGTCACTCCACATGTCCTACCACTTAGTTAAGTTGGTACTTAAAAAAATTAAAAAAAAAAAAAAATTATGGACTAGGGAAACTCGTATTTTTGTTTCCCTACTCCCCCTTTGATTTATTCCCCATTATCCTATGATTTATGATAATCACTCAGTCAAAACTTTATTAGGTACTTATATCGTAATAAAATTTATTCAACCCATTTAATTTGTATGACTCCCCGTGTCATATATCATACCGATGGGGCGGAAAAAAATGGACAACATCCCTCATCCTAAGAAAGTTAAAATTAGAAAAGCAAATGATTTGTTGTGTATAACCAATTTTGTTGCTTTTGGAAAATGTGATCGAGTTATTTTTCATATTTGAAGTTTAGTAGAAATATAAATGCTTTACCCTTAATAAGCCCATATATTTTGCTTAAATGTCTCTTTGGTAAAAAAAACCTGCCATTGGGACCCTAACTTTTACTTATTACATCCCAAATTCTTAAATTATTTATTTAGTAAGTTTCAAGTAAAAATTAAAACACACTATTCAAACATTACAAAGATTGCACCCAAATTATTACTCAACATTACACAATATTATAATACTCATTCAAACAACAAATAAAATCTTAAACCTAAAATATAGTAATTATATATTAAAAAAAAAAAAAAAAAAAAAAAAAAGAGAGAAACAGAGAGTGAGAGAGAGGTATTGTTGGCACGCCTACTTCTTGTTTTTATCAATTTTTAAATTGGAGTGTAACGAGGAAACGTCCAGGGTGCTAACAGCAGTTCTAAAAAAGTGCTGCTAGCCATGTTTTAATCCTATTTCCTCATATCACATCACATCAAAATCACTATCATAGTATCATCTACTCTGCAACTGATCCAGTCCGGCCGAACAAAGAAGAGTAAGGGCCTTAATTTTGAGCCCTAAAGGTAGCGCCGGGTTCAAATTTTTTCAATCCATTAAATCCGGGCCGGGCTAGGGTCAAATAATGCTCAAACTGATCCGACCCGCTAGTATATTTTATAGATAGATGATTGTATGAGTTTATAACAAGAGATAATTCAAATCAATTATAAATAATGATCTAGTTTCATCTCTAATCATTTTTCAATTAATATAAATATTGAACTCCTATTTTAATAAAAATAATTAATAATTAATAATTTACTTCTAATGATTCAAAAAATATTTTAATATTTTTATAAATAAAATTCGAAATCAATTCAAGCCTGATTACACTAAAGGAGTGTGATGTACAGTGGCGATAAGCATAAAAGAAAGAAACAAAAACAAAAAGTTAAAAAGAAGGAAAAGTGAGCCTTTCTTACCCCTCGCCCTCCCCAATAAAGTGTGGAGCGAGAGAGAGAGAGAGAGAGACGGCTTGGCTTTGTTACCTACCTAACAACCATCGCATCTAACGATATATAAAGCAATCGTCTTTGGAAATAGGCCCGCCCGCCCCTTATTTGACTTTGTTTAATGGCCTTATTGCTTCCTCTCAATCACATTTATTTGATTACACATAGAAGAATATTTTCTCTCAAAATGATGATGCACTCTTAATTTTAGGAGTTCTAAACTTATTTTTAATCTAAGAGAGCAGTAAAATACCTACGGTATTGTTTCTATGTCTCTCTCTTGTGTTTGGGACCTGATCCTTATTGAGTGGGCCCATCATCATCTCTCCCTATATGTGAAGTAACACGCGAAATGATAAGAACGATGGTTTAATCAAGTGGTAAGACCTTGTGGAAGTTGTTCCTAACGTCTTAGGTTCAAATCCATTGATTCCCTTCTTATACTAATGTTAACTGTTAATCACTAATCACTAACCTGACCAAACAAAAAAAATAAAAATAAAAATTGGTGAATTAATGATGACCTTTGTCTAAGCTTGACCAAAATATCTGAATCATTTCGTATGGTTATTGGCATATTAGGTTAACAATAATGGTTGGTATCAGATGAATTCGGGCATAAAACGGGTTTTGCTTGATCCGAAATCCAAGTGATCAAATTTAATGGGTTTTGATCATCGTAACAGATCTAAATAAAAATGGGTGGAATATGATTTTATGTTTTTTGACCTTTTGACCTGAATTTAGGGAAGATTTCTCCGAATATAGAAATGTTTCTAATGTGAAATGCAATTCAAGCTGACCCGACCCAATTGGAGTCCGACCCATTTATGCCTTAGAATGAATTAATAGTGAAAAATTATATATGATGAGTTGAACGGAATTGATAAATAATCTAGCAATTCTAAGCTACCCATTTCACAGCATTAAAATGGATAGACACCCGTTCATTGGTACATAAACAGAAAACGGAGATACCCACCACAGGAGAAGGATCCCGTTATAACGCCATGAAGCTTGTTTGTTATCATCGATGAGATTGCGAAAATGTAGATCATGATCTTCGTTTCTGTTGGAAAGGTAATGGTTCATCACATATATTTCAAATATACAGTTATATTTGAGTTAGTCATTCTAATTTTAATTTTATATTATTTATAAGTCTTTAATTTATCTCAGATGTTAAGTTGAGTTTTAATCTAACAACTTGGACAATTTCCTCTTTTGTAATCCTATAAATAACAATATTTAGGATAATTTTATATGATTAGGATATTTTCTTGTAGGTTTTGAAAGGGACAGGGAGAGAAGCGTATTAGGCTTTTAAAGCTTTGGTTTGTCCCTAATCTTTTCCTTGAATATAGGACAACATTTATTATTATCTCTATCCATTGTGTTCTGTCAAATTTTTTAAATTAGATTTATTTTCCTACCTTGGATAGTCTCTAATTCAACTTAGATTTATTTCAACAATACAGGTCGTTAAGCTCGGTCAGCAGCTGTTCTATTAAAGAGTTTGGAGAAGTTCAAATTGTTACTGACGTTGTTGGATTGATGCTTCTCGAGGTGACACATGATGAATAGACCAATAATATAGATTTTTCAACTTCAAATCTTTACTTGATCTGGTTATAAATTCAGATTTAGATTAAATTTTCGTTAAGTGTAATACTCTGCAAAGTAAGCATAACCCCGAGAGGTTGGCCTAGTGGCAAGCCAAGCTTTGATAAGCTTTTCCTAACGAAAGATAGGTCAAGTGTTTGAAACACCATGAAGCAATGAATTATTTGGGGTCACCCTCTAGGTTTTGATTGACCCTCGACTCAATCAATTGCGTGTAGGACTTTCTGAAGGGGCGGTACGTGTGACCGTGGGATTAGTCTCATCAGAAGGGTAGGGATACCCATGATAAAAATTAAAAAATTTAAGAAAAAAAATCTCCAAAGTATTCATTATTTATTGGATGGTTGGATCATTTAACTTAAACATGAATATAACTCTTACATTTGGGAAAATTACTAAGATATATATTATAATTAGTAATATGAAATTTATTATTTCAAAGTGTATTTTAAGTATGCCACGTGTAGGGGTGTCAATGGGTACCCATTTAACTGAAATCGAAAACCTAGATTCTGATTCCCTTTTTACTAGAACTGATTGGAGCCGGGTCTAAAATGAAACCGAACTAATAAGAAATAGAATCGTTAGGTTCTATCCAATAGATACCTACGAGTACCAGGAACCAATTTATTTTATCTTTTCTTTTCATACTATAGATGATTTAAGGTATTTTTTTTTATTTCAAAATAAATGCATGTTATATAAAATTTTTCAATTTTTCATATAAATTATAGATTGAAACTTAAAATTAGCCCTCTTCTAAAATTTATTATTTTTAACTAAGATAAATTTTTTTTTCAGTCATTAATTTGTATTTTTAGTACAACAAATTATAACAACGTTAATACTTTTTGTCGATAATATATTAATTTTTTAAAGAATTTTTATTATTATAATGATTTAAGAAAAAAAATTTCTCCTTCAATTCTTGAGAATCGAAATTGATGGGGACGTGTGATTTTTGGTAGTTTCGATTTCGATTTCATTTATTTTGGAATCGGACTCAAAACCGACAAAAATCGAAATCAAATTAAATATAATGATTATGGTTCTAAGTACCTTGAGAATCGACCTGTTGACACCTCTAGCCACATGTGGGAGTTAAAAAATCATTAGTCTATTTAAAATTAGAAACATTACATTTTGAATTTCTTGAAAACTATTACGATAGTATGGTAGACAAAATTGACTGAGCCAATTTGAAAGGTTATACACAAATATTCAATAATGACGATGATAATTTCTACCCATCCATTGTGGATGTCGTAGCTGGCTATATCTTTTGAAGGTCCATGCCATTGAACCATCTTTTGAGATAATGAGCACCAACTTTAAGCTAACATTATATGAAAAAAAAAAAAAACACACACAATGTCTTTGAATTCAATGTCTAATGTTAAATGGAACAAGAAATTAACAGGTTTAGTTTACATTGCACTACTTAACAATTAGTAGCATTTTCAACAATTGATATTGTAGTAATTTTTACAATTGATATCAGAGTTCAACGACATCAAGAATTGTATAGTGTGGATTATGAGGATCTTAATTTGTGATATATGAAATGAAATTGGTGATTATACAACATATGCAAGAGAATGCCCTAGTGGGTCGACGAATGTAACCTTCTTTCGTACGTTTGTTTCCCTATATTCCCCCCTTTGATTTATGATTATCTCACAAGCCCAATATTTGGGTTTAAACTTGCTAGTTATAGAATGGTATAAAGAATATTTCCATAACTTCAAAAACTAACCCACATGATATATTGTCGTGAGATTTAATTTTCTTTATTTTTAATCAAAATGACCGTAGTATAATTAAACTTAATAAAAAATTGGGGCGTAGTTATGATGATTCAAATTTTGGTGTGGAACCACCTAGACCTTGACTTCTCTCATTATAATATTAAGGATTGAAAAATCTTGGGGGATTTTATTTTTCACCGTGATTCTCACTACATTGATGTGATGGCCATAGATTGTTTTCTTGAGATACAAGTAAAAAAATATTTACGATTATGTACACACCTCCATGTTCGAAATATGAGAATCGCATTAAATCCCAATGTCACCCTAGCATTACTCTTAAGGGTTTTGTTAATGTGTGCCCTAAGGGCACACGTTAAAGTGCATTTAATACACTTTGAAAATTGAATTTTGTATTGAAAATGTCCTTAAAAAAATTATATTTTATCAAAATACCCTCAGATTCCAATTTCTACCATAGTATCAAATATGTGCCCTCAACCATACCAATGAGGTAAACCAACAAAATAACTAAACTTACATGCTTTTATCTTAGAAGGAATGAAAAATATGGTTGCAAGCTCTTATTATCCTATTATGATTTAATATTATCTCATACAAAAAATTAATATTTTCTAATTGTAACTTTTCTTCCCACTGGTCAATTTTCCTAGAGTAACGAAATATTCTAGATGATCTCTTTCTCTCTCTCTCTCACTCACAGTTGGGCCCACCTCTATCTCTCTCACACACAGAGTTGTTCCCACCTCTCTCTCTCTCTCTCTCTCAATTCTTACGAACGTAGCCATAAATCTGTCACTAGTTCAGATACAAACAACAATCATGTTTATAATTTCTTTTGAAGATTAATCATCAAATTCTAATTAAAATAAAGAAATCGAAATCAAAGAGAAAGAGAAGCCATACTGAGATTTGAAAACCATGTTCTGTAATCTTGAAACTAGGCATAACAACCCCAAAATCAAGTTTAAGAGATAAGAAATAGAAAATGAAAACTCACCTCCAAAAAAAGCTATAAATCATACACAATCAACAATCAATTTGCACTCCAAATTAACCATTAAAGTAGCAGAAGGTCTTTATTATATTTAAACACATATACTTAGATAAAAGAAGAGAATGAAGATTGTCAACCCTAACACAGAACAAGAAGTTCAACGCCAACCATTAAACCCCATCTCTAAATATTCTTCCAAACTCTCTTCCCAAAGACAAACATTCATAATATTTATAATATAAAAAAAAGAAAAAAAACAGAGACCCCTGTTTCTACCATTTAAATCAGATCCCATCAACCACAAAACCCTCTCCCTGTAACTCACATAGGTTTTTGAGATTGGCGCCTGGAGGTGCAGAAGAGGAATCATAGATTTTCTTCATATTCCCCATCTCCTTCTTCTTCTTGGAGAACAAACACTTGAAAAAGCGGTAAATTCTAACTTTGACCATTCCTCTCTTTGGTGGCAACCTTGGATTTCCATTTTTTTTCCAAGACTGAAACAGAACTCCTCCTTCATTAGACATTGAAATGGGTTTTGTAGACATTATTAATTGAACCTTAGTAAGGAAGAAAACTTAGCAGAGAAGAAGAAACAGAGAAATTTATTTTTTAAACTCCTGAAAATCAAAAAAGAGAAAGTGATCTCTATACAGTAGTGATAGTGTGAGCCTCAGTCGAATTCTCACACATTTTGCCGACACCACTAAGCCCACCAACTTATTATCTTACGTAAAATATTTTAAGATTAATCCTGGAGTGACCACTTATTTCCATCTTGACACGTTGATGTGCAAATACCCATAAATGCTTTTCTCCGAGATACGAAAAATGCATCTACGGACATCCGCAGGCCACGAAGTCAATGTGTCCCCGTGTGTGACCTCATATTTTGATTCTCGTTGAGGTCACTCCAGCATGACCTCATATTTGTGTCATCACTAAATAACATTATTTTGAAACTTACTTTTAAGAGTAATGCTGGGGTAACAGAATAATTCTATTTTGATTCTCACAATTTTGATGTAGTTTAATATCCACGTCATCCACTTTATGAGTCAATAGTTATGTCATTTTTTATAATTAAAAAAAATAAAAACTTAGTGAAGAAGTTCAAAAAATAGAAACTTGATAAAGAAGCTAACATCTTCTCTTCTCTCCTTATTTCTTAGATGAAATCATCTCCTATCTTCTCTTCTCTCATTGTTTCTTAGATTGAAGTTAACAAGTCCAAATACTCAAGGATTTATGGTTCATCAGATATTTATTTGTCTTTTCTTTTGGATTTTATTATTGAAAACTTCGTTAATGACATTGAAAGAAAATCTCTCTCTCTCTCTCTCTCTCTCTCTCTCTCTCTTCTTGTCCTCTCTTTGAATCTTGAAAGCTCCATTGAAATTTGAAGCATTCATCATGAATAATAAATCCTATTTTTTACTAAACCATAACAACAATTAATTCGAGTTTCTATTTTTTTAATTTCTTCACCAAGTTTCTTATCTTAGTAATGAGAAAAGAGGAGAAGATATTAGTTTCTTCACCAAATTTTTATTTTTTTTAATAATAAAAGATGACGAGGCTACCGACTCATTAAGTGGATGACATGGATATTACACATTGTGGAAAAAACTTAAATTTGACAGACAAAGGAATCGAATTGGTGTAGAATTTTTTATTGTCAATTTTTTTTATAGGCTAAAATTGTCCAATTAATGAAGGATGGGAGAAATTTGATTGCTTTAAGCCATTAAATCTATGAATATCTAGAATTTCGACAATCCAAGACCGTCAAAATTCAGTTTTTAAAATTCGTGGACCTTGAACCATCAATTTTTTCTGTCGAATTTTCTAGTTTTTATGTAATGTTAAATCACATTAGAATTGTGAGAATGACAGTAGAACTGCTGTGTCACCTCAGCATTACTCTATTTTTAATGAGACAAATAATTCTTGAGAGAGAGTTAGAATTTCTTGGTCAACTTTTCATGTGTTTTGGTGGGCTGGAATTGTTCAACTCTTCGGTGAAATACTTTTTTGGTAACATTGGGATTTACTGCAATTCTCACATTTATGACATGGAGTGGCGCACATAACTGTAGATGCTTTCTACTCATATCTCAAAGAAGCACATCTATGGCTATGTAGGCACCTCTACGTCAGAAATCTCAGAATCGTAGTAAATCCCAATGATTTTCAATATTTTAATACACCAATGCTTGCGGTGACATTGGATTTATTGTCATCCTCGAACTTCTGATGGGGAGGTGCACACATAACTTAGATGCTTTTTGTTTGTATCTCGAAGATATAGTTTCACGATTATGTATTATTCATGAGAAATAATGGATTATTGAAATTTAATTCTGATTTATCAGTAAAGAAATCATTGAGAGGTTGTGTTTGCGAATATGGAAAATGGTCTTCTCATAGAAATCCGACTTTTCAAGTGTATGATATTATTAGCATATTTTTCTTTAAAATGATTTTTCCACTCAAAGCAATTTCATAAAATTGATTTTTTTTTCTCCCATCTTCGAATGTTATCCTCTGGTGATTAGCCCCATCTTCAAAACTATTACCAAAATTTTAGCATCTTTCAAGATCTTTCTCTTTCTAAGACTGGTGTGAAAGAAATCTATGACTCCCAACAAAAATAGAATAAAAAAAGAAGTCATAAGAACGTCATCCCCCATAGTGGAAATCCTAAATATATTCCCGTGGCATACTATTCAAGCCCACCTGGCACTCATTGATGGACCACAATCCTGAATAATTGCTTCCTAACCACCAGATTTGAAACGATGGTTTGAAATTGAAATCTTTCCACTTTGCATGAAAATGACTTATAAAAGAATATAAAATTGAAAGCTTTCCACTTTGCATGAAAATGACTTTTAAAAGAATATAACTCAGAACAAAATTCTCCCAATACCGTGTGAAAATTTTAAATAGTAAAAATGATACAATTGTACAAAACACAAGAATTTACATGATTTAGTAATGTGCATATGTCTACAGAACAAAATAAGAACAATCAATATTTTTTTTCTCAAGTTTTACAATTCTAAAGAACTTTATTTATATGATCAAAAGTTATTAAAACAAGTAAAACTCCCTAAAATAGAAAATCTCTTATAATACAAGACATTTACATGACACACCAATCACCAACTAATACTCCTTGATGGACCAAGCTCCAAACATAAACTTCTTTTCATTGTGGTTTGAAAGCTCTTTGACCCAAAAAAAAAAAAAAAAAACCCGTAGGAAAAATATGTTGTTTAATAAGGGGTGTTTTAATAACTTAAATGTTATTTTCCTTTATGGTAATAAAATTTTAATATCAAAAATGGTAAATTGCCATATTTGGGAGAAATCTTCATAAAATTCAGATAAATATGCCTTTACATCTCATACCAATTCAAAACAAATCAAAATAATAACAGAAATTCTATATTTAAACATATTTATATAGAAAAGGAACAAGAGTCTCTTTCACACACACACACACACACACACACACTAAAGAGATAGACACCAACTCATATCCCAAACTAATTCTCTAAACAATCTTCCACCCCAAAGAAGACATTTTCGTTGAAAAAGAAAACAAACATAAAACAGAAGCCCTTTATTAAACATTGAAATGGGTTTTGTTGACAAAATTAATTGAAGCTTAGTAAAGAAGAGGAGATTTTAGACTCTTGTTTATAAACAGATAGAAAAAAACAATAATTTGTTGAATTAGGGAAGTGAAGCCTTAGGTATTATATATTGTTTTTTAGAAGGAAAAAAAATGTTCCTCCAACTTGAAAATGTGACTTTTTTTGGCCTTTATGATCATGTTTGTAAGAGAGTAGAATTAAAATTGGAGCCATGGTGGGGCCCTCATCATCTAAAAGTCTTAGATATGCCGTCAATCTATTAAAATATTCAAAGTAGTTGAAAGCCAAAAATACCTCATTTTATCCATGGATTCTTAGCTCCACCTGTTGTGGGCCATTGCTTGGGCAGAAGTGAGAAGGTATGATTGACGACAAATACGTGATCAGCAACCTTGAAAGTTTTCTTTTATTATTATTATTTTTTATTTTTTATTTTTTTTTATAGGAAAAAAAAAATCATGATAATATGACTCCCCAACGTGCCATACTCAATCGACTCCTTGACATGGGGTGTGCCGAACCATAGATTTTATGCCTTGGGATACACAACTGCAAATCTCCATATGCACAGATTTATGAGGATGTGCTGTTGTGTATCCCGAGACATAAAGTTTATGATTTTGGCATTCCCAGCATCAGGGGAGTCGATTGAATATGCCATGTGGAGAGTTATTAATTTAATCATTACTCAAACAAATAAAAAAAATAAGCAGCAGTATAAAGAATCATATAAAAAAATAAATTATGAGTTGGAAATTGAGAAAACTTACAAAACTAAATATGAGTTGAATTTCCATGCAATCAAACAGACCCTACATCAATTTATTTATTAATTAATGTCTAATCCATTAAGTGAGGCACAAACTCTTTCATTTGAGATGCTTATTGTAGGTGCCAATCATTTGGGTCAAATTAGATCAACATCTTCTCACCTCATCATAATAGTTTGAGACACTTAAAGGTGCAAACTCTATGAGTTGGTAAAATCCTTGCGTGATAATACCACATATGTGGATCGAAAACCGCATCTTTTCCTCGTAACCTAAAATTTTTGTAAGCCTGTTTTAATAAGTTCAATAACTCATTATTGGTGGGATTTGAGCCTAGGTCTCCGATATCATAATCAAAAAGACTTTACCAATCAAACTAGTTGCCACCTGCAACATATCAATATTCATTAATGTATTATTTTACTAGGTTGTATGAGAGAGACTAAAAGGGCTCATTTATTGTTGATTTACACTCCCCTCAATTTTAAGGTTTCTTTTAAGGCACAATAAAAGCAGAAAAAAATTGTTTTCAAATAAAAAAATAGCACGAAATTTGGGAGATAATCTTATAAAAATAAGAATAAATGAGTGGTTGAGATGGAAGGGTACATCCATGGCTTTGTAGGACTTGCTTATTTTGTATGTATATTATATGTATAGTTAAATATGTAATTTTGTAATAAAATATATTATAAAATAACAATTTGAAAAAGATGATAAAATAATAATTTTACTCTAACGCACAAACCCACCTCTTTAGGCTTATGTTAGGTTTCAACCAAATCCACTTATAGCTAGGGGTGGCAATGTGTATTATCCTCTTGAGGTAAGGATATTCTGAAAATTTATCCAACATGGATTTGATTCATTTAATAATCGTGTTAAAACCTTAAATCCAAACTTGATCCATTTATTAATTAAGTAATACCACACTGCCTGTGTAACACGTTAAATAAGCATGTTGGGTTATATATATATATATATATATATATATATATATATATGGGTCCCGTTCAGCAACAAACATTTTGGCAAAACATTTTTCAAAACATGGGTTAGAGGTCTTGGAATGGGCTGATTTTTTGTGAGGACGATCTCTACGGTGAGGAGATCGTCCTCACCAAAAACCAGTCCATTCCAAAACTTCTAACCCCAGTTTACAAGTTGAAAAATTGTGGACCGTCCATTTTTTGTAAACCATTTTTGATGGGGTTAGAAGTTTTGGAATGGGCTGATTTTTGGTGATGATGATCTCCTCACCGTAGAGATCATCCTCACAAAAAATCAGCCCATTTCAAAACCTCTAACCCATGTTTTGAAAAATGTTTTGCCAAAATGTTTGTTGCTGAGCATTTCCCTATATATATATATATATATTCTTTTTTTTTATTTTTTTGTTGAGGTTAACATGTTTATCTATGATGACAGGATCATGACCCAAACGCGAATATAGTTATATTGCAAAACATAAATTAAGCATCACAAAACATATTTAAATCAAGTTCCATTGCCAAAAATATTTCACAATTATTAAATGGGTTATATATACACCCAATAATTAAATTGGTCAAAATGGATTAGATATGTTGATGTTTCTAACGGGAACACAACCCGTCTAATAGTCGAATCTGACTGATCAACATGATTATGATCCAAATTATTTTAGAATTTTGTCATTTTTGAATGATGTTCACAGGCCGTGTTAGAATTGTCATCCTTATTTAACAGACAGACCTTATGTGGGTCCAATTTTAGGGCTCGTAGCCTTACGGTGGCCTACTATGTTGCCAAAATTTTCCAAGGAAGTTGAGAGGAACACTCATGGCTGTCACAACGCTTTATGTGATTCCTACAATCAATTGAATGGATCATTAACTCTTTTTTGACCCACCTTGAAATGCAATATTTAATACCACACACACACACACACATATGAAAAAACAATGGTTTTTCAAAATATGAGTTAGAGGTTTTGGATTGAGCTGATTTTTTGAGAGGATGGTCGCTATGATGAGAAGATCATCCTCACAAAAATCAGCTCAATCAAATACTTCTAAATCCATCAAAAGTGACTTACAAATTATTGATAAAAGTTGAAAAAAAATCGACAGTCCATATTCTAAATCACTTTTAATGGGGTTAGAAGTTTCAGATTTGACTGATCCTCCTCACAGAAAATCAGTTGAATTTGAAACTTCTAACCTATATTTTGAAAATTTATTGATGTTACATTGTTTTTACATATGTTTTCTCATATGACCCTTGATATATATATATATATATATATATATATATATATATATATATATATGTGGGGGCGGTTCAAGGGCCATATGTAAAAACATATGGGAAAACAATGGTTTTTCAAAATATGGGTTAGAAGTTTTGGATTGAGCTGATTTTTTGCAAGGATGGTCACTATGATGAGAAGATCATCCTCACAAAAAATCAGTTCAATCAAAAATTTGTAAATCCATCAAAAGTGATTTACAAATTATTGACAAAAAATCGACGGTCCACATTCTAAGTTACTTTTAATGGGGTTAGAAGTTTCAAATTTGACTGATTGTTTTTACGGATGATTTTCCCATCATAGAGATCATCCTCACAAAAAACCAACTCAATCCGAAAGTTCTAACCCATATTTTGAAAATTTATTAATGTTACATTGTTTTTACATATGTTTTCTCATATGTCCCTTGAACCTAACCCTATATATATATATATATGGGAGTGGTTTGGCAGCCCTAAAGTTTGTCAAGTTTGGTGTCAAACATTTTTTGTAAATCACTTTTGATAGGGTTAGAAGTTTTGGAATAAGCTGATTTTTTGTGAGAATGATCTCTACGGTGAAGAGATCATCCTCACAAAAAATCAGCTCATTTTGAAACTTCTAACCCTAGTTTACAAATTGAAGAATTGTGAACCGTTCAATTTTTGTAAATCACTTTTGATGGGGTTAGAAGTTTTGGAATGGGCTGATTTTTGGTGAGGATGATCTCCTCATCATAGAGATCATCCTCACAAAAAATCAGCTTATTCCAAAGCATCTAATTTTGAAAAATGTTTGACACCAAACTTGGCAAACTTTAGGGTTGCTGAACTGTCCCCTATATATATATATGATCATTAACTTTTTTCTGACCCACCTTGACATGCAATATTTAAGTAAAAAAGACAATAAAGATACCATAAAAGTTTATACTAAAAAAAGTCATTTGACTTCCCCAGTTGGCATACTCTCCTGACATGATGGCATGTGCTACAACCCTAGATTTTATACCTTGGGATACATCTACACATCCCCATAAATATGTGCAGTTGTGTATCCTCAAGAAAAAAGATATGTGATTCTAGCACATGCCACATCAAGAGAGTATTTTGAGTATGGCACATGGAGGAGTCAGAAAATCATTACTCATAGAAAAATGCTAAACTGACTTCTTAAAACACTAAGATCAACCTTGTATTGACGTCTCAATGTGCACAAAATCATATGCCTTTCCTTGAGATGAAATTTACGTGACAACGAAGGTGTGCCCTAAACCACATATGTTTTTCTCAAGATAGATGTTGTACATAGTGTTGAACATAATGACATAGAAAGTTAGTATAGAACGACTTATTATATTCTATCTTGCAAGTTAATCATGTCCTTATCCAAAAGAGTCGTTCTAAACTGACTACCTTCGACATTATGCTCAACACTGCATGTGGCAGTGGGTAGAGAATCATAGATTTTATTTCTCAAGATGCAAGGTAAATCTATGGTTCTTTGCCCACTACCATGTCAATATAGTGTTGAGGTCAGTGTCAAATGAAGTTAGTTCAACATTTTCTTATCTAAAAAAATTATGGTGTTACTGAACTACAATTAATGTCTCATGAGACATTTGAAAAATAGATGGAATTAACTATTTCTTCAAATAATTACTTGCTTTCATATTGGCCGCTACATCTCTTTTTTCGAGTAATTACTTGTTCTCTTTGCGTCAAGGTAGTATTTAACTTAGTTTCCTTTGATAGAATTTGAAAATTACTCCCAAACTCATGACAAGATGATGAATATTTCATATTTGGCTTATGTTTCAATCCCTATATTTTTTTTCTTTCCCGTACTTATGTATAAAAAGAACATGGAAAAATAAGCTAATTAAATTATTGGCTTTAGGATTATTATCTATATATTTCTTCTTGTTATGATTATGTGGATTCTCTAATTGTTTATTAGTAATATGAACCCATTTATTCTTTATAACTCCATGGTGGCATCATGCGTATTAATTAGACTAAAAAAATAAATAAATAGGTGAGGTTTCAAAATCTCACCCAAGAATTAAGATAATCAAATTAAGAAAAGAAAATTAAACAAAACCTTTATAAAGGGCCTCCAAGTCTCTAATCTACCCAAATATGGAACAAAAAGATAAGATTAGGATTGATATTTAAAATATTTAAAGCACATGTAATCTTTCTCTAGACAAGGACCAAAACTTAAATGTCTCATTGGGAAAAAGTATTGAAAGCAACGGCTGTGGTAATGCTAATATTAGGAATAGAGATATTTAGGAAATGTGATCAACTTTTGACGAAATTACGATAGGGATTCATTGTTCATTTTAATAATCAAAACATAACGATAACGTATTCGGAGGTTTTTAAAGTGACTATTTTGTAGGTTTGTACTAATACCCTCATTTTCCCTCATTTTAATAATGGGAAGGAAATTCTTAGGGTTCTAAATCCATATGGGAGAGTTGCTTTCTCTCACTCTATGTTCAAAATGGGTTCGTGATAACTACCAACCCCTAATATGCTAACATAGTTCTGTTTTGGTCAATTTTAGATGCCCATAAGTTTTGATTAATATTAGAGATTACCTTATTTTGGGTTTTGGACAATATTAAAGATAACTTTGTGTTTTCAAACGGATGACATTTGCCTCCTTGGCTTATGTCTTTTCCCCAAGTTAGATTTACAAATTATTGATAAAAAATTGACGGTCCACATTCTAAATCACTTTTGATGGGGTTAGAAGTTTTACATTGGATTGAATTTTTTTTTTTTTAAGGATAATGTTCTCATCATAGAGATCATCCTCACAAAAAATCAACTGAATCCAAAACCTCTAACCAATATTTTGAAAATGTATTATTATTACATTGTTTTTACATATGTCCCATGACCCGTCCCGTATATATATATATATATATATATTAATTTGTAAGTTTATTTTTAATGAGTTCAATAACTTAATATTAATGGGATTTGAACCTAAGTATTCGGTATTATCAATCAAAGACTTTACCAACTAAACTAGTTGGCACCTACAACATATCAATGTCAGCTAATGTATTTTTTTTAGTTAGATTTGTAAGGACGAGGTTAAAAGGACTTATTTCTTGTTGATTTACTCTCCTCTCAATTTTAAGGGTTTCTTAGAATAAAATGAATAAAAATTGTGTTCAAATGAAAAATAGCACTGAAATTGAGAGATAGACAAATAAAATTAGGAATAAACGATTGGTTGAAATGGTAGAGTACATCCGTGATCATGCTAGACAATTTTGTTTTGCCTATTTTGTATATATATTATATCTACGTAATTAAACACAATTATAGGACCTTTTTTTTTTTTTCTTTCTTTCGAGAGGGGGGGGGGGGGGGGCGGGATAATCATCCCATCCAACTAGAGTTTCTGTAGGACCCAATTTATTGCATTTTCTCTCCACCCCTCTAATTTTATTATATTTTCTTTTTTAACCTACTTTATTATTTTTCATATTTTACCCCCTTAACCTCAATTTCTTTTAATAATACCTTCTAACTTTATTTTTTTTTCATGTTTTTAACCCCTTAATCCCAAAGGGCTTGGTCAAACTCTGGAATAGTTAAATATATAATTCTGTAATAAAATATATTATAAAATAATAATTTTACTCTAAAGTACAACCCACCTCTTTAGGATTAGGTTACGGTTCAGCCCACCCCACCTATTGATAGCTAGGGGTGGTAATGTGTCGTGTCATGTTGAAGTTAGGTTAGTCTAAAAATTTACTCAACCCGAATTTGATTCATTTAAAAATTGTGTCAAACCCTTAAATCTGAAACTGGTCTGTTTATTAAACAAGTAATAATATGACACAGCCTGTACAACATGTTTAATGAGCATGGTGAGCTATATCATATTATGGTTGACACGTATAATCTATACTGATACAATTACAATCCAAATATGAATATGATTATGAATCAAATACAATTATAACTTATGTCTACTAACCTATTATCATAATAAATTTAGTATCACTAAACATATATAAATCAAATTCTATTGGCAAAAATATTCATGGCCATTAAATGTGTTATATATAAATCGGATTGTAAGAGAGTCAACATCATAAATATGAGATGTGATAATCTGACTACTCCCCCCCCCCCCCCCCCCCCTCGCGTGACATAAATATGAGTTGTGATAATCTGACCTCTCCCCAACGTGACATACTTAAAATACTCTCATGACTTGATATATGTTAGTCATAGATTTTTTGCCTCAGGATTTATATCTGTAGAATCTCATAAATATATGTAATTGTGCATCCCGAGGTAAAATCATCTACGATGCTAGCACATGCCAAATTAGGAGAGCAGTTTGAGTATGTCACGCGGAGGAATTAGAAAACTATTACTCATAAAATTTACGTTAGATGCTTCTAATGTGAACACTTCCCGTTTAATAATCGAATTACAATTACAGGCCGTGTTAGAATTGTCACCCTTAAGGACAGACAGCGATACGTCATGTGTGTCTAATTTGAAGGTGTGTAGTCTTGTGGTAGCGCACAATTTTCAAAGAAGGTGAGAGGAACAGTCATCGCTTTGTGTTCCCACAACCACTGAGATGGATCTTTCACTCATTTCTCACCCACCTTTGACATTTGACTTTGAATATTTTAATGAAAAAGACGAGACTGCTGAGAGGAGATATGATTTGTACGTCACTTGACCTGTTAAATCCAAAGTCTTAAAAACTTCAAACTCTGAGGTCAACCTTGCACGTGGTTGGATTTCCTTAGGGATGAATTTTGTGGCTACGTGGAGGTGTGCTTTACCTCGATACTCATGAAAAAATATATATAATTATGTGCACACCTCCGCATCAGCAAGATATTATATTGTAAGAAGTCAACGAATGATTCAAATTATATCTGATCTTACAAGCTAATCACCTCCTTATTCAAAAGAATTGTTCTAAATCGACTCCCTTCGACATCACGCCTACCATTGCATTGACGAGGCAATGGATAGAGAACCATAGATTATTTTTCTTGGGATAAAAGATAAAAAAATCTATGATTCTCTATTTATTGCCATGTCTACGTAGCGTTGAGCTCAGTGTTAAGAGAAGTCAATTCAATATTTTCTATCGAAAAAAAATATGGAGATATTGAACTAAAATTAATGTGTCATGGGACATTTAAAAGAAAGATGGACGTGCTAATTGTTTGAATAATTTACTTACTCTCCTTATGCTATAATTGTATTCAACCGCTAATTTTCATTGCTAGAATTTAAAATTTTCTCCCAGACACAAGATGACACAATGAATCTAACATATTTTACTTGTGTTTCAATCCCTATTTTTTTCTTTGTCATACTTTTGTAGAATTTCAGCTTATTAATAACAGACCCATGGCATATAAAAAATAACATGGAATTGGGTAGTCAATAAACAATCAATGGTGATGGGTAATTTTTGTATAAGTTAAATTATTTATTTTAGGATTATGTATATATCATTTGAAACAAGGAGAGTGAAATACAAACGACCACACTAGTAATAATAGATCTACTTTCATGCTAGTTCTTGTTCAACATGAAAGTTCTATTTTAGAGAAATACGACGTTCCATGATACATTTTTTTATTTTTTATTTTTTATTTTTTTCTGATTCTTACTTTCACTGTGTGAAAATTGAAAATTTTGACAAGTAAAGGCCCACGAATTTTAAAAACTGAATTTTGAATTTTGATGGCCTAGGATCATCGAAATTCTTGATGTTCCCAAATTTGATAGCTTAGAGCAGTCAAATTTCTCTCATCCTTCATTAATTTGACAGTTTTTTTGGTATCTAGTTTGATGGTTATAAGTGCTCCAAATTCAGCACATTCCATTTTGTTTTCCATCCTAGTCTTTTGCGACACTTCAAATTTACTTCTTTTGTTATGTCTAAATATATCTCACCCCATATTTTTGTTCATAAGCACAGTTGGAGTTCTTATTGAAATTTAAATAATGGTTCTAGGAATAAGAAGTTGACATATTTTTGTAGCACAACTCAACAATTATTATTACAATCATTTCTATGATTGATATCAAAGTCCAACATCATCAAAATTTTCAATGGTGTGGTTAATGAATATCTTTGTGGTACATGAAATGCAATACTTTGGATATGCAAAACAACTTATGCAAGAGGTGCCCTAGTGGGTGGATGAATGAATGAATGCAAATTTCTTCGATTATATAGACCAAATCTTGTTCTGAATGGGAGTGCCTCAAAAAAATTGCGTACTTTTTTTGGGTAGGTAAATGATTAGTAATTAGTGAATGAAGTTGGGTTCAAGAGAGTTTGAACCTAGGACGTGGGAACGTCACTCCACATGTCCTACCACTTAGTTAAGTTGGTGCTTAAAAAAAATTATGGACCTTTGAAACTCATATTTTTGTTTCCCTACTCCCCCTTCGATTTATTCCTCATTCTCCTATTATTTATGATAATCACTCGGTCAAAACTTTATTAGGTACGTATATTGTAATAAAATTTATTCAACCCATTTAGTTTGTATGATTCCCCGTGTCATAAATCATACCAATGGGGTGGAAAATAATGGACAACATCCCTCATCCTAAGAAAGTTAAAATTAGGAAAGCAAATGATTTGTTGTGTATAACCAGTTTTGTTGCTTTTGGAAAATGTGTGATTGAGATATTTTTTTATATTTGAAGTTTAGTTGAAAAATAAATGCTTTACCCTTAATAAGCCCAAATATTTGGCTTAAATGTCCCTTTGGTAAATCAAAGAAAACTGTTATTGAGACCCTAACTTTTACTTATTACATCTAATTTCTTAAATTATTCAACATTAAAACACACTATTCAAACATTACACTGATTACGCCCAAATTATTATTCAACATAACAAAATATTATAATACTTATTCAAATAATATAAAATCTTAAACCTAAAATATAGTAATTAAAAAAAAAATATATATATATATATATATAGGGTCAGGTTCAAAGGACAACCATTTCAACACACATATAGACAACGTGTTTTGTCTTATATGGGCAAAAATGTTTGGAATGGACTGATTTTTTGTGAGAATGATCTCTGTGATGAGGGGATCATCCTGGCAAAAACTCATCCCATTCCAAAACTTGTAACCCCATCAAAATTGATTTACAAAAATTGGACGGTCTATAATTTTTCAACAAAAATTGGACAGTCTAGAAGTTTCATAATGAGCTTAATTTTGGCAAGGATGATCTCCTCATCACAGAGATCATCCTCACAAAAAATCAGTCCATTCCAAACATTTTTGTCCATATAAGACAAAACACGTTGTCTATATGTGTGTTGAAATGGTTGTCCTTTGAACCTCACCCACACATATATATATATATGAGTAGCGTTCAATGGCCAACAGTTTGGCAAACATTTTGGCAAACACATTTTTCAAAACATGGGTTAGAGGTCTTGGAATGGGCTGATTTTTGGTGAGGATGATCTCTATGGTGAGGAGATCATCATCACCAAAAATCAGCCCATTCCAAAACTTCTAACCTCATCAAAAATGGTTTACAAAAAATGGACGGTTCACGATTTTTCAACTTGTAAAATGGGGCTAGAAGTTTTGGAATGAGCTGATTTTTGGTGAGGATGATATCCTCACCGTAGAGATCATCCTCACCAAAAATCAGCCCATTCCAAGACCTCTAACCCATGTTTTGAAAAAGTGTTTGCCAAAATGTTTGCCAAACTGTTGGCCACGGATAGGGACCTATATATATAGGGTCACGTTATTACAACCCCCTTTGCGACCCCCTTTGCGACACACCTTTTTGTCTTATATGGGCAAAAATGTTTGGAATGAGCTGATTTTTTGTAAGGATGATCTCTATGGTGAGGGGATCATCCTGGCAAAAAATCATCCCATTCCAAAACTTCTAACCCCATCAAAATTGATTTACAAAAATTGGACGGTCTATAATTTTTCAACAAAAATCGGACGGTCTAGAAGTTTTGGAATGGGCTGATTTTTTGTCAGGATGATCCCCTCACCATAGAGATCATCCTCACAAAAAATCAGCCCATTCCAAACATTTTTGCCCATATAAGACAAAAAGGTGTGTCGCAAAGGGGGTCGCAAAGGGGGTCGTAATAACGCAACTCATATATATATATATATATATATATATATATATATATATATATATATATATATATGGATCAGGTTCAAACGACAACCATATAGACAACCATATAGACAACGCGTTTTGTCTTATATGGGCAAAAATGTTTGGAATGGGCTGATTTTTTGTGAGGATGATCTCTATGGTGAGGGGATCATCCTGGCAAAAAATCATCCCATTCCAAAACTTCTAGACCGTCCGATTTTTGTTGAAAAATTATAGACCGTCCAATTTTTGTAAATCAATTTTGATGGGGTTAGAAGTTTGGAATTTGATGATTTTTTGCCACGATGATTCTCTCATCACAGAGATCATCCTCACAAAAAATTAGCCCATTCCAAACATTTTTGCCCATATAAGACAAACACGTTGTCTATATGTGTGTCGCAATGTGTGTTGCAGGAACCCGACCCTATATATATATATATATATATATATATATATATATATATATATATATATATATATAGGGTCGGGTTCAAGGGCCATATGAGAAAACATATAAGAAAACTTTCGACGGTAAATAAAATTTTAAAATATGGGTTAGAAATTTTGAATTTAGCTGATTTTTTGTGAGGATGATCTCTATGATGGGAAGATCATCCAAAAAGAAATCGGCCCAATCTGAAACTTCTAACCCCATTAAAAGTGATTTAGAATGTGGACCGTCGATTTTTTTACCGATTTTTTACCAATTTTTATCACTAATTTGTAAATCACTTTTGATGGATTTAGAAATTTCTGATTGAGCTGATTTTTTGTGAGGATGATCTTCTCATCATAGTGACCATTCTTGCAAAAAATCAGCTCAATCCAAAACCTTTAACCCTTATTTTGAAAAACGAAAGTTTTCTCATATGTTTTCTCATATGGCCCTTGAACCTGACCCATATATATATATATATATATATATGTGGAAAGAGAGAGAGAAAGAGAATTATTATTGGGACGCCTATTTGTGCTTTTTTTTTTTTTATTCATTTTTTAAATTGGGGGTGTAACGAGTAAATGTTAGGGGTGCCAACAGCAGTTCTAAAAAAGTGCTGCAAGCTATTTTTTAATCTTATTCCCTCATCTCACATCACATCAAAATCACTATGATCTACTCCCCCACTGATAGAGACTAAAGGGCTTGGGTTTCCGCGTTCTCTATGCTCTTCAAAGGTACGGGTGTCAATTGATCCTGTTGGCCCGCAAGCCCAGAGTAAGGGCCTTAATTTTGAGCCCAAAAGGTAGGGCCGGGTTCAAATTTTTTCACTCCATTAAATCCGGGTCGGGCTAAGGTCAAATAATGCCCAAACTGCTCCGACCCGCTAGCATATTTTATAGATAGATAGTTGTATGAGTTTATAACAAAAGATAATTCAAATCAATTATAAATAATGATCTAATTTCATCTCTAATCGTTTTTCAATTAATATAAATATTGAACCCCTATTTTAATAAAAATAATGAATAATTTACTTTTAATGATTTAAAAAATACTTTAATATTTTTATAAATAAAACTCTAAATCAATTCATTTGGAAATAAGCCCACCCGCCCCCCTTATTTGACTTTGTTTAATGGCCTTATTGCTTCCTCTCAATCACATTTATTTGATTACACATAGAAAAATATTTTCTATCAAAATGATGGTGCACTCTTAATCTTAGGAGATCTAAACTTATTTTTAATGCAAGAGAGCATTAAAATACCTACGGTATCGTTTCTATGTCTCTCTCTTGTGTTTGGGACCCAATCCTCTTATTGAGTGGGCCCATTATCATCTCTCCCTATATGTGAGAAGTAACATGGCGAAATGATAAGAACGATGGTTTAGTCAAGTGGTAAGACTCTGTGGAGGTTGTTTCCAACGTCTTAGGTTTAAATCCGTTGATTCCCTTCTCGTATTAATGTTAACTGTTAATCACTAACCACTAACCCCGCCAAGCAAAAAAATAAAAATAAAAATTGGTGAAATGATGAGCTTTGCCTAAGCTTGTCCAAAATATCTGAATCATTTTGTTTAGTTATTGGCATATTAGGTTAACAATAATGGTTGGTATCAGATGAAGTCGGGCATAAAACGGGTTTTGCTTGATCCGAAAAGTGATCAAATTTAATGGGTTTAGATCATTGTAGCAGATCTAAATAACAATGGGTGGAATATGATTTTATGTTTTTTGATCTTACATTACCCCCCACTGAACCCAATTGACCTGAATTTAGGGATGATTTCTCCTAATATAGGAATGTTTCTAAGGTGGAATGCAATTCAAGCTGACCCAACCCAATTGGAGTCCAACCCATTTTATGCCTTAGAATGAATTAATAGTGAAAAATTACATATGATGAGATGAACGGAATTAATAAATAATCTAGCGATTCTAAGCTACCCATTTCACTGCATTAAAATGGATGGACACCCGTTCATTGGTACATATGGAAAACGGAGATACCCACCATAGGAGAAGAATCCCGTTATAACGCCAAGAAGCTTGTTTGTTATCATCAGTGAGATTGCGAAAATGAAGGTCATGACCTTCGTTTCTGTTGGAAATTTCAAATATAAAGTTATATTTGAGTTATTCATTCTAATTTTATATTTAATTTCGTGAAAAAATTGACAATGAATCTAACTTTATATTATTTATAAGTCTTTAATTTATCTCAAATGTTAAGTTGAGTTTTAATCTAACAACTTGGACAATTTCCTCTTTTGTAATCCAATAAATAACAATAGTTAGGATAATTTTATAAGATTAGGATATTTTCTTGTAGGTTTTGAAAGGGACTGAGAGAGAAGCGTATTAGGCTTTTAAAGCTTTGGTTTGTCCCTAATCTTTTCCTTGAATGTAGGACAACATTTATTATAATCTCTATCCATTGTGTTCTGTCTAATTTTTTAAATTAGATTTATTTTCCTACCTTGGGTAGTCTCTAATTCAACTTAGATTTATTTCAACAATTCAGGTCCTTAAGCTTGGCCAGCTGTTCTATTAAAGAGTTTGGAGAAGTTCAAATTGTTGCTGACGTTGATGGATTGATGCATCTCGAGGTGACACATGATACCAATAATATAGATTTTTCAACTTCAAATCTTTACTTGATCTGGTTATAAGTTCAGAGTTGGATTAAATTTTCGTCAAGTGTGGTACTCTCCAAAGTAAGCATAACCCCAAGACATTGGCTTAGTGGCAAGCCAAGCCTTGATAAGCTTTTCCTAACGAAGGATAGGTCAAGTGTTCGAAATAACATGAAGCAATGAATTCCTTGGGGTCACCCCCCAGGCTTCGATTGACACTCGACTTAATCAGTTGCGTGTAGGACTTTTCGAGGGGGCGTATGTGTGACCGTGGGATTAGTCTCATTCGAAGGGTAGCGATAACTATGATAAAAATTAAAAAATTGAAGAAAAAAAATCTCCAAAGCATTCATTATTTATTGGATGGTTGGATTATTTAACTTAGACATGAATATAACTCATACATTTGGGAAAATTACTAAGATATATATTATAATTAGTAATATTAAGTTTATCGTTTCAAAGTGTATTTTAAGTATGCCATGTGTAGGGGTGTCAATGGGTACCCATTTAATCGAAACCGAAAACCTAGGTTCCGATTCCCTTTTTATTGGAACTAATTAGAGCCGAGTCTAAAATAGAACTGAACTGATAGGAAACAGAATCGTTAGGTTCTTTCCAACAGATACCCATGAGTACCAGGAACCAATTTATTTTATCTTTTCTTTTCATACTATAGATGATTTAAGGTTTTTTTTTTTTTTCAAAATAAATGCATGTTATATAAAAATTTTCAATTTTTCATATAAATTATGGATTGAAACTTAAAATTAGCCCTCTTCTAAAAATTTATTGTTCTTAACCAAGACAATTAAAAAAAAATCATTAATTTGTATTTTTAGTATAGCAAATTATAATTACGTTAATAATTTTTGTTGATAATATATTACTGTTTTAAAGAATTTTTATTATTATAATGATTTAAAAAAAAAAAATTCTCTTTTAATTCTTGAGAACCAAAATTGATGGGTATCTATGATTTTTGGCAGTTTCGATTTCGATTTCATTTATTTTGGAATTGAACTCAAAACCGACAAAAATCGAAATCAAATTAAATATAATGATTATGGTTCTAAGTACCTTAGGAATCGACCTGTTGACACCGCTAACCACATGAGGGAGTTAGAAAATCATTACTCCATTTCAAATTAGAAACATTACATTTTGAATTTCTTGAAAACTATTAGGATAGTATGGTAGACTAAATTGACTGAGCCAATTTGAAAGGTTATACACAATTATTCAATAATGACGATAATAATATCTACCCATCCATTGTGGATGTTGTAGCTGGTCATATCTTTCGAAAATCCATGCCATTGAACCATCATTTGAGAAAATGAGCACCAACTTTACAATAACATTATATGAAAAAAAAAAAACCCGCACAATATCTTTCAATTCATTGTCTAATGTTAAATGGAACAAGAAATTAACAGGTTTAGTTTACATTGCACTACTTAACAATTAGTAACATTTTCAACAATAGATATTATAGTAATTTTTACAATTGATATCAGAGTTCAACGACATCAAGAATTGTGTTATGTGGATTATGAGGATCTTAATTTGTGGTATATGAAATGAAATTGTTGATTATACAACATATGCAAGAGGTAAATGTCCTAGTGGGTCGACGACTGTAACCTTCTTTTGTATGTTTGTTTCCATATTACCATGATCTCATGAGCCCAATATTTGGGTTTAGACTTACTAGTTATAGAATGCTAACCCATTTGTTTCTTATAACTCATGGTATAAAGAATATTTCCTTAACTTCAAAAACCAACCCACATGACATATTGTCGTGAGATTTAATTTTCTTGATTTTTAACCAAAATGTCCGTGGTATAATTAAACTTAATAGAAAATTAGAGAGTATTTATGATTACTCAAATTTTAGTGTGGAACCACCTTGACCTTGACTTTTCTCATTATAATATTAAGGATTGAAAATTTCTAGGGGATTTTATTTGTCACCGTGATTCTTACTATGTTAATGTGATAGTTATAGATTGTTTTCTTGAGATATAAGTAAGAAAGAATTTGCGATTATGTGCGCACCTCCACATCAAAAATATGAGAATCGCATTAAATCCTAATGTCACCCTAACATTACTCTCAGGGATTTTGTTAATGGGTGTCTTAGGGGCACACACGAAGTGCATTTAATACACTTTAAAAATTGAATTTTATATCAAAAATGCCCTTAAAAAAATTATATTTTATCAAAATACCCTCAGATTCCAATTTCTACCATAGTATTAAATATGTGCCATCAACCCTGCCAATGAGGTAAAACAACAAAATACCTGAACTTACATGATTTTATCTTTGAAAGGAATGAAACCTATGGTTGCAAGCTCTTATTATCCTATTATGATATAATATTATCTCATACAAAAAATCAATATTTTCTCATTGTAACTTTACTTCCCACTGGTCAATTTTCCTATCGAAAGGAAATATTCTAAAGGATCTCTCTCTCTCTCTCTCTCTCTCTCTCTCTCTCTCTCTCTCATAGGTGTTCCCACCTCACCCTCACCCTCACTCTCTCTCTCTCTCTCTCTCTCTCTCTCAATACTTAAAAGCTGAAAGAGAAACATCCAAAATTCTTACGAACGTAGCCATACATCTGTCACTAGTTCAGATACAAACAATCATCATGTTTATAATTTCTTTTGAAGATTAATCATAAAATTCTAATTAAAATAAAGAAATCGAAATCAAAGAGAAAGAGAAGCCATACTGAAATTTGAAAACCATGCTCTGTAATCTTGAAACTAGGCATAAGAACCCCAAAATCAAGTTTAAAGTATAAGAAATAGAAAATGAAATCTTACCTCCAAACAAAGCTATAAATCATACACAATCAACAATCAATAATCAATTTGCACTCCAAATTAACCATTAAAGTAGCAGAAGGTCTTTATTATATTTAAACACATTTAATTACATTAAAGAAGAGAACGAAGATTCTCAACCCTAAAACAGAACAAGAAGATCAACGCCAACCATTAAACCCCATCTCTAAATATTCTTCCAAACCCTCTTCCCAAAGACAAACATTCATACTATTTACAAAAAAGAAAAAACAAATCAAATCAAATAAAAACAGAGACCCCTGCTTTTATCATTTAAATCAGATTCCATCTACCACAAAACCCTCTCCCTGTAACTAACATAGGTTTTTGAGATTGTCGCCTGCAGGTGCAGTAGAGGAATCAGAGATTTTCTTCATATTCTCCTTCTCCTTCTTCTTCTTGGAGAACAAACACTTGAAAAAGCGGTAAATTTTAACTTTGATCAGTCCTCTCTGTGGTGGCAACCTTGCATTTTCGTTTTTCAGAGACTGAAACAGAACTCCTCCTTCATTAGACATTGAAATGGGTTTTGTACACATAATTAATTGAACCTTAGTAAGGAAGAAACATTAGCAGAGACGAAGAAAGATAAATATATTTTTTAAACTCCTTCATTGGACATTGAAATGGGTTTTGTGACCACTTATTTCCATCTTGACACGGTGGCGTGTAAAAATCCTCTAAAATACGTTTCTCCGAGATACGAGTAAAATGCATCTACGGACATCCGCAGGCCACGACATCAAGGTGTCCCTGTGTGTGACTTCATATTTTGATTACTGCTGGGGTTACTCCAGAATGACCTCATATTTTAATTCTAAAAAATATTAGTTCCGTGCTATTATGACTATGAGCATCTGAGTTTTGTTACACTGCCTTCATTATTTTACACTGGGTTTAACACTGAGATGACCTGGCAGCGCACAAATAACCATAGATTTATTTGCTCTAGATACGAGTTAAAAAAACCGACGGTTCTCAATGCATTGTCAGGGCAGCTCAGTTAGTAACGCAGACACTCAAGCATTTTCTATCCTCAAAACGGCCCCCCCACTTGGAATAGGTTTATAGGGTACTTTGGAATTGGGCCCCAAAACATCTAGAGTCCACTAACCTTACTATGATAGTGAGGAAAAAAAGGAGTTGTTAAGCCATCAAAAATACCTTAAGATTTGTGTCATCCCTAAATAGCATTGTTTCGAAGCTTATTTTTAATGAGACAAGTAATTCTTGAGAGAGAGAGAGAGAGAGTTGGAATTTCTTTGTCAAATTTTCATGTGTTTTGGGGGTTGGAATTGTTGACCTCTTTGGTGAAATATTTTAGGGTAATGCTAGGGTAACATTGGGATTTATTGCAATTCTCACATTTGTGACGTGGAGTTGCGCATATAACTGAGATGCTTTGTACTCATATCTCTAGGAAACACATCTATGGCTATGTGCACACCTCCATGTCAGAAATGTGAGAATTGTAGTAAATTCCAATGTCACCGAAGGATTTTCAAATATTTTAATACAGTAATGCTGGGGTAACATTGGATTTACTGTCATTATCAAATTTCTAACGTGGAGGTGCACACATAACCTAGATATTATTTATTCGTATCTCAAGGACATACCTTCACGATTATGTATTATTACTAAGAAATAATGGATTATTGAAATTTAATTCTGATTTATCCGTAAAGAAATCATTGAGAGGTTGTGTTTGTGAATATGGAAAGTGTATGACATTAGCACATTTTGCTTTAAAATGATTTTTCCACTCGAAAGGAATTATAATTTCGCTTCTGTTTCCTAACCCTATCCTTCATAAAATTGAATTTTATTTTTAGTTTTTGTCCATCTTCTAATGTTATCCTCTAGTGATTGGCCTCACTTCAAAACTAATACCAAAATTTTAGCCTCTTCCACGATCTTTCTTTTTCAAGATTGGTGTGAATGGAATCTCTTTGACTCTCAACAAAAAGGGAAGGAAAAAAAATAAAAAAGTCACATCATCCCACATATTAGACATCCTAAATATTTCCGCGTAGCATACTCTTCAACAAGCCCACCTGATACTCCTTGATGGACCACAATCCTAATAATTTGAATCGAAGGTTTGAAATCGAAATCTTTACACTTTGCATGAAAATGTAATTCAGAACAAAATTCTCCCAACACCATGTGAAAAATCTCATTAGCAAGGATAACCCAATTGTACAAAATACAAAAGTTTATGTGGTTTGGCAGTGTGCCTATGTCCACAGAGTAGAGTAAGAATAATCACTTTTTTCTCTTGAGTTTTACAATTCTAGAGGTCTCTATTTATATGATCGAGAGTTACTAAAATAAGTAAAACTCCTCAAAATAAAAACTCTCAAAAATAGAATATCTTTTAAGAAAATATTGCATGATTGTCTTTTTCATACTTCTTAAAAATTTGAAATATAATACAAAACATTTACACAACACACCAATCACCAATTGATACTCCTTGACGGACTGAGCTCCAAACATAAGCTTCTTTTCATTGTAGTTTGAAAGACCTATTACAAAAAACCTATAAGAAAAATATGTTGTTCAATAAAGGGTATTTAAATAATTAAATGTTATTTTCCTTTATGGTAATAAAATTTTAATCACAAAAATGGTAAATTGCCATTTTTTGGAATTTAAATGAACAATGCACAAAAATGAGAATTTCAGAATTTTTGTGTTTTTTTTTTTTTTTTTTGAGAAAATCACTTAAAGGCCCTTTGTGGAGGGATTTATTTTTTTTTTCTAAATAATCGTTAAGTTTTGAGCAATCTCTTAATAGTTCATTTAGTAAAATTTTATTTTCTTAATAGTCCTTGGATCTTATCTCTCACGATTGAATGTTCTAACCATTCAAACTCATCGTTTTGATATAATAAAAAAAATGAATTTTTGACAACTTAATTGAGTTTTGAGACTATATTCTATTGGAAGGGACTTACGAAGGAAAAAAGAAGCCATTTTCAAGGGGGTTTTCAAACATTTTGAAGATGTATGTAAAAATTAGGTTTTTTTTTTTCACTTTTGTTCTTAGCTTTTGGATAATGATCAAGAATGATTCTTTTGGGTATCTAAACAAGTCATTATCTCAAATTTTTAGTCAACCTTTCCATGTATTTTAGTAAAAAAAACTCGAAAATTGAAAATGGATGGGTTTTATCAGTGTCGAGTTTGACAATAAATAAAAAGTGGTGAACTTGTAAATAAAAAAACGATGAGTTCGCCAATAATAAGAAGCCTTTAATAAATAAAAAAGTTTACTAAATGTCCTATCAAGTTACCGTGCAAAACTTAGGTACTATTTAGAAGAAAAGTGAAGCCATTTTTGGCATTAAAATAAATAATGCACTGAAATGGGAATTTCACCATTTACTTTGTTCGCCAACAGTGGGTCCTAGTCTATATGCGAGACACATCCTTTGGGGAAATGTCTATAACCCAAGGGAATGATAGCGCAAACTCATTTTTTGATTTAATATGAAGTTGAGTCTATTTCAATTTCAAAATATTAATACATGAATATTGATTTAGTTTTCTCTTATTTGTTCTTCAATCAATATGGATGCCCATCATATTCTTGTTTTATGATTTTACTTTTGTTTTTTATTTTTCTGATTTTTTATATTATTATTTCATTCATTGTGATTGGTGAATTAGAAGACCGTACTATTATTTGTTAAACCTCTAAATTCGACGGTCATACTCTATGAATTTTTTTTTATTTTTTTTAAAGCTCATTCTCCAATAATTTGATAGTCCAGGACCGTTAAAAAAAAAAAAAAAAATTCTACAAGAGAATATTTGACGGGAGGGTCCGTCAAATATAGACTTTTTTCACATAGTGATCTATATTGATATAATTACAATTCAAATATGAATATGATTATGAATCAGATACAATTAAAACTTATGTCTACTAACCTATTATCATCATAAATTAAGTATCACTAAACATATATAAATCAAATTCCATTAGCAAAAATATTCATGACCATTAAATGTGTTATATATAAATCCGGTTGTAAGAGAGTCAACATCATAAATATGAGTCGTGATAACCTAACTCTCCCACGTGACATACTTAAAATACTCTCATGATTTGGTATATGTTAAAGTCATAATTTTTTTTGTCTCGAGATACATATCTACAGAATCTCATAAATATATGTAATTGTACCTCCAGAGACAAAAAAAAATCTACGATTTTAGCACATGACAAATCAGGAGAGTAATTTGAGTATGTCACGCCGAGGATTAGAAAATTATTACTCATAAAATATGCATTAGATGCTTCTAATGTGAACACATCCCGTTTAATAATCGAATTAGAATTGTTGACTGGCCGCGTTAGAATTGTCAACCTTAAGGACAGACAGCCATACGTCATGTGTGTCCAATTTTATGGTTTGTAGCCTTATGGTAGCCCACAATTTTCGAAGAAGGTGAGAGGAACACTCGTGTCTGTCTCAAGCCTTAAACACTTTGTGTTCCCACAACCAATGAGATGATGGATCTTTCACTCATTTCTGACCCACCTTTGACATTTCACTTGCAATATTTTAGTGAAAAAGACGAGATTGGTGAGAGGAGATATGATTTGTACGTCACTTGACCTGTTAAATCCAAAGTCTTTAAAACTCAAAAGTCTTTGGTCAACCTTGCACGTGGTGGTGTGAACACAATCAAAGATGGATTTCCTTAAGTATGAACTTTGTGGGTACGTGGAGGTGTGCTTTTCAAACAATATATAAAATCTTAAACCTCAAATATAGTAATTAATAAAAAAATAGAAAGAGAGAGTAAGAGAGTTATTATTGGCACACTTACTTGTACTTGGTTTTTATTTTATTTTTCATTTTTTAAATTGGGGTATGATGAGTAAACGTTAGGGGTGCCAACAGCAGTTTTAAAAAAGTGCTGCAAGCCATGTTTTAATCCTATTCCCTCATCTCACATCACATCAAAATCACCATCATCAAAGGTACGGGTGTCCATTAAGCCTGTTGGCCCTCAAGCCCAGTCCGGCCGAACAAAGAAGAGTAAGGGCCTTAATTTTGAGCCCAAAAGGTAGGGCCGGGTTCAAATTTTTTCAATCAATTAAATCCGGGCCGGGCTAGGGTCAAATAATGTCCAAACTGATCCGACCCGCTAGTATATTTTATAAATAGATGGTTGTATGAGTTTATAACAAAAAAATAATTCAAATCAATTATAAATAATGATCTAATTTCATCTTTAATAAAAATAATTAATAGTTTACTTCTAATGATTCAAAAAATGCTTAATATTTTTATAAATAAAACTCGAAATCAATTCAAGCCTGATTACACCAAAGGAGTGGTATGTGCAGTGCCGATAAGCATAAAAGAAAGAAACAAAAACAAAAAGTTAAAAAAGAAGGAAAAGCGAGCCTTTCTTGGCTTAGTTAACTACTAATGATATAAAGCAATCGTCTTTGGAAATAAGCCCGTCCGCCCCCCTTATTTAACTTTGTTTAATGGCCTTATTGCTTCCTTTCAATCACATTTATTTGATTACACATGGAAAAATATTTTCTATCAAAATAATGGTGCACTCTTAATCTTAGGAGATCTAAACTTATTTTTAATCTAAGAGAGCATTAAAATACCTACGGTATCGTTTCTATATCTCTCTTGTGTTTGGTACCCGATCCTTATTGAGTGGGCCCATCATCATCTCTCCCTATACGTGAAGTAACATAGCAAAATGATAAGAACAATGGTTTAATCAAGTGGTAAGACCTTGTAGAGGTTGTTCCCAAAGTCTTAGGTTCAAATCCGTTGATTCCCTTCTTGTATTAATGTTAACTGTTAATCACTAACCACTGACCACTAACCCCACCAAGCGAAAAAATAAAAATAAAACTTGGTGAAATGATGACCTTTGCCTAAGCTTGACCAAAATATCTGAATCATTTCGTATGGTTATTGGCATATTAGGTTAACAAAAATGGTTGGTATTAGATGAAGTCGGGCATAAAATGGGTTTTGCTTGATCCAAAATCCAAGTGATCAAATTTAATGGGTTTAGATCATTGTAACAGATCTAAAACAAAATGGGTGGAATATGGTTCTGTGTTTTTTAGACCCTTACATTACCCCCATTGAACCCAATTGACCTGAATTTAGGGCTGATATCTCCGAATATAGAAATGTTTCTAATGTGAAATGCAATTCAAGCTGACCCAACCCAATTGGAGTCCAACCCATTTTATGCCTTAGAATGAATTAATAGTGAAAAATTATATACAATGACATGAACGGAATTTATAAATAATCTAGCGATTCTAAGCTACCCATTTCACTGCATTAAAATGGATAGGCACCCGTTCATTGGTACATATATGGAAAACGGAGATACCCACCATAGGAGAAGGATCCTTTTATAACGCCATGAAGCTTGTTTGTTATCATCGATGAGATTGCGAAAATGAAGATCATGATCTTCGTTTCTGTTGGAAATTTCAAATAAAAAGTTATACTTGAGTTAGTCATTCTAATTTTATATTTAATTTCATGAGAAAATTGACAATGAATCTAACTTTATATTATTTTTAAGTCTTTAATTTATCTCAGATGTTAAGTTGAGTTTTAATCTAACAACTTGGACAATTTCCTCTTTTGTAATCCTATAAATAACAATATTTAGGATAATTTTATATGATTAGGATATTTTCTTGTAGGTTTTGAAAGGGACAGGGAGAGAAGTGTATTAGGGTTTTAAAGCTTTGGTTTGTCCCTAATCTTTTCCTTGAATATAGGACTACATTTATTATAATCACTATCCATCGTGTTCTACTAAATTTTTTAAATTAGATTTATTTTCCTACCTTAGGTAGTCTCTAATTCAACTTAGATTTATTTCAACGAATCAGGTCCTCTTGATCTCGGTCAGCTGTTCTATTAAAGAGTCTGGAGAAGTTCAAATTGTTACTAAAGTTGATGGATTGATGCATCTCGAGGTGACACATGATGAATAGACCAATAATATAGATTTTGCAACTTTAAATCTTTACTTGATCTGGTTATAAATTCAGAGTGGATTAAATTTTCACAAATGTAGTACTCTCCAAAGTAAGCATTAGTCCAAGAGGTTGGCCTAGTGGCAAGCCGAGCCTTGATAAGCTTTTTCTAATGAAAAGTAGGTTAAGTGTTCGAAACACCAAGAAGCAATGAATTCCTTAGGGTTACCCTTCAAGCTCCGATTGATCCTCGACTTAATCAATTGCATATAGGACTTTTCGAGGGGGCGGTACGTGTGACCGTGGGATTAGTTTCATCCGAAGGGTGGGGATACCCATGATAAAAATTTAATTAAAAAAAAATCTCCAAAGTATTCATTATTTATTGGATGGTAGGATCATTTAACTTAGACATGAATATAACTCTTACATTTGGGCAAATTACTAAGATATATATTATAATTAGTAATACTAAATTTATTATTTCAAAGAGTATTTTAAGTATGCCACGTGTAGGGGAGTCAATGGGTACCCATTTAATCGAAATCGAATCGTTATCGAAAACTTAGGTTTCGATTCTCTTTTTATTGGAACTAATTAGAGCCGAGTCTAAAATGGAACCGAACTGATAGAAAACAGAATCGTTAGATTCTATCCAACAGATACCCATGAGTACCAGGAACCAATTTACTTTATCTTTTCTTTTCATACTATAGATGATTTAAAGTATTTTTTTATTATTTCAAAATAAATGCATGTTATATAAAATTTTTCAATTTTTCATATAAATTATGAATTGGATCTTAAAATTAGCCCTCTTCTAAAAATTTATTATTTTTAACTAAGATAAATTTAAAAAAAAAATCATTAATTTGTATTTTTAGTATAACAAATTATAACTACGTTAATAATTTTTGTTGATAATATATTAATTTTTGAAAGAATTTTTTTATTATTATAAATTTAAGAAAAAAAAATTCTCCTTCAATTCTTGAGAACCGAAATTATGGGTATTTGTGATTTTTGGCGATTTCGATTTGGATTCCATTTATTTTAAAATCGGACTTGAAACTAACAAAAATCGAAACCGAACTAAATATAATGGTTATGATTCTAAATACCTTAAGAATAGACCTGTTGACACCTCTAACCACATGGGAGAGTCAGAAAATCATTACTCTATTTACATTTTGAATTTCTTGAAAACTATTACGATAGTATGGTAGACTAAATTGACTGAGCCAATTTGAAAGATTATAAACAAATATTCAATAATGACGATGATAATATCTACCCATTTAAATTAGCACCAACTTTAAATTAACATTATAAGAAAAAAAATCCACATGTCTTTGAATTCAATGTATAATGTTAAAGGGAACAAGAATTTAACAGGTTTAGCTTACATTGCACTACTTAACAATTAGTAGCATTTTCAACAATTGATATTAGTAATTTTTACAATTGATATCAGAGTTCAACGACATCAAGAATTGTGTTGTGCGGATTATGAGGATCTTAATTTATGATATATGAAATGAAATTGGTGATTATACAACACATGCAAGAGGTAAATGTTCTAGTGGGTCGACGAATGGAACCTTCTTTCGTATGTTTTTTTCCCTATTCCCCCCATTGATTTATGATGATCTCACAAGCCCAATAATTGGTTTTAGAGTTGCTAGTTACAGAATGCTACATAATATCAAAAATTTCTACTTAACCCATTTGTTTCTTATAACTCATGGTATAAATAATATTTCCATAACTTCAAAAACTAACTCACATGGCATATCGTCGTGAGATTTAATTTTTAACCAAAATGACCATGCTATAATAAAATTTAATAGAAAATTGGGGAGTATTTATGATTACTCAAATTTTAGTGTGGAACCACCTTGACCTTGACTTTTCTCATTATAATATTAAGGATTGAAAAATCTTGGGGGGATTTTATTTTTCATCGTGATTCTCACTATGTTGATGTGATAGTTATAAATTGTTTTCTGGAGATACGAGTAAAAAAGCATTTATGATTATGTGTGCACCTCCACGTCAGAAATATGAGAATTGCATAAAATCCTAATGTCACCCTAGCATTACTCTTAGGGATTTTGTTAAGTGCATTTAATACACTTTGAAAAAATCAATATTTGCAAGCTCTTATTATCCTATTATGATATAATATTATCTCATACAAAAAATCAATATTTTCTAATTGTAACCTTACTTCCCACTGGTCAATCTTCCTATAGAAACGAAATATTCTAAAGGATCTCTTTCTTTTTTCTCTCTCTCTCTCTCACATAGTTCTTCCCACCTCTCTCTCTCTCTTCTTCTCTCTCTCTCTCTCTCTCTCTCACATAGTTCTCTCTCATAGGTGTTCCCACCTCACTCACTCACTCACACACTCTCTCTCTCTCTCACACATAGTTCTTCCCACCTCACTCACTCTCTCTCTCTCTCACATAGTTCTCTCTCATAGGTGTTCCCACTTCACTCTCTCTCACATAGTTGTTCCCACCTCTCTCTTTCTCTCTTCTGTCACTCTCTCTCTCTCTCAATTCTCAAAAGCTGAAAGAGAAACATCCAAAATTCTTTCGGACGTAGCCATAAATCTGTCACTAGCTCAGATACAAATACACAATCATCATGTTTATAATTTCTTTTGAAGATTAATCATCAATTTCTAATTAAAATAAAGAAATTGAAATCAAAGAGAAAGAGAAGCCATACTGAAATTTGAAAACCATGCTCTGTAATCTTGAAACTAGGCATAACAACCCTAAAATCAAGTTTAAGAGATAAGAAATAGAAAATGAAATCTCACATCCAAAAAAAGCTATAAATCATACACAATCAACAATCAATTTGCACTCCAAATTAACCATTAAAGTAGCAGAAGGTCTTTATTATATTTAAACACATTTAATTAGATAAAAGAAGAGAATGAAGATTCTCAACCCTAAAACAGAACAAGAAGATCAACGTCAACCGTTAAACCCCATCTCCAAATATTCTTCCAAACCCTCTTCCCAAAGACAAACATTCATACTATTTACAAAAAAGAAATAACAAATCAAATCAAATAAAAACAGAGACCCCTGCTTTTATCATTGAAATCAGATTCCATCTACCACAAAACCCTCTACCTGTAACTCACATAGGTTTTTGAGATTGTCGCCTGGGGGTGCGGTAGAGGAATCAGAGATTTTCTTCATATTCTCCTTCCCCTTCTTCTTCTTGGAGAACAAACACTTGAAAATGCGGTAAATTTTAACTTTGATCAGTCCTCTCTGTGGTGGCAACCTTGAAATGGGTTTTGTAGACATAATTAATTGAACCTTAGTAACGAAGAAACATTAGCAGAGACGAAGAAAGAGAAATTTATTTTTTAAACTCCTTCATTAGACATTGAAATGGGGTTTTGTGACAACTTATTTCCATCTTGACACGGTGGCGTGTAACAATCCTATAAAATACGTTTCTCCGAGATACGAGAAAAATGCATCTACGGACATCCGCAGGCCACGACATCAAGGTGTCCCAGTGTATGACCTCATATTTTGATGACTGCTGGGGGTTACTCCAGAATGACCTCATGTTTTAATTCTAAAAAATATTAGTTCCGTGCTATTATGACTTACGAGCATCCGAGTCTTGTTACACTGCCTTCAGTATTGGACACTGGGTTTAACAGTGAGATGACCTGCAGTGCACAAATAACCATAAATTTATTTGTTCGAGATACGAGTAAAAAAAAAAATCAACGGCTCTCAATGCATTGTCAGGGCAGCTCAGTAACGGCCCTCCCACTTGGAATAGGTTTATTGGGTACTTTGGAATTGGGCAGAGCCTTATTCACTCAAAACATTTAGAGTCCGACTAGCCTTACTATGATAGTGAGGAAAAAAAAAAAGAGTTGTTAAGCCTCATCAGCCATCAAAAATACCTTGAGATTTGTGTCATCACTAAATAACATTGTTTCGAAGCTTATTTTTAATGAGACAAGTAATTCTTGAGAGAGAGAGAGTTGGAATTTCTTTGTCAAATTTTCATGTGTTTTGGTGGGTTGGAATTGTTGAACTCTTTGGTGAAATATTTTAGGGTAATGCTGGGGTAACATTGGAATTTATTGCGATTCTCACATTTGTGTCGTGGAGTTGCACATATAACTGTAGATGTTTTCTACTCATATATCTAAGATACACATCTATGACTATGTGCGCACCTCCACGTCAGAAATGTGAGAATCATAATAAATCCCAATGTTCCTGAAGGATTTTCAAATATTTTAATGTACTAATGTTGAAGTGTCATTGGATTTACTACCATTATCAAATTTCTGACATGGAGATGCACACACAACCTAGATATATTTTTTTTTCGTTTCTCAAGAAAATACCTACACGATTATGTATTATTACTGAGAAATAATGGATTATTGAAATTTAATTCTTATTTATCCATAAAGAAATCATTGAGAGGTTGTGTTTGAGAAAATGGAAAATTCCCATGGAGAGGATAACATTTTATCGATAGAGTGTATTGAGATTTGTATCTCCATTTTTATCAAAATCAATAATAATTTTATCGTTTTCGGAATTTAATTTTTTTTATCAAAACGGTAAAAACAGTAAAATATATTTTTTTTTTATCGAAAATACCTTTTTTTATTTTTTGACTGAAATTACAAAAATAAAATTGATTTCGGTAAAAAAAAAAAATTGTAAATACATATGATTGTTGGATTACCGAAAGAGAGTGAATCTTTTTAGTTGGATTTTCATTTTGTTAAGGTTAAAATTGTAAATACATATGTAAAACGAAAAAAGGGAGAATGTGAAATCTAAGATGCATCAGTTCTGGTCTTTGTTTTAATTGTGGTCAAGATAGATAGATATCAATTGTGTTTAATCTGACATTCAAATAATTTAGGCCATGTCCAAGACTTACGAATAAATATCAGAAATCTTCATATACTTCAGATAAGTATATCTTTAAATCTCATACCAATTCACAACAAATCAAAATAATAACAGAAATTTTATATTTAGACATATTTATATAGATAAGATAAAAAGGAATAAGAGTCACACACACACACAAAAGAGATAGAACCCATATCCCAAACTATTTCTCTAAATAAGCTTCCACCCCAAAGAAGACATTTTCATTGAAAAAGAAAACAGACATAAAACAGAAGTCCTCCATTAAACATTGAAATGATTTTTGTAGACATAATTAATTGAAGCTTAGTAAAGAAGAGGAGATTTTAGACTCTTTTTTATAAACAGATAGAAAAAAAACAATAATTTGTTAAATTAGGGAAGTGAGGCCTTAGGTATTATATATTCTTTTTTAGAAGGGAAAAAATGTTCCTCCAACTTGAAAATGTGACTTTTTTGGCCTTTATGATCATGTTTACCATTTTGGCATGTTTGTTAAAGTGTGCCGAAGCGTCCAAACATCCATCGTGATGGGTCTTTAAGGAAGAAAGTCATGAGAGTAGAATTAAAATAATTGGAGCCATGGTGGGCCCTCATCATCTAAAAGTCTTAGATATGTTGTCAATCAATCAAAATATTCAAAGTAGTTGAAAGCCAAAAATACCTCATTTTATCCATGAAATCTTAGCAGCATGTGAAGGATAGGTAGTGTGGTCGGTCCCAAAACTAAGCTACACCTGTTGTCGGCCATTGCTTGGGCAGAAGTGACAAGGTATGATTGACAACAAAAATATGATCGGCAACCCTGAAAGTTTTCTTTTATTATTATTATTTTTTAATTTGATTTTTTTTTAATAGGAAAAAAAAATCGTGATAATAGGACTCTCTAACATGGCATACTCAATCGGCTCCCTGACATGGGGTGTGCCAGAACCATAGATTTTATGCCTTGGGATACACAACTGCAAATCTTTATATGCATTGATTTATGGGGATGTGCTGTTGTGTATCCCGAGGCATAAAATTTATGATTTTGGCTTACCCACGTCAGGGGAGTCGATTGAGTATGTCACATGGGGAGCCATTTAATCATTATTCAAAAAAAAAAAAAAATTTAAATAAACAACAGTATAAAGAATCATAAAAAAAAATAAATGATGAGTTGGAAATTCAGAAAACTTACAAAACTAAATATGAGTTGAATTTCCATGCAATCAAACAAACCCTAAATCAATTCATTTCTTAATTAATGTCTAATCCATTAAGTTAGGCACAAACTCTTTCATTTGAATCAAATTAGATCAACATCTTATCGTTCCATCATTATAGTTTGAGATGCTTATTGCAGGTGCTAATCATTTGGATCAAATTAGATCAACATCTTATCGCTTCATCATAATAGTTTGAGTCACTTAAAGGTGCCAACTCTACGAGTTAGTAAACTCCTAGCATGATAATACCACATATGTGGATCCAAGACTGCATCTTTTCCTCATAACCTACAATTTTTTTAAGCCTATTTTAATGAGTCTTGTAACTCATTATTAGTGAGATTTGAACCTAGGTCTCCAATATCAAAATTTAAAGACTTTACCAACCAAACTAGTTTATACCAACAACATATCAATATTCATTAATGTATTATTTTTACTAGGTTGTATGGGAGAGATTAAAAGGGCTCATTTCTTGTTGATTTACACTTCCCTCAATTTTAAGGGTTTCTTTTAAGGCACAATAAAAAGAAAAAAAAAATTTGTGTTCAAATAAAAAATAGCACGAAAATTGGGACATAATCTTATAAAAATAGGAATAATGAGTGATTGAGATGGAAGGGTACATCCATGGCTTTGTAGGACTTGTCTATTTTGTATGTATATCATATGTATAGTTAAATATATAATTTTATAATAAAAAATATTATAAAATAATAATTTGAAAAAAATATATATTATAAAATAATAATTTTGTTCTAACACACAAACCCACCTCCTTAGGATTAGGTTTGGTTTCAACCAAATCCACCTACAGCTAGGGGTGGCAATGTGTATTATCCTGTCGATGAGGTAAGGATATTCTAAAAATTTACCCAACATGAATTTGATTCATTTAATAATCGTGTCAAAACCTTAAATCCGAACCTGATCTATTTATTAATTAAGTAATACCACACTGCCCGTATAACACATTAAATAACCATGTTGGGTTATAATTTTTTATTGTTTTATTTTTTTGTGACAATGGGGTTCTGGACTAGTAGGCCCAACTAGCAGGGGCAATATCATATTAAGGTTAACATGTTTAATCTATGACGACAGGATTATGAGTCCAAATGCGAATATGGTTATATCACAAAACATACATTAGGTATCACAAAACATATTTAAATCAAGGTCCATTGCCAAAAATATTTCACAATTATTAAATGGGTTATATATACACCCAATAATTAAATTGGTCAAAATGGATTAGATATTTTGATGTTTCTAATGGGAACACAACCCCTCTAATAATCGAATCTGACTGAACAACATGATTATGATCCAAATTATTTTAGAATTTTTTCATTTTTAAATGATGTTCACTGGCCGTGTTAGAATTGTCATCCTCATTTAACAGACAGACAGTCGTTATGTGGGTCCAATTTTGAGGTTCGTAGTCTTATGGTGGCCCACTATGTTGCCGAAATTTTCCAAGGAAGTTGAGAGGACCACTCATGGCTGGCACAACGCTTTATGTGGTTCCTACAATCAAATGAATGGATCATTTACTCTTTTCTGACTCTCACCTTGAAATGCAATATTTAAGGAAGAAAGATAATAAAGATACCACACCCACACACACACACACCCACACACACATATATAGAGAAAAGAGACAATAAAGATACACACACACACACACACACACACACACACACACACACACACACATACATACATATATATATATATATATATATGGGGGAAATGTTCAGCACCCTAAGTTTTACCACACTTTAACAAATGTCTTTTGTCCTACATGAGTTAGAAGTTTTGGAATGGGCTGATTTTTGGTGAGGATGATCTCTATGATTAGAAGATCATCCTCCCCAAAATCAGCCCATTCCGAAATGTTTAGCCCCATGTTTACAAGTTGAAAAATCGTGGACCGTCCATTTTTTGTAAATCATTTTTTATGGGGTTAGAAGTTTCGGAATGGGCTGATTTTTGATGAGGATGATCTCTATGGTAAAGCTGATTTTTGGTGAGGATGATCTCCTCACCATAGAGATCATCCTCATAAAAAATCAGCCCATTCTGAAACTTCTAACCCATGTAGGACAAAACGCATTTGTTAAAGTATGTGGTAAAACTTAGGGTGCCGAACGGGACCCTATATATATATATATGGGAAATGTTCAGCAACAAACATTTTGGCAAAACATTTTTCAAAATATGGGTTAGAGGTTTTGGAATGGGCTGATTTTTGGTGAGGATGATCTCTACGGTGAGGAGATCATCATCACCAAAAATCAGCCCATTCCAAAACCTCTAACCCATCAAAAATAATTTACAAAAAATGGACGGTCCACAATTTTTCAACTTGTAAACATGGGGCTAGAAGTTTTGGAATGGGCTGATTTTTGATGAGGATGATCTCCTCACCATAGAGATCATCCTCACCAAAAATCAGCCCAATCCAAAACCTCTAACCCATGTTTGAAAAATGTTTTGCCAAAATGTTTGTTGCTGAAAGGGACCCTATATATATATATATATATATATATATATATATATATATAGAAAAAAGATAATAAAGATACCCCCCCCTCCCCCGCACACACACACACACACACACACACACATATATATATATATATATACTTATATAGTGGGCGGTTCATGGGACATATGTAACAAACAATGGTTTTTCAAAATATGGGTTAGAGGTTTTGGATTGAGCTGATTTTTTATGAGGATGGTCACTATGATGAGAAGATCATCCTCATAAAAAATCAGCTCAATCTGAAACTTCTAAATCCATCAAAAGTGATTTACAAATTATTGGCAAAAATTGGCAAAAGTTTCAGATTTGACTGATTTTTTTTTTCGGATGATCTTCCCATCATAGAGATCATCCTTACAAAAAATCAACTCAATCCGAAACTTCTAACCCATATTTTGAAATTTTATTAATGTTACATTGTTTTTACATATGTTTTTTTCACATGTCCCTTGATCCTAACTCATATCTATATATATGATCATTAACTCTTTTCTAACCCACCTTGACATGCAATATTTAAGTAAAAAAGACAATAAAGATTCTATTAAAAAAAAAGTCATCTGACTTCCCCACTTGGCATACCCAAAATACTCTCCTGACGTGGTGGCATGTGTTAGAACCCTAGACTTTATGCCTTGGGATACATCTGCACATCGCCATAATTATATGCAGTTGTGTATCCTGAGTAAAAAAGATATGTGGTTCTAGCACATGCCATATTGGAAGAGTATTTTAAGTATGGCACATGGGGGAGTCAGAAAATCATTACTCATAGAAAAATGCTAAACTGACTAATTAAAACATTGAGGTCAACCTTGTATTGACGTCTCAATGTGCACAAAATTAGATGCCTTTCCTTGAGATGAACTTTACGTGACACTGGAGGTGTGCCCTAAACCATAGATGTTTTTCTCTAGATAGATGTTGTACATAGTGTTGAACACAATGACATAGAAAGTTAATATAGAACGACTCATTATATTCTATCTTGCAAGTTAATCACATCCTTATCCAAAAGAGTCATTCTAAATTGACTACTTTCGACATTGCACTCAACGCTGCATGTGGCAGTGGGTAGAGAATCATAGATTTTATTTCTCAAGATACAAGGTAAATCTATGTTTCTTTGCCCATGACCACGTCAATACAGTGTTGAGGTCAATGTTAAAGGAAGTTAGTTCAACATTTTCTTATCCAAAAAAATTATGGTGTTACTGAACTACAATTAATGTCTCATAAGACATTTGAAAGAAAGATGGAATTAGCTATTTCTTCAAGTAATTACTTGCTTTCATATTGGCCACTACATCTCTTTTTTTGAGTAATTACTTGTTCTTTAACTTAATTTCCTTTGATAGAATTTGAAAATTACTCCCAAACACATGACAAGATGATGAATATGTCATATTTGGTTTTCGTTTCAATCCCTATATTTTTTTTTCTTTCCCACACTTATGCATAAAAAAGAACATGGAAAAATAAGCTAATTAAATTATTGACTTTAGGATTATTATGTATGTAAAGGAAAATAATTGTGCATTAATCTTGGTCGTACACATGTCCAAGCCGGCTAGGGGGTACCTAACACAGACCAGCTGATGAAGCGCTGTCCAGCAAGCAGGGCAAGCCAGAGTAGAGGCCTCCCTACCTCGGCTTGCAGGACAGTACAACACTAAGTGAAGTCAGTCCAGCCAAGCAATGCAAGGTATACCTCGAGAAAACTGCAATACTGTTGCGTGCACGTCAGTTCCGAAAATCCCGGATGTAATCATAATAGATAAAGTCGATCATTCCAAGATACCTCGATTAGGTAAACAACCCCTGAGAATTAGTAGAAATCTCATGATTATAGTCTACACTGCAGCTTATAGTGGGGAAACCCTAGGAAAAGTGAGGGGGGTTAAATAGCACAGTAAGCACTATTGTAAGAGGGGGGTTGGAAGGATCGAGGACTAGCCAGTATCGATTACTATTCCTCTGTCTCTTTAACTTGAGCGTCGGAGTGTCTGTGGTAGGTACCAGGCCACCACGAGGGGACGGGGAGTGCTCAGAGCGACTTCGGATCAGTGCTTGTTCTGATCTGGCGGCTTGAGTCACTATTTTTTAAGAAGGCTCTGACTCTGCCCTAGACTGTAACACAATCCGCACTGAACTGTTCCTATGATCGACTATTTGAGTCACTGTCCTTGAAGAATGCTCTGATTCTTTCCAATCTCGGTAATAATCATACAGCTAACTTTTCGACTAGTGAACTCGTGGTAGAGTAGGACCCCAACCAACTTCTGCTTTGCTTGTGAGGGCAGAATAGACCCATGTAAGTCTGAACCTCGGTCGGATCCACACGGCTATTGTTACTCGTGTCAGAGTTGGGCCCCGACCAGACATCTCACTCCGCCAATGAAGGCAGAGGAGACCCACATAGGCCCGAATCCCGGCTGGATTCTACTTTTTGGCTTAGCCCTGCAAACAAAGTTGAGAAACAATAATAGCGGAACATTTATTGATAATATCTCTTTAAATTACACGCATTCCAAGGTCTGGGTAACCCTTGCCCAGTCATAGTGAGTAAGTAATATACTCCCTTTTGGCCCACCTTTGCCACTTTGTAAGGCCCTTCTCAATTTGCTCCTACCACTGTTCGTCACTTTCGTGTTCGAGAATACTCTCCTCAGTACTAAGTCACCTTCCTAAAACTGGCGAGGACAGACTTTCTTATTGAAGTAGTTCTGTTACTTCTGGTGGTAATGTTCCAGTCTGATTAGTGCTACATCTCGCTATTCTTCCAACAGGTCCAGCTTCGCAACTTGCTTCGGGCTATTTCTTCAGACTACACTATCTTGGTTTATTACCGTGGAGAAGCTATTCTCTATGGGGATTACTACCTCTACTCCATAAGCCATAACGAATGGGGACATTCCTGTGGACGTTCTAACAATTGTTCTGTAAGCCCATTAAACTCCATACAATACTGACGTCCACCTGCCCTTGGTTTCCCCTAATCTCTTCTTCAAAATGTCTAGCAACACCTTATTTGTAACTTCAGTTTGCCTGTTACCCTGAGGATACTAGGGCGTAGAAAATACTTTCTTTATACCGTATTCTCTGCAAAATTCTCTTACCTATTCTCTTGTAAACTACCTTCCGTTATCAGAAACTATGGTATGAGGCAAATTGAATCTACAAATAATGTTCTCCCAAAGGAACTTCTAGACTTCTTGTTGCCGAACCTTCTTCAAGGACAGTGATTCAGATAGCCGATCATAGGAACAGTTCAGTGCGGATTGTGTTACAGTCCAGACCATGGGTAAAGTCAGAGTCTTCTTCAAGGACAGTGACTCAGGTGGTACAGTTCAGATTGTGTTTAGAGTAAAGCCAAAGTAAGAACTTTCTTCAAGGACAGTGACTCAGACAACTGATTATAGGAACAGTTCAGTGTGGATTGTGTTACAGTCCAGACCATGGGTAGAGTCAGAGCCTTCTTCAAGGATAGTGACTCAGGCCACCAGTGACACAATTGGTACAGTTCAGATTGTGTTCAGAGTATAGCCATAGTCAGAACCTTCTTCAAGGACAATGACTTAGACAGTCGATTATAGGAACAATTCAGTGGAGATTGTGTTATAGTCTAGACCATGGGCAGAATCAGAACCTTCTTTAAGGATAGTGGCTCAAGAACCCAGAAAAGGTTCTACCAAATGTTGCACCTACTTTAAATAGAACCTAAAGGGAAGTAAAGTAGAAAGAAAGAATGTCTGAACAGTTAGCAGCATGAGTGTTTGAGCAAAAAGTATGTTTAAACAATTAACAACGCGAGTGATTGAGCAAAAAGTATGCTTGAACGGTCTAGCAGTATTCAGAGCAGTTACCAATGTGTAAGAAATTGAACAACTAGAACTTTCAATATGTGCAGGGGCTATTTTAGCCAGCACATGTACAAGCAGTATAATCAACAAAAAGATATTGAATAGGCAGCAGTACGTGTAACGAAAACTTTTCATTAGTAATTAAGGAGAAAATACAAAAAATCCCAGAGGAAAGGATAAGTACAGAAAGCACAAGTACAGCAACATAGAACAAATTATCCTTCAGTGGAAGGCTGAGTAGTGGAAACAGGAGCAGCAGAAGGGTCTGCTTCATTAGCAATGCTAGGGGGATCAATAGCATCATCTTGATCCTTGACGATAAGAGGGATGGACGGTTGGACAAGGGGTAGATCAACAAGTTGAGTTGAGGAAGACGTTGCTTGAACGAAGTTCAATTCTAAGGTAGTGTCGACTTCCATAAGGTCCTCGGGGGCTCGAGAAATTATAGCAATGAGATCCCCTTTTTCGTCTAGTTGGAAGGGGGAGCACATCCAAAGCGCTCTGTCCAAGGAAGATCCCGGGTAGGGGATACTACGAGAGCATCATCCAGGTCCACCTCACCGTCCATAACCTCTTCTTCGTCCTCGTATTGGAGCCGAGCAACCTCGAAGCCTTCATGATAAGCATTCGTAAAAGACTCCTCCATCAATTGAGAATATCGGACTTGTAGTTGCCCCAGTAGCTTCCTTGTTTCCGCCTCATCCTCTTTGGTTTAAGCAGCCCTGATTGAATTAGCACTTGTTCTCAGGGAGGTCAGCTCAAGTTCTTGCTGCCGAACTTTATCCTGAAGTTATGCTAGTTCTGCATCTCTTCATTACACTCTCTCCTTGTAGCTGGCTAGCTCCAGTTGCAAAAGACCCTAGAAATCTGTCGGCCTCTTTTTGGATGTCTCCGAGTCTAGGTTGGCTTTGGAGAATTGGGTCAGGTTAGCCTCCATCTCCTCCTTAGCCTCTTGAAAAAATTGGCTAGAAAAAGTCAGCTCGGCCTAGAGCATAGTTATTTTCTCATCTTGCTCTCTAGCCATGATAGCTACCCGGTTCTTAGCCTCATGCCACTTCAAGAAGGTCATGGTTCCATACATGTGAGCTTACAAAGAAAGAATAGATTATTAGCACGCAGAGGTCAGAAGCAATTGAGTAGGGCAGAAGAAGCAAAAATTACCTGATGAAGGCCATGGATGAAATAACCGAAGCCCAAGTCAGCATTAGCCCGATCAGCAACATCCCAATCCATAGGAGAAATGGATTGGAAGAGCAGGGAAGTAGTGGTTACAGGGTCCTTAATCCCACATTCTTTATTCTAGAAGTGGCAAGGGGGGTGGAAAAGGTTGCCTTCATTTCTGTCCCGAAGCATAAGCTCTGCGGCCCATCCAAACAAAGGCAGCCTCCTTCAGAAGGGTCTTGCGTAGCAGGGGGGCCCTCACCCTTAGACCCCTCAGAGGGGGAAGGGCTCCTCTACTTCTCCTAACCAGCTGACGTCTTTTCTGTGACTGAAGAGCAGAAGCAGGGCTATCCTCCCGGGGGGGAGCAGAACCCTACCCAACCTCCGTCTGAATTTCCTTGGAAATGCCTGTAGAAATAGCAAAGGCACTAGTAGTAACCCCAGTAGTAACTGCAGTAAAGGCAGAAACAGAGAATGGAACAAAGGTAAAAAAAACCCCAGGCACCGCAATTAGTTGACCAACTTCTCCAGAATGGTCGGTGCCACGAGAAGAATAGCTTATCTATTTCCTCTGCCTCTTTGCTGGGACAGGTGGTGGAGCAGCCCTAGTGGCAGTGAAAAAAGGGAACTCTGAGAGGTCGATGTCCATGACGCTCGAGGACATGGGCAGAACCTTAGAAGTAAGAGTTGGGCCTGACACGCTAGAGGGAGGAGCCAGATTACTGAGATCCCATCGTCGTAGAGTAGATGAAAATGACTCACAACCCCCTGTGGTATGGCTAGCTCGACCAGGTGAAGCTTGTCGTGAAGGTGGCTGAAGAACAACGCCTAGTAGATCATCAACCGTCGCTTTCTCAGTAGTCCTGGTTCAGAGTTCTACTAGCTCTGGCTTTCGGCCTTCGGACGCCCTGCGCTATAACTTCCTAGCCTCCGTAGTCGCCAGAGCAGAAGAATTTGCAGCAGTAATAGGAAAGCCGTTAAGAGAAACAAAAAATATATGAACAAAGCCTATAACAAAAGGTAAGATTAATAGTCCCACGACGACATTACCTTAGAAGGCATGGGAGACTCTGAATCCCTCATGGGGAGTGTCAGGGGAAAATTTTCAGTCTCCAAAGATACAGAGGGGGTCTTTGTGCCACCCTTTATCAGAACTTGGGAGAGAAGGGGTCAGAACCACAACTGCACTCTTGGAGGACAGTGAGAAGAATCTCGACCAATAAGGAATCACCTTCAGGTTGTACTAGGATAAGAAGTCATTGGGGGTAACCCCCATCTTCTCCACAACCTCCACAAGATGATAAAAGTTCCCGGACATTTGTCCAGGGGATCGATTTATTTTACTTAGTACCTCTTTCAGGAATGTAGAGAGAGGAAAGCTAAGATCGGCCTTGATTTGGCTAGCATAAACAAAGATTTCCCCCAGGCGGCAGTCACCGGGGGTGTCAGAGTTACTGCCAATCCAAAAGTGCACTGAAGAGGGAATGTACAGGCTTCGTCAGAATTGGGATGCAGTGACAACCATGAGAAGCCAGGTATAGAAGAAGAAGCAAGCAAATAGGGAAAGAAAGAGATTACCTTGAGGTGAAAAGGTAAATGTTGCAGCAAAGGAGACTAAGAGATAGAAAGAACCTTTACAAGAAAAGCATAGAAATAAATTTGAAGAGTTTCAACACGATAACAAATAAAAAATGCACGAAGTCCCCTATTTATAAGAAAATGCCACAGGCGCACATACAACTTAAAAGGACAGCACGAGTCCAGTCAAAGCGTCGCAGATTGGGGGCAGTGCAAAGAGGCTAAGGGACACATGGACGGATGCAGATGAAGAGGAATCCATCTGAGCCGTCGACAGAGATTCAAAGTGATGTTGCATTAAATGCGTCAATTTGGAAACAGTAGGTGTAATTATGAATAGCCTAAATAGCCAATAGGCAAGCAGCATTACTTCTCGAGGAGACGAAAATACATTACACCTCCTCAAGGGGGGATATTTGTAAAGGGAAATAATTGCGCATTAATCTTGGTCGTACATGTGTTCAAGTCGGCCAGGGGGTACTTAACACAAACCAACTGATGAAGCGCTGCCCAACAAGCAGGGTAGGTCAGAGCAGAGGCCTCCCTAGCCTGGCTTGCAGGACAACACAACACTAAGTGAAGTCAGCCCAGCCAGGCAAGGCAGGGTAAACCTCGAGAAAACTGTAATACAGTTGCATGCACGTCAGTTCCGAAAATCTCGGATGCAATCATAACAAATAAACTCGATCGTTCCAGGATACCCCAATTAGGTAAACAACCCCTAAGAATCAATATAAATCCCATCATTACAACCTATACTACAGCATATGGGGGGGGGGGGAACCCTAGGGACAGTGAGTTAAATAACACTATTGTAAGGGGGGCTGGAAGGACCGACGACTAGCCAGTATCGATTACTGTTCTTCTATCTCTTTAACTTGAGTGTTGAAGTGTCTGTGGCAAGTACTAGGTCGCCGCGAGGGACGGGAAGCGCTCAGAGCGACTTCGGATCAGTACATGTTGGGACCGTCAGAGCCGTTCACCGAATTCCAACCGCACAATGTATATATTTCTTCTTGTTATGATTTTGTGGGTCCTCTAATTGTTTATTAGTAATATGAACGCAACAACAATATGTCATAAATTTTTGTAACCCATGTATTATTTATAACTCCATGGTGGCATCACGCGTATTAATTAGACAAAATAAAAAAATAAAATAAAAAAATGGGTGAGGTTTCACAATCTCACCTAAGAATTAAGATAATCAAACTAAGAAAATAAAAGTAAACAAAACCTTCATAAAATGCCTAAAAGTCTCTAATGTTCCCAAATAAGAAACAAAAAGGTGGAATTTGGATTGTTATTTAAAATATTTAAAGCACATGTATGCTCGTTCTAGACAAGACCAAAACTTAAACGTCTCCTTGGGAAAAAGTATTGAAAGCAATGGCTGTGATAATGGTAATATTAAGAATAGAGATATTTACGAAAAGTTACCAACTTTTGACAAATTTATGATAGGGACTCATTGTTCATTTTAATAATCAAAATGTGAATGATAACGAATTCAGAGGTTTTTAAAGTGACTAAATGGAAATAGTCACTTTAAACCTGCAAAATTGTCACTTTAAAATCGTTGAATTCATTATCGTTCTGAATTTTCTTTAACAAAAATTTGATCATTCACGTATTGATGATTAAAATGAACAGTTGCCGGAATAATAAATAACTCATTTTCAGCTCACGAAATGATAATTCACCATTGCAGCAAAGGAGACTAAGAGAGAGAAAGAACCTTTACAAGAAAAACACAGAAATATATGTGTAGAGTTTCACCACGATAGCAGAAAAAAATGCACGAAGTCCCCTATTAATAAGAAAAGAGCGCAGGAGCACATACGTGTGCTTTCAAATTTTTAAATTCAAATTAGATTTAGTTTTCTACCTTAGTTTCCAATTTTAACATATATTTATTTAGAGAGTCAATTTGATAAATAATAAAGATCAACTGAGATTTATCTTGACAAGCTCGAGCAGTCAATCTATTAGAGAAATTGTTCAAATCTAGCTTGTTATTGACTTTGATGGATTCATGCATGTCAAGGTGATATTATAATGACACATGACTTTTATATAAGATTTCTAAGTTTTTATATAAGGATTTACCAATTATGATGATAATAACTATCCTATAGGCATGATTTTCAAAGATCCAATTCATTGAACTGTCATTTGAAACCATGAGTACGAACTCTAAGTTAACACACACACACACACACACACACACACACACACACACACACGTGTATATAAAAAAAAAATTGGTCTCTAATCAAGTGTTTGAAAATGGACCATCATATGACTCCTAAATTTAAATGATTAGATGACATCACCTTGATGATGTGGCACATTCTCTATCGTTGATAAGAGCTACATGAGAAATGCGCTACAGAGGATTCATTCCCTAACCTTCTTCGATTATTTAGGGTAAATCTTGTTCCACATGGGAATGTTTCAACAAATTTACAAACTTTTGGTGCTCGTAAGTTTGTTTCTCCACTCGCCTTTGATTTGTTTCTCATCCTTCTTTGATTTATAATAATCACTCAAGCCTTATAATTATATTTAGACTTACTAGTTATATCATAAATCTATTCTCAACCTATTTGTTTTGCATGACTCCACGTGTCATAAATCATACCAATAATCAGGTCAAACAGAAAAATGCATAGCTGAAGATTCACTATCTCTTAACTCAAAATAGCTAAAATTACAAAAGATAACGATTTGTTTTGTTGCTTTTGGAGAACGTGTGATGAGTTGTTTTTTCATATTTCCAGTTTCCTTGAAAATGTAGAACAAGCCCATTACTTTTGCCCCTTCAATGTCTAAAAGGTATGTTTTCAAGCTCTTATTCCTCTCATCACATCAATTATCACTATCATCAAACTCTACTTTTTCAGTTTGTTTCAGTTGTCATCGAATCCTTTTTGAAAAAGTTGTCTGTAATAAAAGGTTTCCGCGTTTTTATTTTTTAATTTTATAAATTTATTGCTAAAAGCCTAAAAGAGTAAAAAAAAAAAAAAATTCGGTATCTGTTTTGGGTTGTTATAACCTGACTCAAGAAAACATACTGAACTGACGTAGCATGTACACAGAACTATAGATTTTTTTCCTCGGGATACTCAAGAAAACTATGGTTCTGTAAACATGAGTATAATTGAGTATTTTTTTGTGAGTCGTTTTTATTATTCATCTGTTTTTTTTAACTTTTTAGAGATAATGGATTTGTTTCATAAATGTACTCAGAAAGAGATTGAAATCGAATAGAAAACCAAACGAAGACGTAAGAAGAGTCTTCATTGGAGAGAGAAGAAACCATGCTTGGATCTTGAAACTAAAATAATAACCACTAAATCAAGATAAAAGAAAAAAAAAAAACAAAATCAACAATCTATTTAAACACATTTATTTATATAAGATATAGAGGAAGATCATCCCCCAACAACACCCACAAAACAAACAAAAAGGGGAAGATCAACACCAACTCATATTCTAAACTAAAATTCCATCTCTGACTGACCACTCTTCCCAAAGACAAACATTAATATTATTTATAAAAAAAAAACAGGGACCCACCCCTGTTCCTACCATTTAAATCAGATCTCATCTTCCAGACCCCATGCCTGTAACTTAAAGAAAAGGACATCGCCTGAATCACCAGTAAGAACCACATCTACCCAATTCAGAAAAACCCAAATCGATTTGGCCTTATGGGTTTGGAGATTGGTGCCTAATGGTGTAATAGAGGAATCAAAGCTTCCCTTCTTCTTCTTCGCCACCATACGCCTTGCCTTTGAGAATAAACCCATAATTGAGAGGAAAATTTTAACCTTTACCTGTCCTCTCTTTGGGGGGAGCCTTACTTTTTCTTTCTTCAGAGATTGAAAAAGAACTTCTCCGTTAGACATTGAAATGAGTTTTGTCGAAATAACTAATTGATGTTCAGGAAAGAAGACGAAGCAGAGGAGGAGATTCTAAACAGAGAGAAAAATTCAAAGCTCCTTAAAACCAAGAAGACAATGTGAATTTTTTTTCTTTTTGGGTTGAAGTAGGGAATTGAGGCCTTCGGTTATTTTATAGGGAATTTGAGAAATTTCTTTTCTTTTTTTCTTTTTTAGTGGAGGCAACAAAACTTCCCCTATCTTGAAAATTTGCCATCTCTCTCTCTCTCTCTCTCTCTCTTTTGGGATGGGAGTTACAAAACGTCAAATCAACTACAGTGAAGAAATACACGAAGACTCTGACCCTTTAAGGTTTAAGATGAGTGGAATAGGAAAATTAAAATAAAAAAACATTCTTTTTTCTTCCCCCAATACTCTATTTGGTCGGTGGTAGACAAAAATCTAACCATCTTTCTCACTCTCTTTAAACAGTTTCGTCTCCATCCATGGACTTAGTGTGTTTAGGAATAGTTCTGAAGTCCTGATGGAGGTAGTCTACTTTTAAAATTTAGATTTCAGATGCTTTATTTTCGTTTGTTTCCCTTTTGAATTCAGACTTTGAAATTGAAATGAGTCCAGCTCTTCCAGAGTCATGGGAAAGAAGCACACGAAAATCCTTTTAACCATTCGATTTCAATAAAAATCTTGAGGTTTTTGCCACATCACCCCACTTGAAACTGCATTTATAATTTAATCGAAAAGGGTAACTTGTTTTACCCCCTCCCGATTTGTTGAATTTTAATAGATCCCTACGGTTCAAAAAGATGAAAGTACATTCGATATCAATAGCGTTTGGGTTCGGGCTTTTTATCCATCCAGGTGTTAGACATTCGATATCAATTGTATTTGTGGAGAGTAATAATTGTACATAATCTAGATCGGACATGTGTCCTAAACAAGCAAGTAGTACTTGAAACAAGTCAATAAATTCAATCTTGTCCAAAAGTTAGGTAAACCAATGTAGTAGTGTTTAGTCTAATTGATAGGGTAGGATAACATAAGGGAGACCTGGCCTATTTAGCAGAACAAACATATTTTGAATATTTGCATAATTTTGGATTACATATGTCAAGTCTGGAGATCTTGGAAGAGATCTTCCAAGAATTATAGATTCAATCTCAATGATTCAAATTCCGTATAAGATCCTTGTAATCAAGGGATTCACCATAATCGAATCCTAATTAAAGGGGAAACCCGGATTTAAAGGAAGAACCTATAAATAGAGGAATCAATGGAGATAAAAAGATCTTCTCAGGAAAGAAAAGAGGGGGGGCACTCGAAGAGCAGAGTCGATCAAGGTAAAACTCGATTCCACCTTTACAATATTCATTTTGCCTCTCTTCATTCTCCCTCTAGAAATCACCTTTATTAAGTATTTCACTGTTGGGTTTGTATCTTCTTAATGTCCCAAAAAATTCAACTCATCCAAGAAACTATGAAGTTGAGGATGGTATTGTTCTTTCTTTGGTGTCTTTTATTCTTGAAAGTATTGATTCCGATGCAACTAGAGAGAACTTCTTTAATGGTAGAATGAAGATAAAGGGGGAGAAAAAAAAATCAAAAAGGTCTAATAAAGATTTCCAACATATTTGGTCATCTATATGTTTTTCCCCGGAAACATTTGATTTTTTCCCCTAAATCCATATTTTTCAACATTTTTTTATTTGACAAAGTAATTTTCGATACAACTTTTGTTTATTCTCATTTTATTTATTTGAAAGATTAAAACATAAAAAAGCTTGTGTTTACTTATTAATGGATCTAAGAGTTATGAGGCGTCTATTTTAATTCACCAAATCGTGAGAGGTATGAACAAGTAACATTTTACAAGAAGTTATAAATATCAGCATAAGTGGGATGATGTGGCAAAAACCTTGAGATACTTGTTGAAATCAAACGGTTAAAAGGCTTGTTCATGCGCTTCTCTCCCAACAACGATGGGGAACGTTAGATGAAACTTCTAAAATTTGATTTCTAATATCTAGACTTTCAGACATTTCTAGACTTCACACTTTAGAAATTTTATCAAACATAACCTTAGCAGTGTTATGATGGATAATGTATTTGGTTGGTCCCACATCCAACCATATGATCATTGTTTGGCTAAAAAAAGAAAAAAAAAAAGAAACTATACATAACAAGCTACCAATTCTTTGGTTGTGGTTTAATGTTTAGGATCCGGAATTAGCATTTCAGACTCCACCTCTTCAAAATGTGTATTTAGCCCCTTGACTTATAATACATTGGCAATTTATCGGTTCGTCATCGGATCAATATCAATTCGTTATCAATCTGAAATCTTTGTCCTATGATCCAATCGAATCTGATCCAATCAGAACAATAATTTTCTAAACCGAATCCAATTAAAATTTCTCTCAACCTAAATTTGGTCCAATCAAATAATATAAAATCTGATTTTAGGGAGAGATACCTAGGGTTTTGGAGGAGAGAGAGAGAGGAGAGAGAGAGAGAGAGTAAAACCCCGAGTTTTCAATTTGTATCTCGTGAAAAAAAATAATAATGGAATTTTGAGAAAATCCTAAAAGTGGGACTTAGGGGTAAAACTTTAAGATGTTTTTGATCATTTTTAATGGAATCCGACCTTACCATTGGATTCAAAATGATCGAAAAACATACTTTAGGTTGTAAGCACGCTTAAATGCGAGTCCGAATATAAACGTTGCAAAATCCTCGATTACCGAGTCGGATCAGGCTAAAAAAGTGACTTTTTGCTAGAGCAAGAATTATTAAGATTCGATTACATCATTGGGTTCGTAACGAAAAATTATTGAACATGGACTATTTATTTGTCATTTTTGGTGATCAGGAAGTCGAATTATCGTCAAAAACGAAAATGACATCAATTTTAGGGGTCACCTCAGGGTAAAAATGTAAATTTTTGTTAGAGATATAATTTGTAGAAATTGACTACACTATTAGATCCAGAATGAAAAATTAGGCAAAATAGAGTATTCATTTGTCATTTTTGGAGTCCGGATGATCAAATTATCATCGATCAAAATAATTTACAAAATACCGATTTTATCCCAAATTTTATATAAATAAAATTTTAATAATTTATTTTTCAATTCGTTTTCCCCAACTCGTCCAAATAGCCGCAACATATATAAACGAAAAATTCATTTTTTCTTCGATCTTCTACCTCAGATCTCTCGCAAACGGTTCGCCGTAAACGATCGCCGCAGAAGGAAAAAAGATCCGCAGCTTCGACATCTATAAAAACCACCCAAGAACTCTTCATTTCATCTTCTCTTTCACTCGGTATCATCAAAAATCAGCCGTATTTAGATACGAAAATTTAGAAACTTTGACATCGGATTTCATTCGTTTCTGAGTCAAACCGTCTTCCGATGCAGAAGGGAGAAACGTTCGCAACCTCGACATATACAAAATCCACCCAATCTTTTTTCGTTTCACTTTCTATTACACCCGATATCGTCACACCCGAGGGGTGATGTCTGCATTTTACGTTGTTGTGTTGTGTGTAGGTTGGTGAATAGATATCCAGGGATAATATTGTTGGTTGCATGTTTATTTAAATTTCTGTTAGTGCGAGGCGCTGTTTATGTTTCCGTTCTGTTATTTATTTTAGGTCGGGTAGCCACACTTGCATGGTAGGAAACTGGATATCCATTCTCACTTTGTATTGTTAATTTCTCTTTTGTTTTCAAATGAAAATAATATATGTATGTAGCTATTTTGTGAGATGTTAAAGAGTTTGTGAATGCCTGAAGGGATAGTGCGTCATATCATCCGAAGTGGTGTACTATCTTGGGATGTACGGTAGCGACCACCAAGCTCATATGTGGTATGGGATGCATATGAGAGTGGAGTCACAACTAGAATCCGGGTTTATTCCTCTTTTATCTTTACCAGTGAACTTGTAATGTAAAGGTGGTCGTATACGAATGGTTTGTATATTTGGGAATCCCATATACGCCTGATAGGCATATACGAAGATGATTAGTCAGTGATCACTAACAATCTATAGTAGTCGAACGTTCTGATACATCGAAAAGAGACCCATTGCTTATCGTCACGTTAAACAGTCAACCTGAGCCCGATAAATGGTCAACCAAGCGTGGTAAACAACGATCAGCCACAAAATTAAGAACTAAAAGCTAGAGAAAAATTGTAACATCATGTCCCGACTAGGAGCGATCCAGTCGTGAATCCCAACTCTCTAACTCCAATACTCCACCATTGTGTATTATGTATCTGTTGCTTATTTTGATATATAAAATGAAATCCTTGTTTACTATTTCCATTTGATCAATTAGATTTGTATAAAAAGATAATGTTATAGTGAGTAATGATGATCGATGTAATGTGAGTTTTAAAATGGTTAGTTACTCATCCCTACCTATATGTACCAGTTAATCGTAGTTTCTTATGTAAAATTTTACATATTTTTAAATGATTCAGTATGTTTATTTGTTCATGTTAGGAGAGGTTATTGGCAGAAATTGTTTTCTTCCTTACTGGGTAACCATTGTTACTCACCCTTTCCTTCTCCATTTTTTTTAGTTTTAGATCCGAAGCTTGGAGAGACAGGTGTAGAAAATGAGTGAGAATCATCTGGTGGGTCAGATAGATAGCCAGAGTCCGTCACTTGGTGAGTATTGGGGTTATAGCCCCTAATGGAGTCGATTTGTCCAAAACTATTATAAATTTTGGTTTTGAGCAGTAGGACTTTTGTTAGAGTGAGGAATAATTGTATAATCCTGTATTCTGGTTATTCTTCCGTACTCTAATCTTTCGTACGTTATTAGAGGTATGTAGGCTTCCGCTATTATTATATTTTGTATATACATATGCAGGATTGTATGTTGTTTATTAGGTACAGGTTGAATCGCCTTGGAATGCTAACATAAACAAAAGAGACCATGCCGAAATTTCGAGGTACTACCTAGTACCTTGAGTTTTGACATAGGAATTTGTGTTAGCATTTGGCGGGGAGCCACAGAGAGAGAGAGGACAATGGGGGTGTCTTTGAAACTAAGGTGAGGAAAAGATTAATGGTGCAATCGTCCATCAGAGCAGTGGCCTCATATCAAAGTTGGAAGAAACCAATGGCCCCAACCTTCCCTCTTAGAATTCCCTTTTTTAGATCCATTGAAGGCATTTCTCCCTTACATGCCTCAACTCACCCATCTAGCAATCAATAGTTGTTGAGGACGATGGCTTATATGGGAGAAAAAAAAATCTTTAAAATAGAAAGGGAGATAAGAGGTTAAAATTGAAATTGGGTTTATATTAAAAAATAATAATCAGATTTATTTTTTATCGGATTGGGTTGGGGTTGATTCGAAATCGATCCGTAAATTTATTGAATGTGTAATTATCAACCCAAATCCAATCGGAAAATTAAAAGTTCATATCTGAATCCTGTTTTTTCACATTAGAATAGATCGGATACCGGTTCACCTATTACTGAAAATGGCAAAACACCCTTACTGCTCTAGCAACGGTTCACCTATTACCGTCCACGTAATAAATGTAAGAATAATGATCACTGGACACGGTTTTGTTACGCGGATGGCATGACAAAGGTACAGAATCGCATCATAGTTAGTTGACCAGCCTCTCCAGAATGGCCGGTGCCACGAAAAAAGTAGCTTCTATGTTTCCTCCGCCTCTTTGCTGGGACGGGTGGCGAAGCAGCCCTGGTCATAGTGGAAAGAGGGAACTTCGAGGGGTCAATGTCCATGACGCCGGAAGACACAGACAGAACCTCAGAAGTACGAGCTAGGCCTGGAATACTAAAGGGAGGAGCCTAATTACTAGGATCCCATTATTTTGAAGTAGACAAAAACGACTCACAACCCCCTGTGGTCTGGCTAGCCCGACCAGGTGAAGTTTGTCGTGAAGGTGGTTGAAGAACGACGCTTAGTACATCATCAACCACCACTTTCTCAACAGCCCTGGTTCAAAGTTCTACTAGCTTTGGCCTTCGGATGCCCTGTACTGTAACTTCCTAGCCTCCACAATCAACAGAGTAGAAGAATCTGCAGCAATAATAGGAAAGCCGTTAAGAGAAGCAAGAAGTAGATGAACAAAGCCTATAACAGAATGTAAGATTAACAATCCCACGACGGCATTACCCTGGAAGGCATAAGGGACTCTAAATCCCTCCTAAAGAGTGTTAGGGGCAAATTCCTAGTCTTTAGAGATACATAGGGAGTCTTTATGTCACCCTTTATCAAAACTTGGGAGAGAAGAGGTCAGAGCCACAACTGCACTCTTGGAGGATAGTGAAAAGAATCCCGAACGATGAGGAATCACCTTCAAGTTGTACCCGGATAAGAAATCATTGGGGGTAACCCCCCATCTTCTCCACAGCCTCCACCAGACAGTAAAAATTTCAGGACATTTGTCCAGGAGACCGATTTATTTTACTCAGTACCTCTCTTAGGAAAGCAGAGAGAAGAAAGTTAATGTCGGCCTTGATTTGGCCAGCATGAAAAGAGATTTCTCCTGGGCGGCAGTCACCAGGGGTATCAGAGTCACTGTCATTATGAAGGTGCACCGAAGCGAGAATGTACAGGTTTCGTCGGAGTTGGAATGCAGTAACAGCCATGGGAAGCCAGGTATAAAAGAATCAAGCAAGCAAATAGGGAAATAAAGAGATTACCTAGAGGTGAAGAGGTAAATGTTGCAGCAAAGGAGACAGAGAGAGAAAAATAACTTTTACAAGAAAAGCACATAAACATATTTGCAGAATTTCAGCACGATAGCAGACAAAAAATGCACGAAGTCCCCTATTTATAAGAAAAGGCGCATGAGCACATACGCTTGAGAGGACAACACGAGTCCAATCGAAACGTCGCAAATTGGGGGTAGTGCAAAGAGGATAAGGGACACATGGACGGACGCAGATGAAGAGGAATCCATCTGAGCCGTCGGTAGAGATTCGAAGTGATATTGCATTAAATGCGTCGATTTGGAAATAGTAGGTGTAATTATGAAGAGCCTAAATAACTAGTAGGGAAGCAACGTTACGTCTCGAGGAGACGAAAAAACCTTACGCCTCCTAGAGAGAGGACTGTTGTAAAGGAAAATAATTGAGCATTAATCTTGGCTGTACATGTGTCTAAGTCGCACAGGAGGTACCTAACACATACCAGCTGAGAAGCGCTGCCAAGCAAGCAGGGCTGGCCAGAGTAGAGGCCTCCCTAACCTGGCTTGTAGGACAATACAGCACTAAGCGAAGTCAACCCAGCCAAGTAAAGTAGGGTAGACCTCGAGAAAACTGTAATACTGTTATGTGCATGTCAGTTCTGAAAATCTTGGATGCAATCATAACAGATAAACTCAATCATTTCAAAATTCCCCTATTAGGTAAATAACCCCTAAGAATCAACAGAAATCTCATGATTGCAGCTTATATTGCAGTCTATTTGGGAGGAAACCTTAGGGAAAGTGAGGGGGGTTAAATAACATAGTAAGCACTATTATAAGAGGGGGCTGGAAGGATCGAGAATTAGCCAGTATCGATTACTGTTCCTCTGTCTCTCTAACTTGAGCATCGGAGTGTCTGTGACAGGTATCAGGCCGTCGCGAGGGGACGGGGAGCGCTCAGAGCAACTTCGGATCAATATGTGTTGGGATCATCAGAGCCGTCCACCAGATTCCAACCGCACAATGTATATATTTCTTTTTGTTATGATTATATGGGTCCTCTAATTGTTTATTAGTAATATGAACGCAACAATATATCATAAATTTTTGTAACCCATTTATTCTTTATAACTCCATGGTGGCATCACGTGTATTAATTAGACTAAAAAAATAAATAAATGGGCGAGGTTTCACAATCTCACCCAAGAATTAAGATAATCAAACTAAGAAAAGAAAAGTAAACAAGACCTTTATAGAAGGCCTCCAAATCTAATGTTCCTAAATATGGAACAAAAAGATAGGATTAGGATTGTATTTAAAATATTAAAACACATGTATGCTTGCTCTAGACAAGACCAAAACTTAAATGTCTCCTTGGGAAAAAGTATTGAAAGCAATGGCTCTGATAATGGTAATATTAGAAATAGAGATATTTACAAAAAGTAATCAACTTTTGACGAATTTATGATAGGGACTCATTGTTCATTTTAATAATCAAAATGTGAATGATAGTGAATTCGGAGGTTTTTAAAGTGACTAAATGGAAATAGTCACTTTAAACCTGCAAAATTGTCACGTAAAAACCGCTGAATTCGTTATCGTTCTGAATTTTTATTTAACGAAAATTTGATCATTCACGTTTTGGTAATTAAAATGAACAGTCAGCCGGAATAATAAATAACTCATTTTCAACTCACAAATGATAATTCACCCTTAGGAATATCTCACTTTACTTTTTCCCATATGGTTGTCAACTCATTTCCAACAACATCATCTAAATAAAAAATTATTTATTTTAAAATAAAATAGTAATTAAAATATAAATTAATTAATTTTTAAAGGAGTGCTAATGGAGTAAAGAATTTTGGTGTCGATTTTTTGAGGGAATTAAACAATAATAAAAATGAGGATTGTGGAATGTACGGTGTATCGGTTCAATTTATCAATCTAATTAAAAGGACCATTGAGCTTTAATTTTTTGTTTGATTAGTGATTTTCAAGTTCTAATCAAAGTAATAAACACAATGGGATTGAAATCAAAGTGAAAATAAATTATATCAATTAGGCAATATTACTAATTGGGAAAAACTCCTTTCTGAACTTTCAAATATTCTTAATTGATAGGAATTAATTATTGTGATTGCTTATTAAGAAAGTAATTTGTACTAAAACCCTCATTTTAATAATGGGAAGGAAATTCTTAGGGTTCTAAATCTATATGGGAGAGTTGCTCTCCCTCACTCTATGCTCTATGCTCAAAATGGGTTCGTGATAACTACCAACCCCTAATATGATAACATAGTTCTGTTTTGGTCAATTTTAGATGTCAATAAATTTTGATTAATATTAGAGATTACCCTATTTTGGGTTTTGGGCAATATTAAAGATAGCTTTGTGTTTTCGAATTGACGACATTTGCCTCCTTGACTTATGTCTTTTCCCCAAGCTAGATTAATAAAAATAACCTAAATGCCCTTTAGTAAACTACCTTTACGAAATCCCAAGGGATTGGCCTAGTAACAAGGTGAGCCTTGATAAGCTCCTCACAAAGGGTAGGTCAAGTGTTAAACCCCACGAAATAGTGGATTCCTTGGGACCACCTCCAGGGTCCGGTTGACCCTCAACTCGATCAATTGCACGTAAGACTTTCTTAGGAGGTGGTGAGTGTGACTGTGAGATTAGTCTCAGCCGAAAGGAGCAACTAATCAAAGAAAGAAGCCACCAAAAAAATATAAGACTAAACAATTAAAAAGAAAAAGATGTTAATATTGAAATGGATTTGTAATCTCAAGAGGTGACACTCTTGTTTGTTTTTTTTGTTTTTTTTTTTTGTTGAGTGGTGATAGTATGACTCCTCCATGTGGCAAACTCAATCGACTCCCCTAACGTGGGGTGTGCCAGAACCATAGACTTTATGGCTTAGGATACACAATCGCACATCCCCCTAAATATGTGATGTTTTGTATCCTGATAAAAGTAAATCTATGATTCTGGCACAACCCATATTAGGAGAGTCACTACATGAAAATTGGAAATTTTGACAAAAAAAATTCACAGGCCTAGGCCCACGAATTTTAGAAACTAAATTTTGACAGTTTAGGACCGTCGAAATTCTGGATGTTCCTAGATTTGATAACTTAGAGTTATCTAATTTCTCCCATCCTTCATTAATTTGACATTTTTGACTTGTTGAAAAAAAATCGATACCAATTTGACCTCTTGATCCGTTGAACAAATTTAAGCCTTTTTCACATTGTGAATCATAATATCACAAACTCTTTTTTAAATTTTTAATTTTCAAAAGAATTTTGCTAGAGTGACATTAAAATTGACATCGATTCACACATTGCTTTTCACTCATATCTCCATGAAAAGCATATATGGCTCCGTACACATCCATGTCAGCATATATGTGAATCAATGTCAATTATAATGTCACTTCAGCATTTTCCTTTTTAAAATCACCTTGCTTCTATGATTGTGGCCATTATTAAAAAAGAAAACCCATTTATTTAATAATGTAAACGGCAAGAATACCCCATCAAAGATCCTTTGGGTCTCCACCTGTTGGGTTCGAAGCAAGTCAAGTTCATCAATAAGTCCTTGGGGATTTGAAACCCCATTGATCTTGGAATCATTAATTCGATTCTTTTTAAAATTAATCTAATCATTTCGTTTCTTACCATTGAAATCATTTAAATCAGTTTAAAATTAATTTTTTTTATTATAAATTTGTATTTTAAAAATTATATATTTTTTTTCATTTGTGGATTAGTGACTTTCCTCATTTCATTGGGAGTAAATTCCCTCTAAAAAACAACACATGACTCAAGAGATAAGTGAAAATTTTAGTACTCTTGAAATAAAACTTAAGATGAGATTTTTGAGGATTTTGTCCTTATTTGAGCCATGTAAATAAGTTTAGGGTATTGTGAAAGTTTATATTTTGAATATTTAATACCCAATCTCTTTTAAATTCTATACATCCAAGAATTTTAAAACATTGTATTCTACCTTCCCAAACAACAACTAACTTGACTCATTGAGTCATCTTATCTCAAAGAAGACCCACTGATTTTTATAATTGTATATTTCATCTCACCACGCTGCTACCAAGTTGACTCATTTGAGCCATCCCATCTTAACGAGATGGTGAAGTAGAATATTTATATTTACATGATAACATTTCCATTTGAAAAATAAATATTTAATTAATTAAAAATTAATTATTTTTATCACAAAATTACAAAAACTTGTTAAACTCGAACGATATTTAAAAAAATGTTTCTATTTATTTTCATTTAAAAAACTCAATATTTCTTCTGATCTCGTCCCTTACTAACGTCGAGTTGATTTGACTTTGTCATCTCTTCTTGGATGAGATAAATTGTTTAATATGAGTCAAAATCATTTATTCAAAAATCTTTAAATTTACAAATAATTTAAATAATATATATAAATTATTAAAAATTAATAGTTTATTGCAAATATAAAAACTAGTTGACTCAACTAAGTTTAATGACAGAAAATAACTACAGAAGTGCATCGGGTGAAAGTAGAAGGGGCTTTGGTGAAATTTAAAATTTTTTAATTCCATTAACTTGTTTCTCACATTTAAACAAAATCCTCCAAAATCTCCTCTTAATTTTTATGCCAAGAGTACCCTTCATTAGTTTCTCGCATTAAAACAACCAAAATTTTCATTTATCTTTTTATGCTACAAGTCAATTTTAGAGAGAAGTAACTCACACGCTCCTAGTAGGATCATGGGGCTACGACGTCTTTATTTTAAAATATCAACTAATTCATCTTGAAAATCTAATGGTCCCTTCTATATACACCCACCTTTATGTTCAACGCACCCACTATCTTTTATACATCCCACCTAAGGGTGGCAATGGGTCGGTTCGTCTCAGATTGGTGTCGTGTTGAGGTAAGGTTATTAAAAAAAATTGGCAAACCCAATCCTGGCCTATTTAATAATCATGTCAAAAACTTAAACTCAAACCCAACTTATTTATTAAATAGGTAACATGACCTGACCATGTAATCTATTTAACACAATTCTAACCTTATTTGGAAAAAATAAGTTTCATTCCACTACAAAAAATAAAATACCATTCCCGAAATTTATAAAAATTAAGTCACACAACCATAAATCAATATCTACCAACATAAATTAAGAATCACAAAACATAAACAATGTTTCATCAGAAAAAATGTATCACAACCAATTAATGGGATTGGAAAGAAGAAAAAGAAATGTGTCCATAGCCTAGTACAAAAATTACATATCTCCAACTATTATCACTATTAAAGCATTTTTACATAATTTATATACATCCTTTCACCATCACTCCTCTAAACTCATGCTTATAAAATAGAAATAATCATTAAAAAATAATTAGAGAAAAAAAGAAATAGAGACAAAAAATAACAACATTTTAGGTGAATCTTAATATCTCTCATTAGGTATTATGCATCAACTTCTATATTTATAAAATTTGAAAAAATGTATTATGAATTTTTTTTTAAAATTTTAGTAAAAAAAACAGGTAATTAAAAAAATCCTTCAATAATTAAACGTGTCAAAATGAGTTAAAGGGATTGACGTCCCTAATCCAGACCCAACCCATTTAGTAATCTTGATAAATGCGTTGAGACTATTATGACCTAAACCCACTAATTTCATGTAGTTTTCAAGTCCGGTTCATGGGTTATGTTAAGATAGTCACCCCTAATACCACCACAAAATGTCCCTTAAGCGGTGCAGGGGGCATAAATGGTATATGAGCCCTTTTATTTGCACCCACCATCTTCCATACATCCCACCACTAATGTGCCTTAAGTGGATGCATGAGCACATATGGTGGGTGCAAATAGCCCAACCCATATCTAATAAGTGAATCTATTGGACGATTCACATGGACCATCTCACATTGATAGAATTTGATATGGTTGAAATCCATTTGTCGGAGAGGGTGTTCGAGTGTTAAGGGTATCAATATTTTTTATTGTATTAAGGTGTACCATGATACACTGAATTGTAATCTTAATGTGATTATTATTAGATCAGATGATTACAGATTAGCTAGAATGAGTTTTAAAACTATCGGTTTAAGTGCACAATTGATATTCATGGCTCAGTAAGAATGTGCATGATACTTCAATTATTTTTCTATTTGTTCCGAATCTTAATGAAATAATCATTAAGAGAATTATAAATCCGTGGTGAGAACAAATTTCATAAGAGTTTTTAGGCTTAGATTGTGTACCTTTACTCTTCATTGCAACCATGATGAAACTTCTGAGGGCATTAGTATTTAGTAAATAATAATTTTGTTTGTGAACATTGATATTTAATAATTAATAACATAGTTGAAGATATATTAGTAAGAAATAGGATTTTGTTAACATGTGCCCTTAAAGTGCAATAAATAGATTTTGAAAATTAGGATGTGAGGGTATTTTGGTAAAAATAATTTATTCAAGGTCATTTTTGGTATAAAATCTAATCTCCAAAGTGTATTTATTGCACTTTAACGTGTTCCCTAAGGGCACATGTTAACAAGACCCTCAATAATAATATTTTTATCTTTACCGACATATGGATTTAACTTAATAAAATTTTGGAAAAGTTAACTAAGGAAAGTTGTTTGCAATGAAATAGTTTTAGGTTTTTTACTTCATAAATTGAGTTAACTTAGGAAATTGGGATGATTTCTTTAATCACAAAATATTTTACCATCCATTAAATACAACATAATCCTTAAAATAAAATGTTGATTTTGACACACTCCTCCCGATTTTGACAAATATTTGAGATACCCCCAAGTGTTTTCAAAGCTGATGCTATACCTCTTGACCCTAGTCTCACGGCAAAAGAAAGCCTAAATTTGCTCACCTTCAACATGTAGCTAAAAGACCTTAATTGTTCACTCAAACATTCGTCATGTTCAACTTTCTGGTAGAAATTTCTATCTTAATCTCCAATCCCAACATTTCATCTCCTTAAACATTCAAACTTCAAAGAGCTAGATAATTTTTTCTTTCCTTAGTATGTGAATTTGACAACAGTGAATAATTTTGTAACAAAATTAAGATATTTTTGAGAAAAGGTTGAATTTTTCATACGAAATAGATTAAAGGACTTGAAGACAATATTTTTGGGAGAAAAATTAAGATGATTTTGAAATAAAGGTTGAAAAAAAGGGGCATCAAGGACAAGAACATATCATAAACTTGAAAATAAGGGGATATCTCAAAAGAATCATAATAGACTTATGTGCTAAAATATATGTAATTGACGTGGCAAGTGTACAAAATAGTAGATCTTTTCATTTGGGATAAATTGCCACGTCAACTAGGTTATCACCTTGTACGATTTAATGCGTCATTTTATCATTACTAATCTCTAAAGTCAAAAAAATTAAAAAGCATCCAACTAGCCCAATCTATAACTGAAAAATAATGAAAATATGACACACACCATGGAGTCTAAGTTCACATCAGACATTGATGGTCTTATTTTTTAGGCTGTGAACTAATACAAAGCACCAAAAAAAAACTAAACTAAATCAAGTTATCGTTTTCTCTCTATTTCAGACTTTGTCTCCTCCAAACTTGCAAATCAGTCCAAAAAGATGTTAGGGTTGTGATTGAGAATGGAAGGGTGAAAGGCCCCAATTCATCCCTATCTGTTACTTTATTTGTTTTTTTAATCTTAAATGGGCTGTGTTTGGAACGAAATCTTGTGACTACCATATAAAATAATAATAAAGTAAAGTAAAAATAGACAAGTCATGTCATCTCAAGTGGGAGTGTTGGACCATGAAATTACATTGATAGATCATATAATAGTTTGATGTGATACAACATCTATAACAAATGAGAACCACAAAAGCAGAAATCCATTTTGCCGTGTGGGCCAGGCCAGACAGAGAGGGAGAATGATAGATCCCATGCAACAGCAGAACGTTAACATCTTTTACCAAAAGAGTTTGTAGCTGCTTTGCTTGAAATTATATTTGAAAATGACGTAAATACGTTCAGTCCACCAAGGACAAGTTCCCCATCTTTAATGCCTATGTGGTATACATCAAAAGCACTCCACCCAATTCAGATTAAAAAACAACAAGGACAAGTTTCTTTTTCTTACTCTTTTTTAGGAGATTTAATGCTTTATTTATAATCTTCTTTTGAGCATTTTCCTCTCCATATTTCAAATGAATGATGATTTTCTGACCCCACAAAATTCAGATTCAAAAATAACAAAATCACTATCAAAAGTAGAATTTTTATTTCTTTTTCTTACTTTTTTTAGAAGATTTAATGTTTTATTTATAATCTTCTTTTAGGCATTGTCCTCTCCATATTTCAAATGAATGATGATTTTCTATCTCCCCCACCTTCCGACACACACCCCCATCACAAAATCATAGGTCATTTATCTAGTGACATGCAGATCATAAATCATAATTTTTTTCTTGTGAATCTTAGGGTAAATGATCTATGATACTATGATGGGAGAATGGGAGGGGGGGGAGGTATGTCAAAGGGCCGGAGGATAGGGGCGGAACTAGTAAGGAGCTAGTGAGGGCAATTGCCCCTACAAAACTTTGAGATACCCATATATTTTCAACTAATTACATGTCCCATTTCTCTCCACTCTCTCATCTCTCTCCGCATTTACCTATAACTTTCTTCCATCATTAAAGATAAATCTTGTTCCACATGAGAGTGTTTTAACAAATTTACGAACTTTTAGAGCTATGTTTGTTCCTCCACTCGCCTTTGATTTGTTTCTCATTCTTCTTTGATTTATAATAATCACTAAGCCTTATAATTATATTTAGACTTACTAGTTATATCATAAATCTATTCTCAGCTTATTTGTTTTGCATGACTCCACGTGTCATAAATCATACCAATCAGGTCAAACAGAAAAATTGATGGCTGAAGATTCACTATCTCTTAACTCAAGATAGTTAAAATTACACAAGATAATGATTTGTTTTGTTGCTTTTGGAAAATGTGTGATGAGTTGTTTTTCTATATTTCCAGTTTCCTTGAAAAAGTAGAACAAGCCCATTACTTTGGATTTGTTTCAGTGGTCACCCAATCCTTTCTTAAAAAGTTGTCTGTAATAAAAGGGTTTCCGCGTTTTTATTTTTTTATTTTATAAATTTATTGCTAAAAGCCTAAAAGAGTTTTTTTTTTTTTTTTTTAAATGAGTATCTGTTTTGGGTTGTTATAACCTGACTAAAGAAAACATACTGAACTGACGTGGCATGTACACAGAATTATAGATTTTTTTCCTCGGGATACTCAAGAAAAAATCTATGGTTCTGTAAACATGAGTATAATTGAGAATTTGTTTTGTGAGTCAGGTTATTATTATTCATCTGTTTTTTTAACTTTTTAGAGATAATGGATTTGTTTCATAAATGTACCCATAAATAGCTTGAAATCGAACAGCAAACCAAACGAAGACGTAAGAAGAGTCTTTATTGGAGAGAGAAGAAACCATGCTTGGATCTTGAAACTAAAATAATAACCACTAAATCAAGATAAAAGATACAAAATCAACAATCTATTTAAACACATTTATTTATGTAAGATATAGAGGAAGATCATCCCCCAACAACACTCACAAAAACAAACAAACAAACAAAAAGGGAAAGGTAAACACCAACTCATATTCTAAACTAAAATTCCATCTCTGACTGACCACTCTTCCCAAAGACAAACATTAATATTATTTATAAAAAAAAAAAAAGACAGAGACTCACACCTGTTCCTACCATTTAAATCAGATCTCATCTTCTAGACCCCATGCCTGTAACTTAAAGAGAAGGACATCGCCAGAATCACCAGTAAGAGCCACACCTACCCAATTCAGAAAACCCAAATCGATTTGGCCTCATGGGTTTTGGAGATTGGTGCCTAATGGTGCAATAGAGGAATCAAAGCTTCCCTTCTTCTTCTTCGCCACCATATGCCTTGCCTTAGAGAATAAACCCATAATTAAGAGGAAAAGTTTAACCTTTACCTGTCCTCTCTTTGGGGGGAACCTTACTTTTTCTTTCTTCAGAGATTGAAACAGAACTTCTCCGTTAGACATTGAAATGAGTTTTGTCGAAATAACTAATTGATGTTTAGGAAAGAAGACGAAGCAGAGGAGGAGATTCTAAACAGAGAGAAAAATTCAAAGCTCCTTAAAACCAAGAAGACAATGTGAATTTATTTTTTTTTTTTTTGGGTTGAAGTAGGGAATTGAGGCCTTCGGTATTTTTATAGGGAATTTGAGAAATTTCTTTTCTTTTTTTCTTTTTTAGTGGGGGCCACAAAACTTCCCTATCTTGAAAATTTGCCCTCGCTCGCTCTTTGGGATGGGAGGTACAAAACGTCAAATCAACTACTAGTGAAGAAGTACACGAAGACTCTGACCTTTAAGGTTTAAGATGAGTGGAATCCGAAAATTAACATAAAAAAATATTCTTTTTTCTTCCCCCAATACTCTATTTGGTCGGTGGTAGACAAAAATCTAACCATCTTTCTCACTCTCTTGAAACAGTTTCGTCTCCATCCATGGACTTAGTGTGTTTAGTAATAGTTCAGAAGTCCTGATGGAGGTAGTCTACTTTTAAAATTTAGATTTCAGATGCTTTATTTTCTTTTGTTTCGCTTTAGATTTCAGACTTTGAAATAATTGAAATGAGTCCAGCTCTTCCAGAGTCATGGGAAAGAAGCACACGAGAGATCCTTTTAACCATTCGATTTCAATAAAAATCTCAAGGTTTTTGCCACATCACCCCACTTGTGACTGCATTTATAATTTAGGCAAATTTGCCATAACATGCACCACATTTCCACTATTTATCAAAACGGTAAGCTGTAGCAATTAATTCCAAAAATGGTAATTTTACCATTTTTAGAATTAATATTTTTTACCAAAACGGTAAAAACAGTAAAATGTAATTTTTTTACCGAAAATACCCTTTTTCATTTTTTGACTAAAATTATGAAAAAAAATCCTCTTTTCTTCCATATTTCTATTTAGTGTTGGGAAGATTAAAAAGAAGAGAAAGATTTAGTTGGATTTTAATTTATTTCTAAGGCTAAAATGGTAAATACATATGTAAAACAAAAAAAATGGTATTTTCAGTATAAAAAAATTTACATTTTACTGTTTTTACCGTTTTGGTAAAAAATATTAATTTCGAAAATGGTAAAATTACTGTTTTCAGAATTAACTGCTACAATTTACCGTTTTGATAATTAATTTTGAAAACTGTACCATTTTGGTAAATTATTCTATAATTTAATTGAAAAGGGTAACTTGTTTTACCCCTTCACAATTTGGTAAATTTTAATAGATCCTTGCACGTTCAAAAAGATGAAACTACATTCGTTATCAATGGCGTTAGGGTTCGGGCTTTTTATCCATCCAAGGTGTTAGACTTTGTGTTCTCTCTCTCTCTCTCTCTCTCTCTCTCTCCTCCCCTCCCCTCCCCTCACCTTTTATTTGTTGTATCAATTGTATTTATAGAGGGTAATAATTGTACATTATCTAGACCGTACATGTGTCCTAGTCAAGTAAGTAGTACTTGAAGTGAGCCAATAAATTCAATCTTGTCCAACAGATAGGTAGACCAATGTAGTAGTGTCTAGTCTGACTAATTAGGGCAGGATAGCATAAGGGGGACCTAGTCTATTTAGCAGAACATACCTAATTCGAATATCTGCATAATTTTGGATTACACATGTCAAGTCTGGAGATCTCAGAAGAGATTTCCCAAGAATCGTAGATTCAATCTTAAAGATTCAAATTCCGTATAAGATTCTTGTAATTAGGGGATTCACCATAATCGAATTTCGATTAAAAGGGAAATCATGATTTAAAGGAAGAACTTATAAATAGAAGAATCAATGGAGGTATAAAGATCTTCTCAGGGAAGAAAAGAGGGGGGCACTTGGAGAATGAAGGTTGAAACTGTTTTTCTTTAATAATGTTTTCTCTACAATTCTAACTTGGGCGTCAAAGAATTATTGGCAGATACCACACCAGTGTTTACAGGAGGGACTTAGGAGCTACTTCAAATCAATTGAGCAGAGTCGATCAAGGTAAAACTCGATTCCGCCTCTATAGTATTCATTTTGCCTCTCTTCATTCTCCTTCTAAAAATCACCTTTATTAAGTATTTCACTGTTGGGTCTGTATCTTCTTATTTTCCAAAAAAATTCAACTCATCCAAGAAACTATGAAGTTGAGGATGGTATTGTTCTTTCTTCAATGTCTTTGATTCTTGAAAGTATTGATTTCGATGCAGCTAGAGAGAACTTCTTTAATGGTAGAACGAAGAGTAAAGGGAGATAAATAAATAAAAAAGTCAAATGGGTCTAATAAAGATTTCCAACATATTTGGTCATCTATATCTTTTTCCTCGGAAACACTTGATTTTTTCCCCTATATCTATATTTTTCAACATTTTTTTATTTGACAAAGTAATTTTGGATACGACCTTTGTTTATTCTCATTTTATTTATTTGAAAGATTAAAATATAAAAAAGCTTGTGTTTACTTATTAATGGATCTAAGAGTTATGAGGTGTCTATTTTAATTCACCAAATCATGAGAGGTATGAACAAGTAACATTTTACAACAAGTTATAAATATCGGCATAAGAGGGGTGATGTGGCAAAAACCTTGAGATACTTGTTGAAATCAGACGGTTAAAATGGTCGTTCATGCGCTTCTCTCCCACGAACAATCGCGGGAGAGCCGGACTCAATCGAAATTCAAAAGTTTTGAACCAACGATGAGGAACATAGATGAAACTTCTAAATTTTGATTTTTAGTTTCCAGACTTTCAGACGTTTCTAGACTTCAAACTTTAGAAATGTTATCTAACATAACCTTAGCAGTGTTATGATGGATAATGTGTTTGGTTGGTCCCACATCCAACCATATTATCGTTGTTTCGCTAAAAACAAAGAAAAAAAAAACTAATCTATAACAAACGACCAATTCTTTGGTTGTGGCTTAGTGTTTAGGATCCGAAAATTAGCATTTCAGACTCCACGTCTTCAAAATGTGTATTTAGCCCCTTGACTTATAGGCTGGCAATGGATCGGTTCGATATTGGATCAATATCAATTCATTATCAATCTGAAATCTTTGTCCTATGATCCAAATCGAATCTGATCCGATCGAAACAATAATTTTCTAAACCAAATCCAATCAAGATTTCTCTCAACCTAAAATCGGTCCAATCCAATAATATAAAATCTGATTTTAGGGAGAGATGCCTAGGGTTTTAGAGGTAAGAGAGAGAGAGAGAGGACAATGAGGGGTGTCTTTGAAACTAAGGTGAGGAAGAGATCAATGGTGCTATCGTCCACCAGAGCAGTGGCCTCATATCAACGTTGGAAGAAACCAATGGCCCCAACCTTCCCTATTAGAATTCCCTTTTTTAGATCCATTGAAGGCATTTCACCCTTACATGCCTCAACTCAACCATCTAGCAATCAATAGTTGTTGAGGACGATGGCTTCTATGGAAGAAAACAAAAAAAACTTTAAAATAGAGAGGGAGACAAGAGGTTAAAACTGAAATTGGGTTTATATTAAAAAATAATAATCGGATTTATTTTTTATCGGATTGGGTTGGGGTTGATTCGAAATCGATCCAAAAATTTATGGAATGTGTAATTCTCAACCCAAATCCAATCCGAAAATTAAAAGTTCAAATCATGTTTTTTCACATTGGAATGGATCGGAATACCGGTTCACCTATTACTGAAAATGGGAAAATACCCTTACTGCTCTAGCAGCGGTTCACCTATTACGGTCCACTAAATAGAGATGTAAGAATAATGATCACTGCACACGGTTTTGTTACGCGGATGGCATAACAAAGGTACAGAACCGCACAATTCTTTTGGTTTTTTATCTATGAATTTGTGGCCTTGTCAATTAGCACACCAGCCGCATTCCAACACTACAATTATGGGTTGCCCCTTAGACCCATTTGTGGCCTTGTCGATGTGTACCCATTTAACGGAACCAGAACCAAAAACCCCTTTTTTTTATCCTTACTTTCATTACCCGATTATACTTGAATCTAAAAGGAACCGAACTGACTAAGAATTGAAAGCGATGTGTTCCACTCAATGGGTAGCCGAAATCGATTTATTTTACTATTTTTTCACATTATAAATAGTTGAAGGTTTTCATACATTTTAAAGATTTTGTTTTTTCTCTTTTTTTTTTTTTTTTGTTCTTAATGGGGGTATCCGAACTATGTACGATTAATGGGACCGGGTAAGCTGAAGCCTATACCAAGGCATATGGGTCCCTCCCTCGGGTATGTGCAACTCTTTAAAGTTACTACATATTGTCAACAACAAATTTCACAAATCTATCTCGAGATACGTGAAAAAGATTGCAAATGATTTTTTATTTATTTTGATGAAAATGGAGAAACAAATCTCAATGTTTTCCTCTGATTAACAGTCATGTACAAAAATAAGAGATGTGACATGTAGCATTCTTCTCTTTAGGCTTTGTGTGTGATCAACTGAGAACGTGACTTTTAATGGTGACTTTGTGTGGATTTTTTCTCTTCATGCTTCGCACTTAATTGGATAAGAAGGATCTTTAGATTTGTGGATAGTTTCTTGGATTCCTTGATCTTTTTTGGAGGCTTTTTATAGATTTTTTTCTCTCCGAACTTCGCACTTGATTGACTGAGAATGATTCTTTGACTTCTAGAGAAGGGTTGTTAGGCTTGATCTTCTCTAAAAGTTTTTTTTGTAGATTTTCTTCTCTCTAGGCTTCGCACTTGATCAATTGAGAATAATTTCTTATTTTTCAAAGAAGGAATTTTATGCTTGATTTTCTCTTGAATTGAAATTCAAGTATCTTTTGAAGAACCTTATTTCGTCTCTGGACGATGGTTTGAAAGCTTCTTCTTCTCTAAAATGAGAGCTTCTATCTTCTGAGATCACAATCCCCTTTCAAATGAGAGAGACTTTGGTATTTATAGACTTAAAGTCTTTTAATTTTAAAACTATGCTCTGACTTTAAGAACTTTGATTGATTAGTCTAAAGGTTAAATTCATCCAAATCCAATTTTAATGATTCTATGGATTATTGGTGGATCAAACTCACTTATTTGGGTATGGGGCTTAAGACTTAATGTCGATCACTTGAATTTATTAGATTATGAATTTTATCTACAAAGCCCATGACCTAAATTATAAGAAGCTCATTCTCAATCAATCAATGGGATCATTTTAGATGTGTTGCCCCATTTACAACTTTTAGAGTCTTTTTTATCATTTGTGAAAGATATAAGGACCTTTTCAAAATTCTGACATCTACACATATTACATAAATTTTTCATATTTTCATATAAATTATGTATTCAAATTTAAATGTTTATCTTTCCTATAAGTTTATTAAAAGTATAAAAATAAAAATAAAAGGATTTTAGTTTTTGAAAAAAAAAAAAGTTTACTCACATTTTTTGAACAATTTGTAATTATGTTATCAATACTTTTATAAATGATGTATTGTGTTTTGAAAGAATTTTTTTTTGTAATAATTTGTAAATGATTTTTGTGTATTTTATAATTAAAAAAACACTTTCATATAAAAAATGGAATGGAAAAAATAGGTTGGTTCTGGTTCTGAAAACCTTAAGAACCGAATCGAAATTGACCCATTGACACCCCAAGTTAGATGTATGATTTTATTTTTAAAAAATATTATAAAATAATAATTTTAATTTTTAAAAAAGAAATTCAACTAGGTGGATTGCCATTTCAACTAGGGAAAAAAACAATACTAAATGATTTTGAAAAGTGCATGAATTTAATTTCTTTATAAAACCTGCAAATCAAGCAGTCCGACATAAGTCCGAGCCCATTATGTTCGGGTTTGGGCTAATTTGACTTGGGCTCCATAGGGAGTATGGGGGTGTATAAAATTGTTGACTCGACTCAATGAACCATCAAGTTGAATTGAGTTTTAAAACTTTGTATTTAAGTTTTAGAGTGGGATAATCATGAGATAATATATTAAAAGAAGTTGCCAACTAGTTTATTTGGTAAGATTTTGGGTGATGATACCAGGTAGGGGTGGAGCCAGGATTCTGCTCATGTGGGAACAACAAAAAGTAGAAAAAAATTTGTCGGGACGATTAAGAGTGAAAAAAATAGTTGTGGGGGTAATTAAGAGTGGAAAAAAATAATTTGTGGGGGCAATAATGGTAAATTTCTTTATCCACGGCTAAAATTTGTCGTAATAGCACATTAATCCATAGAATTTGAAAATTCTTATGGGGGCAAGTGCCCCCACAACCCCTACTCTAAATCCGCCCCTGATACCAAAGAGGCTGAGACGTGGGCTTGAATCTTGCCAGCACCAAGTTGTTGAACTCATTAAAAACAGGCTTATAGGGAAAAAAATGATAAAAATATTATAAAGGTGGGGAAATCATTTTCCTAAGTGTAGCGAGGGATTTCATTGCTCCTTTTAAGGTAAAAATGATGTAAGATTGGAATTTGAATTCTAGAGGAATTTCATAATCAAACACCTTAAAATTATACTTTTCAAAGGAAATCAATTTCCTTCATATTTTTCATGTGCAATATCAGATTCTATAAATTTTTGTGAGGAGATTGACAATAAGAGCATTTTCGTCTTTTCAAATACTAAGCAAAATATTAATATAATGATATGTAGTGCTTTAGTGACCTCAAGATTGACTCCAATTCAATCTTGAGGTCACTCCAACATTATTCTTTTGGGTACCCCAAGAGGTGACGTTGTTATCTTTTGTTCATTCTAGTTGGAGGTGACTTCTTCTATCATCAAAATTCACCCATTTTTTCCTCCTCAAATTATGACTTTTTTAAAAAAGAGAGATTCTATTAACATTCCAACTTTTAGTGATAATAAACATTTTTTTATAGGGTGAATCCGAATATGATGAAATTCCGAGTTCAATACATTGTTCATTTCATTTTTATAATCTACGAGTTCATGAGTTCATCACTTTTAATATCCGCGAATTCGTAAGTATACCATCGAATTCATTTATTCTAAAAGTGACGAATTAAATTTTAAAAATTAAAATGAATAGTGCACCAAAACCAAAATTTGGACATAAGTTGTGCATATTTAAAAAAAATACCTTTTTTATGAGTCACGATAATTTGACCCCCCTCCCCCCCCCCCGCGCGTACTCTACTGATGTGGAATGAGCATAAAACGATAAACTCTTTTCCTTGGGAAAAATAATTGCACACCCTCGTAAATGTGTGCAGGTATGTATCCCGAGAAAAATTATGTTATACGCACTGCCATGTCAAGAGAATATGTCAAGGGGGGTCAAAAAATCATTATTGTTTTTATATCTAAACAACCATTTAGTGTCTAAAGGATTTGTGTGTTGTAAGTAAAAGTTGGCATGACAATGGAATCTCTCTTATTAAAAATAAATAAATCAAATCCCATTATTTTAATAATGTGAACAAAGATCCTCTCACCAACCAGGTTTTAAAAAAGATTGCTGATAATATGACAGACTTTTAGGAGACAGACTTGACGCACGTGGGAACACATAACTTATTAAAGGAAAAAAAAGAGAAAATTTCTCTTTTGCTCTTTCTTTGCCGACATATATATTTTTTAAGATTTCAAATAATAAAAATGATCATTGGACCCACATTGATTAACACATTGACAATCCAACAACAGACATCTAGATTTCATGAAAATATTTATATTAAAAAAATTAAATTTAATTGGTTTTTTGAGCTTGATCCATGGAAATATGAAACGGATGGCTATTGAGCACTCACATTTAAAAATAAAATTTAACGGTGAAAAATAAATTTTTTTTTTTTTAATTTCATATAATTTTATCTTGTACAATCCCAGTTCATGGAATCATGATTTTGAATGTTGCAAGATAATTAGATCTCAAAGTTTTTTGTCTTTTTCACTATGGATAGGAGAGAAAAATTCCCTTTTTCTCTTTTTTTTTTATTCTTTTAAGAAGTTACGTGCGTCAAGTCCGTCCACAAAAAGTCCCATATTATCAGTACTCATTAATAAAACCAAAAAACAAAATTCAGTGGAGGTCTTCGGGATTTGCAGCTTTGATTTTCAAATCAATACTGTCAGACTTTATTTCAGGACACATGATGTAGGATAGTGAAAAGATCTTTCCTTCAGCTTTACGAATACTATTGGAAGCCACACATGGGTTCAATTAGACATGTTTAAAATCATGGCATCTCATCTGTTTAAAAATTATTGAATATTTATATTTAATTTTTTATATATATAATTTTGTTGTTATAAACTGAATTAGAAGATGCTTAGTAAAAAAAAAATTAAATAATTTAATACTATTTAAAAAAAAAAAAATCACTTTAAAAGAATTATTGGCAAAGTGGGCCTGCCTTTGGCTTAAATATATGCTTCGGAGTAGAAATTTCTTGGAAAAATGAGCGAGAAGGAAATCCCAATATTTTGGTTATCTTTCGTGTAAAAAAGATCAAACTAGATCATCACAGTACCCTTTAAAATTTTTTTTTTTTTTTTGAAACTTTATTATGTAATACTTTGTACCCTTTCCCCCAATTTGCAAATCAGCCTAAAAGAAAAACAAGGGTTTTGGTGGAGAAAGGAAGGATGCAATGTTAGACTCGCATTTGGGATGACCTGGTCCACCTATACATGTAAGTATTTTAATTAAATTGGATTTTTAATTAGAGTTGTCAATAATTAAGAAAACTCATAAGTTGTTGGATTTAGAAGGAAACCTCATTATGTTGTAAAAGAAAATCTTATGGTAAGAAATCCTACAAAAAGAGGAACTCTAAGCCCATTTCTTTTATATATATTGTGTGGCATTTGGAGGCCCTAAAGAGAGCCAAACATTATATCAATGTATGGGTTAGAGGTTTCGGGATGTGCTGATTTTTTGTGAGTGTGATATCTATTATGAGAAGATCATTCTCACCCAAAATCAGCCCATTACAAAACTTTTAACCCCATCACAAATGGTTTATAAAAATCGGACGGTCCACAATTCTTCAACTTGTAAACTAGGGTTACAAGTTTCAGAATGACCTGATTTTTCGTAAGGATGATGTTTCATTATAAAAATCATCCTCATAAAATATCAACAAATTCTGAAATTTGTAATCCCTATTTTGAAAAATGTTTGACACAATGTTTGGCTCACTTTAGGGCCTCCACACACGCACACGCACACGCGCACACACACACACACACACACACACACTCACATATATATATATATATATATGGGAAATGTTCAACACCAAACATTTTGGCAAAACATTTTTCAAAACATGGGTTAGAAGTTTTGGAATAGGCTGATTTTTGGTGAGGATGATCTCTACAGTGAGGAGATCATCATCACCAAAAATCAGCCCATTCCAAAACTTCTAACTTCATAAAAAATGGTTACAAAAAATGGACGGCCCACAATATTTCAAATTGTAAACATGGGGCTAGAAGTTTTGGAATGGGCTGATTTTTGGTGAGGATGATCTCCTCACCGTAGAGATCATCCTCACCAAAAATCAGCCCATTATATATATATATGGGAAATGTTCAGCACCCTAAGTTTTACCACACACTTTAACAAACGTTTTTTGTCCTACATGGGTTAGAAGTTTTGGAATGGGCTGATTTTTGGTGAGGATGATCTCTATGATTAGAAGATCATCCTCCCCAAAAATCAGCCCATTCCGAAATGTTTAGCCCCATGTTTACAAGTTGAAAAATCATGGACCGTCCATTTTTTGTAAATCATTTTTGATGGGGTTAGAAGTTTTGGAATGAGCTGATTTTTGGTGAGGATGATCTCCTCACCATAGAGATCATCCTCACAAAAAATCAACCCATTCCGAAACTTCTAACCCATGTAGGATAAAACGCGTTTGTTAAAGTGTGTGGTAAAACTTAGGGTGCCGAACGGGACCCTATATATATATATATATATATATATATATATATATATATATATATATATATATATGGATCAGGTTCAAACGACAACCATATAGACACACATATAGACAACGCGTTTTGTCTTATATGGGCAAAAATGTTTGGAATGGGCTGATTTTTTGTGAGGATGATCTCTGTGGTGAGGAGATCATCCTTGCCAAAAATCAGCTCATTATGAAACTTCTAGACCATCCAATTTTTGTTGAAAAATTATAGACCGTCCAAAAATCAGCTCATTATGTCGGGTTCCTGCAACACACATTGCGACACACATATAGACAACGTGTTTGAATTATATGGGCAAAAATGTTTGGAATGGGCTGATTTTTTGTGAGGATGATCTCTGTGATGAGAGAATCATCCTGGCAAAAAATCATCAAATTCCAAAACTTCTAACCCCATCAAAATTGATTTACAAAAATTGGACGGTCTAGAAGTTTCATAATGAGCTGATTTTTGGCAAGGATGATCTCCTCACCACAGAGATCATCCTCATAAAAAATCAGCCCATTCCAAACATTTTTGCCCATATAAGACAAAACACGTTGTCTATATGTGTGTTGAAATGGTTGTCGTTTGAACCTGACCCATATATATATATATATATATATATATATATATATATATATATATATATATATATATATGTGGGTAAGGATCCGTAGACATATAAAGCTACTTATAAAACTACACCATTTTTGTCTTATATGGGCAAAAAAGGTTCGGAATGGGCTGATTTTTTGTGAGGATGATCTCTATAGTAAGGGGATCATCCTTGTAAAAAATCAGCCCATTCCAAAACTTCTAACCCCATCAAAAGTGGTTTACAAAAGATAGACAGTCCAAACTTCTTCAACTTGTAAAAATGGGGTTAGAAGTTTCATAATGGACTCATTTTTGACAAGGATGATCTTCTCACCGTAGAGACCATTCTCACAAAAAAATCAGCCCATTTCAAACTTTTTTGCCCATATAAGGCAAAACATATTGTAGTTTTATGTGTATTTGGGGATATATATATATATATATATATATATATATATATATATATATATATATATCAGCAACCCTAAAGTTTGTCAAGTTTGGTGCCAAACATTTTTTGTAAATCACTTTTAATGGGGTTAAAAGTTTTGGAATAGGCTGATTTTTTTGTGAGGATGATCTCTACGGTGAATAGATCATCCTCACAAAAAATCAGTTCATTTTGAAACTTCTAACCCTAGTTTACAAGTTGAAGAATCGTGGACTGTCTAATTTTTGTAAATCACTTTTGATGGGGTTAGAACTTTTGGAATAGGTTGATTTTTGGTGAGGATGATCTCCTCATCATAGAGATCATCCTCACAAAAAATTAGCGCATTCCAAAGCTTCTAACCCATATTTTGAAAAATGTTTTGCACCAAACTTGGCAAACTTGATGAGGAGATCATCCTCACAAAAAATCAGCGCATTCCAAAGCTTCTAACCCATATTTTGAAAAATGTTTGGCACCAAACTTGGCAAACTTTAGGATTGTTGAACCGTCCCCTATATATATATATATATATGGGGGCGGTTCAAGGGCCATATGAGAAAACATATGAAAAAACTTTCGTTTTTCAAAATAAGAGTTAGAAGTTTTGGATTGAGCTGATTTTATGCAAAGAAGGTCACTATGATGAAAAGATCATCCTCACAAAAAATCAGCTCAATCAGAAACTTCTAAATCCATCAAAAGTGATTTACAAATTAGTGATAAAAATTGGTAAAAAATCGACGGTCCACATTCTAAATCACTTTTAATGGGGTTAGAAGTTTTAGATTGGGCTGATTTTTTTATTTTTTTATTTTTGATGATCTTCTCATCATAGAGATCATCATCACAAAAAATCAGCTCAATCCAAAATTTCTAACCCATATTTTAAAATTTTATTAAAAATGAAAGTTTTTACATATGTTTTCTCATATGGCCCTTGAACCTGACCCTCTATATATATATATATATATATATATATATATATATATATATATATATATAGAGAGAGAGAGAGAGAGAGAGAGAGAGAGAGAGAGCAGAAAATGAGTCTAGTAATCAAAGAAGCGAAGAACCACATTATAGCATAGTTCACTATCTTGATTTTCAATGGCGTAAGGTACGTTCCCAAAATTCAATTCTTGATGGTGTGAGCATGTTAATAGAATCTTAAGATAAAAGAGTAGATTATTGAATGTTGAATGAATATATAACATGCAAGACCCTTCCTTCCTACTACCTTTATGTTGCTGTATAATTATGTGGACCTACTAAAATATTTATAAAAAAAAAAACATAAATAAATAAAGAAATTATAATAAAAGGAAAAAAAAAAAAAAAAGGCGTACATAAAAATTGACAAATTAAATTAAAATTTGATGTGATACAAGCACCAAATAGAATATAAAATTGCAATCCATTTTGCCAGGGGTGGTGGGCCAGATCCAATACAACAATAGAATGGTGTGACCTTTTACCAAACAAAGTTTCACAAAAGAATGCTGATTTTGTAACTCAACTTGATAGGGTAACTCAAAAACTCACTGACATCGCAAGTGCAAGAATAATAGATTTTTTCTCTCAGGATACACAATTGCACATATGTTATAGGGATGTGCAGTTGTTAATCCTGAGGGAAAAAATCTCCGGTAAATCATTCTACTTGGCCTGTTATAATAATTGAAAATGACATATGGCCTATTTGAGCCTCAAAAATCTTTTCATTATTACCGCCAACTGTAATTAAAAAAAATACAAAATTGGTCATTTATAAAATTGTCCAAAATGCTCATTTTTAATTTTGAAAAGAGTAAATTGATATTAAAACCCCATTGATAAATGTATTTGTCAACAATAAATTTCACAAATTTATCTCAAGATCATGAAACAAGATCACAAATAATTTTGATTGATTTTGATAAAAATGAGAGTACAAATCTCAGTATTATCCCCTAATTAACAGTCAGATACAAAAGCAATGATGATGACGTGTGTAGCTTTCCTCTCTCTGTACTTCGCATATGATCGATTGAGAATGTTATTTTGATGGTGATTTTGTTTGTACTTGATCTTCTGTGTAAGTTTCTATACATTTTATTCTCTCTAGACTTCACGCTTTATCAGCTGAGAATAATTTCTTAGCTTCTGGAGAAATGTTTTAGGCTTGATCTTCTCTTTAATCAGAATCTAAGTCTTTTAAAAAACTTTACTTCGCCTATAAAGGAGGGCTTGAGAACTTCTTCTTCTCTAGAAGAAAAGCTTCTATCTTCTGAAAGAAAATGATTTAGATACCCTCCAAATAAGGAGGACTTTGGTATTTATAGATTTAAAATTAATTTAGTTTTCCAATTATACCCCAACTTAAAGATCTTTTATTGATTTATCTAAGAGGTTAAATTTGTATAAATCAGATTTTATGGACTATTAATGGGCCAAATCCATTGATTTGAGTGTTAGACCCAACAATTAATATGTAGATCATGTAACTTTGTTTTAGATCATGGGTTTTATTTATGAAAACTCAAACCCAAACTATGTGAGGTCCGTTTCAATCAATGAGTTCTAATTAAAATGTGTAGGCCCAAATATAATTTTAGGGACTTTTCGATAATTTAGAGAGTTGCGAGGTCTCTTTAAATTTTGATGTCTAAAGTATTAGTGGTCCCATGCAAGGTTGGAGTGAGTCATGCAGAATGATTTATGTTAAAATGCATGATCTTGACTGTATAGATACGAAATCCAATCATTAAGATTTATATGTATCGTGATAACACATCTCAAAAATAATTACCTCAAGGATAAATCCCAAATGTTGGATTTCATGTTCAAATGGTCAGGTTCATGAGCTTTTTCCATGAGTTACTCATGAGTAATGGAACCTAACCCTTCTCCTAATATAGAGAAGAAAATTTAAATCACATTCTTGTTCGTCGGAGTGAGTGGGTGAAAAAGTTCCATTCAACAACAAATGTGATCGTGCCTACGCCACTGGTCATTTTGTGCACTTGTTCCTTATACATGGAATATTCTGAACGTGGCACCCAAATTTTACATATTACATCCCAATTTCTGAAATTAATTATCACCATAATTAAAGATTAAAATATACTCTTCAAGCATTACATAGATTTGGCTCAAATTATTATTTCAACTTTACCAAATGTTATATCACATGTAATTAGGATTAGGCTCATATAAACTCTAAACCCAAAAATTAGAAATCTAGCAAAACAAATGAGAGAATTTCTATTGGGACTCCAACTTTTACCTATTTTCAATCATTCATTTATTTTCTTTATTTTTATTTGGATTGTATTAAGTAAAAGGTGGGGTGCCAATGCGGCTCTCTAGTGAGATTTCAAATCTCACTAAGGATTGTTTGCGATCTGGCACACAGCCCTAGATTTCATGGAAAAAAGTCGGATTTTGAAAAAACGAAAATACTTTTCTCACTAACTTAGTAAGATTTTAAATCTTACTTAGGGTCATTGTGCTCAAATGATTGCCACATTGGCTATCTAACACCACAGCCCTCTAGTTTTATCATGTAAAAGGAAGATCCAAAAATAAATAAATAAAAAGTAAAAAAAAACGAAAATGGACGGCAACTCTGAAATTTAAATTTAAAATTCTACAGTAAAAAAAAAGTTGTTTTCAAATCTCATAGAATTTTGTCCTCTACAATTCTATAAATCAGATCATGTTTTTTGGTGGCCACATGGTGAGTTTAAGGATCCTTAGTAAGATTTGAAATCTCACTAACTTAATAAGGATAGTCTTAAAAAAACTTTTTTTTTTTTTTTTTTCACTTGGTGACTGAAATAGTAACCTACAACGACATAACAGCCACAATAAGTGTAAAAGTCGATGAGCCCATATGAATCGTCATGTTGGCCAAATAAGACCAAACCCTCTAGATTTCATGGCTATGGCGTAGATTAAATTTATAAGAAAAAAATGGCACGATCAAATAATTAAAAAATGTACCGATACCAAACTCCCAAATTTTAAATTAAAATGCAACGGTTCATTATTTCTTCCTTTTCTAAAATTTTATTTTTCTGATCTACAATCCTGTGCGACATCCGATCTTCTTAAGAACGTTCAAACCCATATTTTATTTCACTTAGTTCTCAGAGACATTCATTAGGTCAACAATCTCAGCTCCGCCGCAAGGTCTCACCAAGACCTAACAAATGTCTTTGAGAGCTATAGGTACACTGTTTCCTTTGGTTTTCAAGGAGTATAGAATATTCAATGTGAAAGGAACAAATGCACGAAATGACCCATGGCGTAAGCACGGACATCAGAATTGAAAATGACGAGTGGTCAATCTAAACCGTCATAATCCTAATTCAAAAGAAATATTAATTGATAATCTAATATAATCCTAATCTAGATTTTATATTTCACATATTTCTACGGCTGAGAGGGTAGGCAGTCCATCCCTAGAAAGTAGCTTCCCATCTCATCCGTTCGATGGAACTAGAATTTTTTTACCTTTACTCATTGTTGTTATTATTATTAGCTCCCACTTCTATGGTAGTGAACCATCAATATTGCCTTCATTTATGATTTTGAGGAGGGAAAATTCATAGAAATCTCCAATCGTAAATGTTCGCTTATGATGAAACCATTAAAATGTTCCTTGAGGCTTCAACTTGGAATAATAGTTGACTAAATTAACTTAGCCAACTTGAAAGGTTCTATCTAAAGATTTGATGATGATGATGATATCTACCCATCCATGTCATTGATCTCTATCATTTGAAATAATGATCACCAACTTAATGGCAACACTTAATAATAAGTGTAATGATTTTGTAATTCAACTTCACAGGTGAGTCAAAAACTCAACTGACGTGTACCCTGCAAGAATTGTAGATTTTCCCTCGGGATACACAATTGCACATCCCCATAAAATATGTGCAGTTTGTATTCCGTGGGAAAAAATCTACGATTCTTGCACTTACCACATCAATGTGTTTTTGAGTTACCGTATCAGGTTGAGTTACAAAATCAGCGCTCATATAAAAGTACTGCACCCCATTTTTTTAAATTCAATAACTAATGCTGATAGGAATAAGCAGGGGCGGATTTACAATGGGGATACTTGCCCCCACTAGAATTTTAAAAGTCTCTAGATTAATGAATTATTTCGACATATATTAGGGGTAGATAATAAAATCAGCAACTGTTACCCCAACAAAAAAGAAAAAAAAAATTCACTCTTAATTGCCCCTCACAAATATTTGTTTCACACAAAAAAATTTCTACTCTTATTTGATCCTTATAGCTAAAGAGTCGTGATAATCTGACTCCCCCATGTGGCATACTCAAAATATTCTCTTGACGTGGCAGGTGTTAGAACCATATATTTTTTGCCTTGGAATACACATCTGCACATCCCCACAAATATTTGCAGTTGTGTATCCGATATGACCTCGAAGAAAATGATTCCCTTTGAGTGGGGAAAATCCTATTGTAATTCTTTCTTGGCCTCCCAAAAACTTATGGGCCAGGATCTGGTCGTGGTTTTAAAAGTTGTCCGATACCGAATCAACATCGCTCGTGAACAAGATGAGATGCCATGACCAAGTAGTGACCCTTATGAATCAAATGGCTCATGAAAAAACATATGATCCTAACCATTGAAAGATTAAATCCAATGATAGAATCATGGAATATGTACAGACAGATAAATCCCAATTATTGCATTTATTTTTTCAGAGTTCAAAAGTGATTTAGAATTTTGGACCATTGATTTTTTACCGTTAAATCATAAATAAATTTTGATGGGTTTAGAAGTTTCAGATTTTTCTGATTTTTTGTGAGGATGATCTCATCACCATAAAGATCATCCTCACAAAAAATTAGCTCAATGCTAAATTTAATATTTTAAAATTAAAATACTTTAAATTTTTTTTTTTACTTTCTAGAAAACTATTAGATATAAAATATGTAAATCGACTTGTATCCTAATATGGCTTTTGATTAATTTCATAGTTGACCTTGTTATCCACTCTTTCTGAGTTTGTATATCGATTCACCTAGAACTCCATCTAATCAACTCAACAAAGTTTTGAGATTCCTCCTATATGTATCAACGTAGCAAGGAAAATGATACTGAGCAAGGAGAGAGAGCTTCTTTAATTTGATTTGTAATAAAAACATTTGGTATTATAGTAAATTTTTACAATGTGATATAGCAGAGTTCAACATCATTAAGAATTGTGTCAAATTTGATTATGAGGATCTTTCTTTGGGATATATATAACACAATAGCTGATTATACAACATATGCATAAGGTAAATGTCATAGTGGTTTGATGAGCGAATGAACGTGACCTTCTTTGTATGTTTGTTTCCTTTTGTTTTCTCAGTTTAATTTATGATCTCACGGACCCTAACCAATGAGGGATTAGTGATATGGCCATGACCATGCCTGAAGAAGCAGAGGTACTAAGTTCGATAACCCCTCTTGGTGGCCAACCATGGGATTTATCCTAGTACACCTGATACGTGTGGAAGGGTGACATGTGTGCCTTATTGGATTAGTCAGGTGCTTTAAAAGGTCTAGATACCTAACATATATAAAATAAATAAATAAATAAAAATCTCCCGGACCATATAATTGGATTAGACTTGCTAATTATTCAATGCAACACAATATCAAAAATTAGTGTTTAAGCCATTTATTTCTTGTAACTCCATGTGTCATCAAGCATACCATTTGGGTGAAACAACAAAATGGATGGCCAAAGATTCACAATCTTTCATCCCAAGATAACTAAAGTAAGAAAAGAAAATGATGTTGAAGTCTAATATATAACCAGTTTGTGATGTTATAAGAAAAATGTTTGATTGAGTTATTTTTTATGTTTAAAGTTTGCTTGAAATAGGGCACATATATGCATTTACCATAAACCAACCCACAACTTTTGCTAAATGTCTCTTTGGGGGGAAAAAAAAAAAAAAAGAAAAGCAGGGTAAAAGCTATCGCTCCAACCTCCCATTCTCTCACATAAAAAAAATCACTATTATTTAAATGGTCACAGAATCATTTTTAACCAATTAAATTCTCTCTCTCTCTCTCTCTCTCCGTTTTTATCCAACTAAATTCTCTCTCTCAAAAGCTGAAAGAGATTCATTCGAAATTCAAATGAACATATCCAATACCCATAAATCTATCACCAATTCAGAAACAAACAATCATCATGTTTATAATTTCTTTTGAAGATTGATTACCAAGTTCTAATTAAAATAAAGAACTGGAAATCAAAGAGAGATGCCTTATTGAAATTTTGAAACCATGCTCTGATCTTGAAACTAGTCATAATAACCCCAAAATCGATTTAAAAGATAAGAAACAACAAACAAAATCTCATCAAAAAAAAAAGAAAAACTATAAATCATAGATAATCAACAATCAATTTGCTCCTCAAATTACCCATTAAAGTAGCAGAAGGTCTTTATATTTAAACACATTAACTTAAGAGGAAGATGATTCACACCCACAAAAAAGAAGAAAAGATCGACACCAACACATTTCCCCAAACTTAAACACCAGCTCTAAATATGCTTTCGCCCCACAAACATTTTCGTCAAAAAAACAAAAAAAAACAGAGACCCCTGCTTCTACCATTTAAATCAGATCTTATCGACTATAAAACCATCTCCCTGTAAATTAAAGTGGAGGATATCGCTCAATTCATCAATAAGGAACAAAATCTGCCCAAATCGATTTGGCCTTCTAGGTCTTGAGATTGGTGTCTATAGGTGCAGTAGAGGAATCAGAGCTTCCCCTCTTCTTCTTCCACGTCATCAGCTTTGGTTTAGAGAACAAACCCATGAAAGAGAGGAAGATTTTAACTTTGATCTGTCCTCGCTTTGAGGGAAACCTTACTTTTTCTTTTTTCAGAGACTGTTGCAAAACTTCTCTATTAGATATTGAAATGGGTTTTGTAGACATGATTAATTTAAGCTCTTGAGAAGTGAAAACCAAGAACACGATTTGAAGTTGAGAATTGAGGTCTCTGGCATTTTAAACAAGTTATTTATTTTTTTATTTTTTTTGATAAGTTGGTTAGACAAGTTACCGAGGGAAGGTTCCACGAAAAGTCTTTAAAGTAACTCTGTTGACACTTCATCTGCCTAGTCATCATTAAAGTAATCTATGACCGTTAATAACTTTATAAGTAGTAGCGTGGTTCACTTTGTTGGTCGGTACAACCCAAGCGTCAGCCACTATTTTTGCAGATCACGCAACAATATAAACTACCAAATCTTTTGGCTCTTCTGACGTGGCATGTACATAGAATCATAGATTTTTCCTTGGGGTACACAATTACACAATTTCTGAAAAATTTTAAACTATTGTTATAATATTTTGTAATGTTGAGATTATAATTTTTGAGTCAAACACTTGTAATGTCTGAATAGTGTGTTTTAATTTTTAATTAGGGGTGTGATGAACAATTTAAGAAATTAGAGAGTAATAAGTAAAAGTTGGTGTGCCAATAGCACATCGTTTGTTTTATTAGTCCATCAAATTCAAGCCTAAATCATCGCAAGTGAAAATTAATGTCTAAACATTTAATTGAGGTCCAAACACACTTGACTTAAATTAGGTCAACAATTTATTACTTCTTCACATTAACTTGAAAGATTTTTTTTTTTTTTACAAACAAGGCTGTTTAGTACTTAGTAGTAAATATGAAAATGGGTTCAATAAGATTTGAATCTAGATAGTAGAATTAACACTTTACATACCTATAACAACTTTTCAAAGTTGACGCCTTCAAGGCACTTTCATGCGTGAAGATGTTTGTTCAATGAGCGATGTTAAATAGACGTTGTTTTTTACCATTGCCTTGGACATCTCTTTTTCTCTCTCTTGCCCATAGTGAAAAAGTAAATTTTTTTATTTGATCACCTTGTGACATTTAAAAACATGATCCGATGCAATGGAGTTGTAGAGGACAAAATTATATGAACTTTAAAAAAAAAATAAAAAAAATTAATAGTTATTTTTCACCATTGAATTTTATTTCTGTACATTTAAGAGCTTGGTGCCCGTTCATTTTCAACACCTTGGATCAAGTGCAAAAAATAATATTTTGTTAATTTCCTTTTTTTTTAATATGAATATTTTCATAAAATCTAAAAGGTTGTGTTGTTGGATTGTCAATGTGATAATTAATGTCAGCCTAACAACTCTTTTTAAGATTTGAAATCTAAAAAAATAAATATGTGGGCAACGGGCAAGAGAGAAATTTTCTCTATTGCTGATGTCATTGCACCACATGTCAAACGTTTGTTGGACTATGAGCCAACACATCATACGGTGTTTGGGGAGTTTGCCAAAAATTGTGTCCATTTAGCATCACTCTTGTTCTATTAATCTGTCAAAAAAAATTGTGAGTAATAATATTTCAATTGTGGGTTCAAAGGCGTATCTTCAATCAATATTGATTAATGTTAATTAGTGTAATTTTTTCTAACCTTATTATTGGAGATATTTGTTGTTGATTTACCCTTACCTCCATTTTAAGGGTTTTTTTAAAGAAGAATAAGTGAAAAACTATTGTTGTGATAAATTTGTATGGGTACGAGAGAGAATCTTATAACCCTGACAATTGGGCAATTTACTAAGATATATATATATATATATATATATATATGGGTGGCATTCGCAAGCCCCAAAGAGAGCCAAACATTGTGGCAAACATTTTTTTCAACGTATGAGTTAGAAATTTTGGAATGGACTGATGTTTTGTGAGGATGGTCTCTATGATAAGGAGATCATCTTCACCATATATATATATATATATATATATATATATATATATATATATATATATATATATATATATATATATATATATTAGTAGTATAAAATTCAATATTTTAAAATTTAAATACTTCAATATTTTATTTTTATTTTTAATATCTAGAAGACTATTAGATATAAAAGATATAAATGGACTCATATTCCAATATGACTTTTGATTAATTTCATAATTGACCTTATTATCCACTCTTTTCTGAATTTGTATATCGATTCACCTAGAAATCCATCCAATCAACTCCCCTCAATTTTAAGGGTTTCTTTTAAGGCACAATAAAAAGAAAAAAAAAATGTGTTCAAATAAAAAATAGCACCAAAACTAGGAGATAATCTTATAAAAATAGGAATAAATGAGTGGTTGAGATGGAAGGGTACATCCACGGCTCTGTAGGACTGAATTTGTTTGCATATTTTGTATGTATATTATATATATATAATAAAATGTGTAATTTTATAATAAAGAATATTATAAAATAATAATTTTACTCTAACGCACAAACCCACCTCTTTAGGATTAGGTTAGGTTTCAACCAAATCCTTCATTTAATAATCGTGTCAAAACTTTAAATCCAAACTTGATCTATTTATTAATTAAGTAATACCACACGCCCGTATAACACGTTAAATAAGCATGTTGGATTCGAATATGATTATAACCTATATCTACTAACTTACAACCATCATAAATTAAGTATCACAAAACATATTTAAATCAAGTTCCATTGCCAAAAATATTTCACAAATATTAAATGGGTTATATATACACCCCATAATTAAATTGGTCAAAATGGATTAGATATGTTGATGTTTCTAATGGGAACACAACTCCTCTAGTAATGGAATCTGACTGATCAACATGATTCAAATTATTTTAGAATTTTGTCATTTTTGTGGGTCCAATTTTAAGGTTCGTAGTCTTATGGTGGCCCACTATATATGTTGCCAAAATTTTCCAAGAAAGTTGAGAGGGACACTCGTGGCTGTCACATCCTAAAAGAAGTGTGATTGGTACGTCTCTTGACCTGATTCGCTTTATCCAAAGTCCAAACTACGAAATTGATGCCGTTGAATCATTCTTAAATTTAATCACTAGAATCCTATATTTAAAATACACGTGCATCTTATGGTTCGAAGCCCATAAAAATTTATAATAATAATAAAAAAATCATATGACTCTCTCGTGTGACACTCAAAATACTCTCCTGACGTAGCATATATCAGAATCATAGATTTATTTCCTTGGGATTCATCTGCACATCCCTATAAATATGTGCAGTTGTTTATCCCCAAAGAAAAAATGCATAAGAAAAATGTTTTCTATCAAAATGATGGTAGAATCTTATTCTCAAAAGATCACATTTATTTTCAATCCAAGTGGGAAGAAACATGAATGTAGAAGATTGGAATAACTTGGATTTATGGTGTCATAATGAATGGGCCATCATTACCTCGTGAGGTGGGGTTAAAAATGAGTGAACCCATCATTACGTGGGGGGAGTCATAAAATCTTAGAAAGTGTCATAATGAGTGGGCCCATCATTATCTTGTGGTAGGAGTCATAATTACCCATGTTTTTTTTATCAAAATGATGATAAAATGTTATTTTCAAAAGATCACCTTTATTTTCAATTCTAGTGGGGGACAAACATGAATGTAAAAAATTGAAACAACTTGATGTAAAGGAACAGAAAATGCAAAAGAACAAAAAGATTTTATTAATTCATGTAAGAATGGATGATTACATTTGATAATTAGAACAGCTTAAATGGGTAAAAAGAAAAAATTGATTCTTTTAAACAGTGAGCAATAATAGATGCAGTAGACGTTTAACAACTAAGACCATTTCTTCTCTAGAAACTTGTAATTTAACTAATAACAAAGTAAAGACTTATTCTTCAATAACTTAAATCACATGCTATTCATTTACACTTGAACTTATGATAGTTGTGTTCACACTGAAGAAAAGGTCAAATGAGTGGGCCCATCATTACTTATTCATTAACACTTGGACTTATGATAGTTGTGTTCACACTTAAAACAAAAGGACAAATGAGTAGGCCCATCATTACTTACGACGAACATGAACATAAAAAATTCGAACAGCTTGGATTTGTGGTAGTTATGTTCAAACTTTAAAAAGAAAAAAACAAAAGGACCAACCATAAAGAAACCCCAAAAAGGATAAGAAGAAAGTATTAAATATCTATGGTGTCATAATGAGTGATCCCATCATTACCTTTTGAGGGGTTGGGGTGTTTGGGTCAGAGAATCTTGATGCTAAGAAAAATGTCCCTATATTTGGTAGAATCTCACTCTCAAGAGATGACGTTTATTTTCATTCCAAGTGGAGCCAGACATGAATGTAGTTGTGTTCACACTTAGAGAAAAGGACAAATGAGGCCAACGACAAAGAAACCATAAAAAAAGGATTAGAAGAAGTATTAAGTACGTATGATGTCATCTCTTTAATGAGTGGGTCCGTCATTGTCATCATAATGGCCATTGCCCTATTCGGTCAAAGCCAATTATCCTATAGTAGGAGGACATAAAATGGGTTCTGGTTGATCTAAAATCCAAGTGCTTGGTTCATTGGAATCATGGTTTTAAAACTTGGTTTCGCGTCTCGTCTCATCCATGCTAGATATTGAGTCGTTTTGGACAAATTTTTTGATACGTTTGAGATGTCTCATTTAAAAAAGAAATGAAAAATGAATATGGTATTTTATATGTCATTTGAAAAATTGAGTTGTTCGTCTATCTAGTCCATGCTTGATACTGAGACAACTCGAGTGATACATCTCAGTTCGAACGAATTTTAAAATCATGATTGGAATAGTTCTGAATAAAAATGAGTTGAATATGTGATTTAATGTTCTTTGACCCAATAAGATACAACTCAATTGATCTGAATTTAGGGCTGATTTCTTCAAATCTAGAAATGTTTCTAATATGAAATGCATTAAAAGGGTTAGAGACCCATCCGTGTGTAAGTATATGGAAACCCTAAACCCAATTATAATGCCATGAAACATGTATGTTACAATCGATGAGATTGCGAGAATGAAGATCATGATCTTCGTTTATATAGGAGTGGTGTAATGGTTAATCATACATATTTCAAATATAAAGTTATATCTGAGTTGGTCATTCTAATTTTATATCCAATTTCATGAGAAAATTGACAATGAATCTAATTGCTAGGTTTGGTTTTAATCTAATGATTTGGATAAATTCCTCTTTTAATCCCATAATGAAAAATATTGGTAAATTACACTTTGACCCCCTTGTAATTTCGTGTAACTCAATTTTGACCCCCTAATGTCTTGATAATTGTACTTACCTCCTTTATAATTATCTAAGGGGTTCACTTACCCCTGTTCCATCAAATTGTCATCAACCTAAGTCTTAGGTTCCTCTTATAAAGATCATTTTGCCCTTTTTGAAATGTTATTTCTTTTTATAAATTAAAATATGCCCTTGAAAAAATGAGTTCAATGAACGCGTAGATAGGGGCATTTTTATTTTTGTTTTAAAACTTATTATTTTTAATAAAAAAATAACACGAAATAAGAGAGTAAAATAGTAAAATAACATTTGAATTTTAACTAGATTAGTGAAAGGGGAGGTAAGTGCAATTACCAAAACATTAAGGCATCAAAATGAAATTATGTCAAACTACAGGGGGTCAAAATGTAATTTACCTTAAAAATATTGAGGATAATTTCCATAATTATGCTTTTTCTTGTAGATTTTGCAAGAGACAAGGGGGTATATAAGGGTTCTAGATCTTGGGTGTGGGATTAAAACACAAATGTTTCTTCTTATAATGTTATTTGATCTTGTAGTAAAGAAGATTTGATCTGTTGGTGGATACATCGTTGCTGAACGACATAAATCATAGTATTATTTTTCACTTTAAAAATAAATAAATAATACTTTGTTTACTATATTTTATATAATTATATTAAATATTCATCTCCAAAATGGTAACATTTTGGCATCGAAGTTTCTTTGATAGTTGTCACAATTATGTGATAGTCCACTTTGGCCCAAATAAGGGCATTGATGTACTCGACCCCATGTGATAAGGCATTATTCATTCATATAACCTAATTTTTGAAAAAAAAAATTTGGAATGCTAAATTACAATTATATATAATATTTTAAAAACGAAATTGATGATTGGATGAAAAGTTCATCAAATTGGTTGGAGCAATGTTGGGTCTTGGTTCAATTTGGTTGGATCGATTAACATTTATTGGAAAATATATATTGTTTTTCCCTTTGTTATCTACATTTATTTTCATAACCGATAAAATTCCCAAACCAAATTGATTTTTTGAATAAATCTGATCAGACCATTGGTCAGTCCTGTTTCGTAACCTAATTATTCTAGTACCCATTTATTGGCCGTATTTTTTTAAAGAACTATTGAATGTTTCGCAAAATAATCTTGTGGCAAAATTTTTTCCATGTAAAATTGGTAACTATGTCTCAGTGTTACAAAACTTGGACCAAACAGGTGGTTCTAGTTAGAGGTGCACATGGATCAGTTTGGGAGCAAAATTGGAATCGAATCAAACTTGATCGGTTGAAAGTTGAAATAATAGATTTTACTCTTCTTTTCTTTTCTTTCTGTAAAACCATGTGTATCCAATTTCAAGTATACTTCAAGTAAACTAACTCAATCAAACATTTTTCCACCAAAAAAAAAAAAAAGTCCTTATATTCAGACCTTACTTAGATAATAAGGAAAAGAGCCCTTACTAAATCCCATCCATCGTCAAAAATTCCTCGAGATTTGCAAATCAAGTCCTTATATTCAGACAAAACTCGAGGTCTTAGTTTATGCATCTCAAGGTCTTTGTGTACGTTGGATGAGGCTTAAGGACTCACTTTCTCTCTCTCTCTCTCTCTCTAAAAAGCTGAATAGAAATTCAGAAGAATGTACCCATAAATCTGTTATCAGTTGAGAAACTAACGATCATCATGTTTATAATTTCTTTTGATGATTGATTATCAAGTTCTAATTAAAATAAATAAATCGAAATCAGAGAGAAAGAACCATATTGAAATTTGAAAACCATGGTCTGATCTTGAAACTTGGCATAATAACCCCAAATAAATTTAAAAGACAAGAAATAGAAACCAAAATGATACACAATTAACAATCAATTTGATCTCCAAATTACCCATTAAAGTAGCAGAAGGTCGTTATATTTAAAAAACACATATACATATATAAGAACAGAGGAAGATTCTAAGCTCCCCCAAAAGACTAAGAAGATCGACACCAACCATTTCCCAAACTTAAACTCAATCTCTAAACATGCTTCCATCCCCAAAAGAGAGACAATTTCATTAAAAAGAAGGAAAGAAAGAAAGAAAGAGAAAAAAACAGAGACCCCTGCCTTCTACAACTTGAATTAAATCTCTTTTACAGAACCCTCTGTGTGTAACTTACAGAAAAGGATATCGCCAAATTCATCATTAAGAACAACATCTGCCCAATTCAGAAAAATAGATTTGATTTGGCCTTCTACGTTTTTGAGATTGTCGCTTGGAGTTGCAATAGAAGAATCAGATCTTCCCTTCATCATCTTCTTCTTCCCCAACCTCAGCCTTGCCTTAGAGAATAAACCCATCATTGAGAGTAAAATTTTCTTGAAAATTTTAGCTTTGATTTGTCCTCTCTTTGGGGGAAACCTTACATTTCTATTTTTCAGAGGCTCGGACTGAACTGCTCCATTAGACATTGAAATGGGTTTTGTAGACATAATTAATAGAAGCTTAGTAAAGATGAAGAAGAAGAAGAAAGAGAGAGAAAATTTCAAAACTCCTGAACACCAAGAAGACAAGTCTTAGGCCGATCTTCTCACTCTCTTTAAAATTGAAATTGTTTGATTGATCAATAGTTGATTAAGGTTGAAAATATCTGTGCCAATTCAATATTGGGTTGGTTAATTATATATAACTAGATTGTGGCATGTGCAAACCATGGTTTCAAAACTAGGTTTGACATCTCATCTCGTCCATGGACGAGACCGAGTTGTTTTGAATGATTCAACTCTTCTTGGAGAAGACAATCCATTTAACTTAGTTTACTTTATTTACTTTATCGATTTACATATTTTTAAATTAAAATAATTATAATTTTTTTTAATAAAATAAGATAAATTAGAAAATATTTAGTGATAAAATCATGTTTTATTTATACAATAAATATTTAAATTTAAAAAAATTATTTTAATCAAAATCAACAAAACCCTAGTTAACTTGGTCGAGTTTTATCTCGTGAGATGATGTGAATGCTAGGACAACATGTACATCTGTATCGTTACTAAATGAGACCAAGACGACTCGAGCATGTCATCTCAATTTCCAAAGAGATTTAAAACCATGGTGCAATCGCACATGGATATAAAGGACTTATTTATAATCTAAAATATTAATTAAATGGTGGTTTTGAAGATTACATGATAAAAAAGATATTTTTATAATTTTGAAAACTAACCAACATGATTTTATAGACGTGCGATGACAATTTTTTTATTTTTTTATTATGGCTAAATGATCATGATTATATTAAGTTTAAATATTAAAATAAGGGTATTTTTGAAATCCAAATTTTTGTGTCAAACCACTTCTACTTCGCCTTCTCTAATTATAATAGTAACTAGAAGTTGACATGTGCAAACTCTCATGTATTTAAAGGGATTTATTTATAATTTAAAAATTATTTAAAAAGATGATTTTAAATATTATATGAATATTTTTATAATTTTAAAAATTAATCAATATAATTTCAGAGACGTGGGGATTGTCATTTTCTAGATTTTTTTTTATTATAAAAAAAATCATAATTGTGGTGGTTGAGCTAAAACGAGAAAGTCCAGTGGGACCCACTACAAAGAAGGCTACAAAGGATCTGTGGATAGAATAAAGTACCTGTTGTGTTGTCTCTTTTTCAATCAAGTTGCCAATCATTACTGGATCTACATGTGAAGTACGATGGAGACCAATTTTGTTGACGCAGTGAAAAAGCAATCTTATTGGAGGATTGCGAGAGGACACCAATCCAACCTTCATGATTTTCAATAAAAATAAAGAGTTACTATTGGCACTCCAACTTTTACTAATTACATCCTATTTCTTAAATTATTGTGTAATTTTGAAATACCCCTCTACCTTTTCAATAAGTTGACATGCACCCTTTACTTCCTTACACGTATAAAGACAAACAATGGAGTTAATGAGAGATTTGATTTTTAATTAATGTGAATTGATAGCCAAATATCTGTCTAAGATATGAACCTTAAAAAGGCGAAACTACCCATTCTCCTTTTAGAGGTTACTAAAGTGATCATTTATACAAGAAAGTTGTTATTGACACCCAACTTCTAATTATTACATACCAATTTCTTAAATTATTTATTGCACCCGAATGAAAGACTAAAACATACTCTTCAAACAGTACGAAGGTTGAACTCAAATTATAATTTCAATATTACAAAAATTTATAGCACTCAATTCAAATAGTTTCATTCATTGTCTACAATTATGACTAGGCTGATATAAAAATCCTAGACACAAAAAATCAAAATCAAGGAAAAAACAAATTTGAGAGCTCCCAATGGCACCCCAACTTTTACTTATTCTCAATCATATACTTATATTCTTTGTTTTTAATTGGGGTGTAGTAAGTACATGTTGGGGTGCCAAACTGCCAATCTCTCTTATACAATGTTGTATCATTGTCACCTAGGTCTGCAACTTGGTTCGGTTCAAGGTCAAATTTGAACCGATCCGACATAGGTCAGTTCCACTAAATAAGAATTAGAACCAAACCAAATTTCATTAGAACCAATCCAATCCAAATTGAATTAAAGTCGGTTTGATTCTACGGATTGCCAATATTCTATAAATTATAAGTAATATTTTTTTAATGAAAAACAAACATAAAATTGCATACAATAAATCACAAATCTATCCATAAAAAGTCATTAGTTTATTCATAAAAAATCACTAATCTATGTCCTAACTCCTAAAATAATTCATAATAATTATTATATACATGTATATTTATTTATTGCATAGGGGTTCCATTCTCGGTTTGGTTCGATTCTATACAAGCTTGATCCGAGGGCCAAACTAAATTAATCGATTCTCCATTTTCGTAATCCAGAACCAAACTGCAAGTTATTCCAAACCAAATCAAACCACCCAAAGCTATTCATTTGGTTCGGTTCTCAATTTGAGCTGAACCAAGTTGGCCGCCCCCTGCCCCCCCACCCACCCCCCCACCCACACCCACATTATCACCTATGTAATAAATGATCTAAATATAAGTTATAGAAAGTATGTAAATATATTATACCTATAAAATTATATTTAAATTAATAAAATAATAAATATTAGATTTGGATTACACAGTTAAGATCTTTTTTTTTTTTTACTCAAATTTTTTTAAAAGTTTGAATTAAATTTTGGATAGTTAGAAATATAAATTGAGTTGACTCGACCAAGCCATATTTCCTTGGATAAGTCAATAAAACTATGTTGAATCAACCGATTTTTTGATAAAATAGTTAATTTTGAGTAACTTATATATATATATATATTAAAAAAACTTGATCTCGTGACCAAGCATCTTCTAATCCACCTTAAAAAAATAATTATAATTATTTGGTTAAAAGTTACTCAAAATTATCTATTTTATAAAAATAAAAATAAAAATACACAAAATTGATTGATTCGACTGAATTTTATTGACTCATCCAAGAAAAGATGGCTTGATCAAGTCAACTCATTTCATATTTCTACCTAATCAAAATTGAATTCAAAATTCCTGAATTTTTTAGGAAAAAAAATTAGATCTTTACCGTGTAATCCTAATATAATATATATTATTTTATTATTTTAAATATGCTCTTATAGGTATAATATATTTACATATTTTCTATAACTTAATGTTTAGATGGTTCATTCCATAGGTGATAATGATACAACATTGTATAAGAGAGTTGCTATTGGCATCCTAACATTTATTTATTACACCCAATTTAAAACAAAGAATATTAGTGTATGATTGAGAATAAGTAAAAGTTGGGGTGCCAATAGAAGTTTTCACATTTTTTTCTTGGATTTTGATTTTTGTATCTAGGATTTTATATGAGCTTATGGCTACCTAAAAATGATCTTACCATTAGCACATCTTCATGGAACCACATTACTCCAATTCCCATGACACATGTATGTTACCACTTATGAGATTTGTGAAAATGCAGATCGTGGTAATCGTTTATCTATGAGGTGATATAATGGTTCATCATACATATTTCAAATATAAAGCTATATTTGAGTTAAGTCATTCTAAGCTTATAATTTCATGCAAATATTGACAATGAATCTAACTTTATATTATTTATCTGTCTTTCAACAAGATTGTTAGGTTGTGAGTTTTAATCTGACGAGTTGGATAAGTTCCTCTTTTGTAATCCTATAAATAACAATGTTTAGGATAATTTTACATACGTAGGTTATTTTCTTGTTAAGAAGGACTACTTAGGTAAATAGTAAGATCTTGTGGAGCTTTTAAGCTTTAGATTGTGTACCTTAGCTCTTCATTGCAATTGTGATGAAACTTCTGAGGGCATTAATATTTTCTTTAATAACAAAATATTTTACCATCCATTAAATACAACAAAATCCTTAAAAACAAAATGTTGATTTTGACACTCCTCCCAATTTTGATAAATAATTGAAATACCACCAAGTGTTTTCAAGGTGAATAACAAATATTAAGGAATGTTTGGGAAAAGGTTGAAATTTTTTTACTGACTTGAAGTCAAGATTTTTGGAAGAAAAATTCAGGTGATTTTGGGGTAAAGGTCTAAAATAAGGGTATTGAAATCATTCCATCAAGGACAAGGAACATGTCATGAGGTTGAAAACAAGGGAATATCTCAAAAGCGTCATGATAAACTGACACGCTAAATCGTACACAGTTTGTATGCGGTTGATGTGGCAAGTGCACAGAACCATCAATCTTTTTCTTGGGGATAAACAAGAAAAAAGATCTATGATTTTGTGCAGTTGCCACATCATCACCACGTACATTTAGCGCCTCATTTTATCATTAGTCAACTCAAAATTCAAAAAATTAAGAAGCATCAAACTTACCCAATCCATAACTGAAAGATAATGGAAATATAACACATCATGGAGTCTAGTTCCCCATCAGAAATTAATGGGCCTGTATTTCAGGCTGTGAACTAATACAATGCATCTTTTTTTCTTTTTAATATATTGTGGGTGTCCCCAACTTTCGGGGTGGGATTAATCCCACGGTCACACGCACTACCCCCTTTGAAAGTCCTACGTGCAACAGATTGAGTCAAGGGTCAACATGACCTTGGTGGATTGCCCCAACAAATTCATAGTTTCATGGGGTTTTGAACAAAGCATTTAAAATTAAATCAAAGTACCCTTTTCTCTCTCTTTTCAGGCTTTACTAAATAAGACTATGTCTCCCCCCAACCTGCAAATCAGCCCCAAAAAGAAATTAGGGTTTTGGTCGAGAATGAAAGGATGAAAGACCCCCACATCATCCCTACCTTCCACTACATTATTTGTTTTTTTGTTTTTTCTTTCTGTGTTTTTTTCACTTAAATGGGCCGTGTTTGGAACGAAAACTTGTGACTACCAAATAAAATAATAAATAAAGAAGAAAAAAAGAGAAGCTTGTCATCTCAAGTGGGAGTGTTGGACAATGAAATTAAATTGACAGATCAAATGATAATTTGATGTGATGCAAGAACCAATCATCAACATCTAACGTTTTCTATAATAAAAACAGAAAACCCTTGGCCGTGTGGGCCAGACAGAGAGGGAGAATAATAGAAAATCCGTAAAAAAACAAAATCGAGTGACAATACCACAATTGTGGGTTCTAAGCCTTATCTTCAATCAATATTGATTTATGTTAATTAGTGAAATTTTTTACTAGTTTTATCATTGGAGATATTTCAAGGTCTTATTTGTTGTTGATTTACCCATACCTCCATTTTTAGGGTTTCTTTTGAAGAAAAACTATTGTTGTGGTGAATTTGTTTGGGGGCTAGAGATTAGTAGTATTAAATTTAGTATTTTAAATTTAAAATACTTTAAATTTTTTGTATTTTTTAGATAACTATTAGCATGGGCGGAGTCGGGATTTTTCCCATGTGGGGGCAACCAAAGGTAGAAAATATTTGGGCGGGATAAATAAGAGTGAAAAAAAAAAAATAGTTGTGGGGCAACTAAGAGTCAAAAAAAAATTGTGATGGCAATAGAGATAGATATTTTTTTATCTGCTGCTAAAATATGTTGTAATAGCTCACTAATCCATAGATTTTGGAAATTTTTGTGGGTACAAGTGCCCCCATTGTAAATCCGCCCCTGACCATTAGATATAAAAGATGTAAATTGACTCACATTCCAATATGGCTTTTGATTAATTTAAGAGCCGACCTTGTTATCCACTCTTTCTGAGTTTATATATTGATTCACATAGAAATCCATCGAATCAACTTTTGAGATTCCTCCTATATGTACTAACTTAGCAAGGAAAATGACACTGAGCTTGGTGCATGAAAAAAGTGAATGGGGAGAGAGAATTTCTTCCAATTTGTAATAACGCGTATTACCAATAATGTCAATATAATTCTTCCCCACAAGAAAAAGGAAAATGGTAGATTAAATTAACTTAGCCAACTTGAATGATTTCGATATAAAGATTCGATGATGATGGTGATATCTACCCACCCATTGTTGATTTGAAAATATGTAACAAAAAGTCCTTTCTAAAAACATATGGACTCTTTAGTACTCTTTATTAAGTATAAACTAAAAAGGATTTTTAAAACAAAAATATTGTGACTATCCTTTCAATGATTTTTGAGGTCTAAAGAAATATGTTTATTTGAAAATATTTTAGGTATTCCTATGTTTTAAAATTAATGACAAGTCCCTTGCTTATATTAATCTCTTACCGAACAATGAAAAAATATATGTAAATGAAAAAAAAAAAATTCTTATTTTCTCTTTCCAAAACTAGTAATCTTTAATTCACATTGATGATGAAGATGACTATAACAAAGAGGATGAGTATGATCATTATCACCATCAAATTGATTTGATCTATGTATGTTAGATTTATTAAAATATATAAATAATTTTCAACAATTAGAACATAATTATAAACTCGACTTGAATGTTCATCGAAATAATTCAACTCAAATATTAGCAAGTCAACTTACATACACTAGTCAAAAAAAAAATTATATTGAATTTATAAATAACTTTTTTTAAATAAAAATATTTATTTTTTATTTTTCCCAAGAATATTAATATCCAAATTGATTTGGAAATGTGTATGATCATCAGCACCATCTAACTGATTTGATCTATGAATGTTAAATTTATTAAAATATATAAATAATTTTCAATAATTAAAACTTGACTTGAATGTTTATTGAATTCATTCAACTAAAAAATTAGCAAGTGGACTCACATGAGTCACATATAATTATATTGAATTTATGGATAATTTTTAATAAATAAAAATATCTATTTTTTATATTTTTAAAGAAATATTAATATCCAAATAAATTGGTCAAGTTTTTTTTATTTGACTCTCTATATTTTTGTATCAAGCTACATTGTAAAGTTGTTAAAAGGGTGTTTTTAGTATTTTTTTATTAAAAGAATCTTCAAAAGATCCTTAATTAGATAATATTTTATTGAGTCCTGATGATATAAATTACCAGGAAAAAAAATCGACACCAGCCCATTTCCCCAAACTTAAACCCCATTTCTCAATATCCTTTCGTCCCCAAAAGACAAACATTTTCATTAAAAAAAAAACAAAAAACAAAAAACAAAAAAACAGAGTAAACAAACACAGACCCCTTGTTAATCACATTTTTTTTTTCTTTTTTCTTTTTTCAGAGACTGAAGCAGAACTCCTACATTAGACATTGAAATCAGTTGAAAACCAACAAGAAGGACAATGTGAAGTTGAGAATTGAGGTCTGTGCCTCAGCATTTATACAAGTAATTTGGGGAAAGTTATATTTGTATGTTTGTTTTATTTATTTATTTATTTAGGAGGGATGGAATCATGGAAAGTTCCTTGTAAAGTATTTAAAGTCACTCTGTTGAAAATTAATAAGCTACGTCCCATCAAACGAATCTTATCAACATATAATAATTTTATAATTGTGGTTCACTAAGAAGGAAATTTTCTCTCTCCTGCCTATAGTGAAAAAAACGAAATTTCCTAATTAGATCACCTTGTGGAATTCAAAGGCATGATCCAATACCATTGTTGTAGAGGACGAAATTCTATGAAGTTTAAAAAAAATATATTTTTTACCATTGAATTTTAATTTTAAATTTGGGTGCATGCTCAGTAGCCATTCATTTTCAACACCTTGGATCAAGCTCCAAAAGACTTTGGTTTTTTTTTACTATGAGTTTTTTAATGAAATTTAGAAGTTGAGGTGTTCGATTGCCAATATGATAATCCATTTGGGTCCCTTGACCTCAATCTTCTCTAATAAATCAATGCAAAATGATCAGAGTATCCTTTTCTTCAACCGTCCTTTTGATTTTTCTTCCCAAAGTGAAATCAGCAAGAAGATAATGAAATTTTTTGATAAAAAAATTCTAGAATTTTCTACACGAGATTTGGATTATATTTGAAGACGAGTTAAATTGAAAGGGTGCAAATTGGATTAGGCCAAATCGAGAATCGAACCGAACCATTGCACTTTGGATTGGGTTGGTTCGGTTCTCTCTCTCTCTCTCTCTAATGGCCCCCAATCCCCACACACTTCTTTGATTGAGTCCGACTAACCTTATTAAGTAAGGATTTCCCCCTCACTAAGGATCTTTGGGCTCAACTTGTGGCATCCAAAAACATGATCCAAGGCTTCAAGGTTTTAGAGGATAAAATTTTGTAGACTTAAAAAAAAAATTTACTTTTCACCATTAAATTTGCATGTTAAGTGTGAGAGTTAAAAAAATTACTTTTTTTATATGAGATTTAGACTATATTTGAATCAGAATTGAAGATATCTTAAATAGATCAAGATCAATTTACTATAAGGTGTAGAAGAATTTGAAGATTATTGGTTTTGGGAAGAAAAATGAAGGATTTTTAGTAGTGGATTGAAAATGAGGGTATTTAACGTTATTTTATTTTTATTTTTATTATTATTCTAAAAAAAGAAGAAAAATACTTTCTGTCCTATGACATAATATGATTTTAAGACTTAGTAAAAACCGTTTTGCTCAAATAAATTACCAAATTAGCAAATCCAGCACACAACGACCCTCTTGATTTCATGGAAAAACTCATATCCAAAAAACGAAATTTAGAAAATAATTTATTTTGGACTTACTAATTACTCATATCCAATTCTAGCTATCTCTTTCAGACTCCTTCTTGGTAGTCTTTCAACTCGACTATCTATTATTGCAATTTTACTATGATTCATTTCAAATGAATATTAAATGTGTTACCTCCTGCAATGGCCTTGATTTTCTCCTCCTAGCCTCATATTTATGTGCAACGTTGCACATAAGGAGTTAGGAAAAAGAATAACAATAAATTGATATCCAACCATACACCCTTGACGTGACATGTTTTCTTCTCGAGATACACAACAGTATATATTTATGGGGATGTGCATTGTGTATTTCGAGAAAAATCTATGATTCTGACATATGCCATATCGGGGGGGGGGGAGTCAGAAGCAGTTACATTCCTAATTGCCCGATTGAGGATTCACCTGTGCCAAGAGAGGCTACATCAAGGCCCATTACGACTAACAAAAATGTTTTCTATCAAAATGATGTAGAATCTTATTCTCGGATCACATTTATTTTCAATCCAAGTAGGGCCAAACATGAATGTAGTAGAGTTGACTTCAAACTTTGAAAAAGGCCAAATGGGGCCAATCTTAAAGGAACCAAAAAGAAAAAACATATCCAGGAAAGCATCAAGTACCTACGGTGTGTCATGTCCTTTAATGAGTGGGCCATCATTATCTCGATCTGTATAACGTGAGGTGAAAGCTTATATTCTTTATGAAATCTTGACCGAACAGTTGCGGAATCTTTTCCTCAATGGCTATTGGCCTATTAGGTCAAGCCAATTATTGTGTGCTAAGTAGGACATAAAAATCACACATACATTCTATGCGTTCCAATTCAGTATTATATACCAAATCAGTATTAAGTTGGTTAATTATATATAACTAGAAGGTGACATGTGCAGAGTTACATTGATGAGAAGTGCTTATGTATAATCTAAAATATTAATTAAATGATAGTTTTGAAGATTACATGGTAGGAAAGATATTTTTATAATTTTAAAAGCTAACCAACTCTTGACTTTTTCGTTTTGAAGATGGGGCTAATCATGAGAGGAAAATATTAGAAGGAAAAATTAATTTTTGAAAAGGTAGGATTGGCAAAAGGATGGGAATTGCTTTAACAGGAACAATCATTTTTCAGAAAAAAAAAATGTGTTATAAAATATCTGAAAAATTGCATTTTTGAGAAAAATCATTTTCCATATAGGCAAACACAATCCCTAACGTTGTGTTTGGATTAAGAAAAATGGAGAGATGGGAAGGGATTAAGAGAAATGGAGAGATGGGAAGATAAAATAAATGAATCTCTCCATTTCTCTCGCTTGAATTGTTAAGTGGAGAGAGAAGAGAAAAGGGTGAGTGTTCTTTCTATTCAAAAGTGGAGAGATTTGGAGAGAAATCCTTTAAAAATAATTTATAATTTCGACTTTGCCTCTAGAAAGTGAAAAGATGATTTTCCTGTAATGTCTTCCTCTCTTGCCATCATTGAAGAGAGGAGAGCTTTATTTATAGAAGATACATTCCTCTTATGGGAGATTTACACAGTGTATACTTTCTATAAACATAATGTCAAAGAGAGAAAGTTTCCTTCTTACATAGATTTCTAGATAAACATTCCTAACACAGAGATATCAAAGAGGGCACTCATATGGCAGCAACATCTAGGAGATCCTATAGTGCAGGATTCTTGTGATTACCTTCTATATAGAACTCTTTTAAGACATTCTAAAATTTCAAAATTGTCCCAATTTCTCTTCTGTCAATCCAACCATGGTGTAGAGAAACTGAGTTTCTCTTCTTTCTCTTCTCTTCCCTTTATGGGTTTCTCTCTTCTCCTCTTCTCACCACTTCTATCATTAAGAGGATTTCTTTAACTGAAGCCAATGATAATTCAAATCAATTAGGTTAGATTTCAACAATCCAGATTGAAGAAATTGAAAGTTAGATCTTGTAAACCAATATTTCCTCAAATAATTCCCAAAGAAGTCTAATAATTCCATAAAAGTAGCCAAAGGATCAGACAATAAGTTTTTACTAAAATTCAACCATCTTTAACCCATTAGTAGCTTAACTCTCTCTCTCTCTCTCTCTCTCACACACACACACACACACACACACACACACACACACACACATATTCAAAGGAAAAGATAAGAAATCTTAAACTCAACATAAACAAACAACAACAATAAACTTAACACAGTCTTTTAGATGCAGGGGAAGAAGATTCATACTTAAATAAAATTAAAATTAAACAGATACACCTTTCAATGAAAAAACACAAACCCATCATCACCCATCATCTCTAAATATGCCTCCACCGATCCAACCTCTCCAAAGCTTTTTAAAACAGTATAAATAAAAAAAAAGAGTCATGATAAAACAGACACCCCTGCTTCTACAACTTAAATCAGATCTCATATACTACAAGACCCTCTCCCTGTAACTTACAGAGAAGGATATCACCCAATTCATCAATAAGAACAACATCTGCCCAATTCAAAAACCCCCAATGGATTTGGCTTTCTAGGACTTGGAGATTGTCCTCTGGAGCTGCAATAGATGAAGCAGAGCTTGGCTTCATCAACTTCTTCTTCCCCATCATCCACTTTTTCTTAGAAAACAAACCCATGATTGAGAAGACAATTTTCTTGAAAATTTTGGCTTTGATCTGTCCTCTCTTTGGTGGAAACCTTGCATTTCCCTGAGACATTGAATTAGATATAATTAATTGAAGCTTGGTGAAGATGAAGAAAAGAAGAGAAGAGTACGTTGGGTTTTATAGGAATCAGAGTTTTAAGAACGGAAATTTCTTGGTGGGTAATGTCTCCAAGAACATTTCCTGAGACTAACTTTCAGTTTGGGACACGTCGTATAAACTTAAAAGACTATTTTCCACCATTTTGGTGATCCTTCATTGTAATTGGGACACGTGGATGGATCAGTGTGGTGATTTGAGTCTTTATTGTATACATTCAGGAGGAAGTTTAAAGTGGATGGATCGTTTGATAGAAAAACGATCCTTTGGTAAGATTTTAACTCTTACCAAGAGTCGTTGAGCTCAAAAGTATTACCACATTGGTAAATCCAACACCACAACAGCCCTCTAGATTTAATGGAAAAATTGATATTAAATTTTTTTTTTAATTTTTTGCTTCATCCAAGGTTTTTAAAATGGACAACTACCAATCTTCCATGAAACTCTCAAATTTAAAATTAAATGGTGAAATATATATATATATAGGGAGCGGTTCGGCAGCCCTAAAGTTTGCCAAGTTAGGTGCCAAACATTTTTTGTAAATCACTTTTGAAGGGGTTAAAAGTTTTGGAATAGGCTGATTTTTTGTGAGGATGATCTCTACGGTGAAGAGATCATTCTCACAAAAAATCAGCTCATTTTGAAACTTCTAACCCTAGTTTACAAGTTGAAGAATCGTGGATCGTCCAATTTTTATAAATTACTTTTGATGGGGTTAGAAGTTTTGGAATATGCTGATTTTTAGTGAGGATGATCTCCTCATCATAGAGATCATCCTCACAAAAAATCAGCTCATTCCAAAGCTTCTAACCCATATTTTGAAAAATGTTTGGCACCAAACTTGTCAACTTTAGGGTTGCCAAACCGTCCCCATATATATATATATATATAGGGTAGCGTTTGGAGGCCTTAAAAAGAGCCAAACATTTTTGAAAACATGGGTTCGAAGTTTTTGAATGGGCTGATTTTTTGTGAGGGTGATCTCTATGATGAAAAGATCATCCTCACCAAATATCAGTTCATTTCGAAACTTTTAACTCTAATTTACAAGTTGAAGAATCGTGGATCGTTTTATTTTTGTAAATCACTTTTGATAGGTTTAGAAGTTTCAGAATGGACTGATTTTTGGTGACGATGATCTCCTCATCATAGAGATCATCGTCACAAAAAATCAATCAATTCCAAAACTCCTCATCATAGAGATCATCATCTCTTTTATGAGAAGATCATTTTTGAAAAAATATCAGCCCAATCTGAAACTTCTAACCCCATCAAAACTGATTTTGAATGTGGACCATCATTTTTTACTAATAATTTATAAATCACTTTTGACAGATTTAGAAGTTTTAGATTCAGTTGATTTTTTGTGAGGATGATCTTCTCATCATAGAAATCATCCTCACACAAAAAAATCAGCTCAATTTGAAACTTCCAACTCATATTTTGAAAAATCCTTGTTTTTACATATGTTTTCACTTATGTCCCTTGATCTGCCCTTTATATATATTGAATTATTTTTTAAAATTCATAGAATTTTATCCTCTACAGCCATGTGTTTTTGTTGAAACCTACAAAACTTCAAAGAAGTAGAAAAATGAGAAACAAGGACAGGTAAATGAGAGTGAAAAGAAAAAGAAGAAGAAGGAATATGAACAATTGGAGGAGGAGACGCAAATCAGATTTGATAGGGGATGGTGGGTGAAAGCACTAAAGTGGTTGAGACGAGCAACTAGATGGGTTCAAATAACGCATATCACTTTGATTTTCGATTGGTTTCGTATTCTTGAAATATATAAAACCTAAATAGTAATCTATTTAAATAAACAAAAATTAGAAGGACTTATCAATTTGTAATTGAGACACGAAGAATTACTTATGTAGACACCCGAATTTGAGCGGGCCCTCGATGTAAGATGCCCTCAAAAATCGAAAATTGGAATGGGCCCTGAAGCCCAAACCTACACGAAATCCAATACGTTTCAATTAATAAAGGTTCGAGGCCATTTACGTGGCCCATGGACCCGCACACCTCACCACTCTCATACATCCTTAAAATCAACCCAATCCAACTTAAACCCAATCCAACATAAACCCAACCCAACACTATTCTACAACCTAACCCAAATCTATCACCTAAGCCCAAAACCCTACCCAATCCATTATCTAAGTCTACAACCCTACCCAATCCACCACTAAAGCCCAAAGCCCACTTCACTACCCAAATCCAATCCAACCCATCATCATCACATCACACCAATCACCAAGAGATGACACATGTCATCATCTTGTTCCACCTCCCTCATCTAATCAACTCAACCCATAACCCTACCCTAACCTAACCTATTCCCCATCCTCTCATCATCAACAACCCACAACTCAACCCATAACCCTACCCTAACCTAACCTATTCCCCATCCTCTCATCATCAACAACCCACAACTCAACCCATACCCTATACACCCTAACCTATCCCTCATTCTTTAACCACCCACATCACAACCCTTAAAACACTCCCATAAAATCACCTCAACCCATACCTCCCATACTCTTCTCTCTAATCATCTAACCACCATCACCAATCAACCAATCTCTCCACCTCCCCATTTGCCACATGTCATCATCCCTTCAATCCTCTCAAAATCAAACCAATCACCACTCATCTCTCCAAATCAAACACCATACTTCTTCAACCATCTCAACACTCCTTCTCCAAAAAATTCCCTTACACCACCACTCCTCCCATCAACCATCACTCATCTCACCCCACCAAACACTCTACCCAAATGGATTTGGGTAAGATCCAAACCATTTGGGTTAAAACACAACCCATTTCCATCATTACAAAAATACCCTCATTTTCATCTCAAATTTCATACCCTTCTTCTCTCAAACCCATGCCATTAGTCACTATTCTAAATCCGCACCCTATTATACCCCTAAAATACCTCCCAACTTCTATAAAAACCCCTCCATTCTCCTCCTACACTAACTAATGAAAATTTGAGAAAAAATCATAAAAACACTACAACTCTCTACTTTACTCTCTTCACTACACTCAACCCTCTCTCATCTCATCTCAACACTCTACTCTCAACACCTCACTCTCAACTCCACTCAATCTTCCACAACTTCAAGCAAGTCCAAGTCAACTCAAGGGAAGCACATTTGAAGATCAATTCGAGGACAAGGTGGGTTCAACAAAAGGAACACCCCCTCCACATCCCCTCTTCTAATTTCCCCTTTCCCACACATTTGCACACACCACCATGGGTTAAATCACAAGAGGGCCCCTTCTATATAAGGGTGCCCTTAATGATTGAATCCAATATTGAAGTCCCTCATATTTGAGGGCACATATCGATATTCTCTTTTTTTTTCATTTTTATTTTTTTTATTTCCAAAAAATCGAATCCGAGGTTACCACATCACGTGGATGGAGTAGGGTGCCTAACACCTTCCCTACTCCATAAATGGACCCCCTTACCTTGAATCAAGGTTGGACCATACACCTTATCTTACGAGAGTCAACAAAAAAAATGACATGATTTTTCAAAAATATAAATCCGGGTGACCATTCACACCCCTTTACCAATTTGAATGGTGGCGACTCCAAAACACCCCAAAGTGGAGGGATGTTTGAAAGACATTCGAAATCCCGTGTCCACAACTTATTCTTAAAATCAATTTCACCTCCTTAGGATATTCTCCTTTGTGCAGTTGGTCTCCAAGATTCAACAATCACACTTTGTTAATCGTGTACTCGAAAGTACTAGATTTACAATTGAATAAGATTAGACTAATTATTGAACAAACAACAGGAATAGTTCAAAGAGAATAGTAGCACAGTTGGTAATATGAAGAAGAGACGTAGAGAGAGAGAGAGAGATTGGAAATCATTTAATGTGTATCTCAAACACTATGACAAGACCTCTTTTATAGCTAAGAGGCCCAACGATATAGAAAAGCTTAACAAATCAAATGTCAATAGATGCAACCTGCTAGAAAATCTTAGTTGAACACAACTCTTTTCTTTATTTAATGTGAGACTAAATATTTGGAAAGTTGCCTTTACAACTCTCAAAATATTTGGAAATAACTATGAATCAAAATAAATTTAAAGAATTGAAATCAATGAATTACAACACCCTCGACATAAAGAGAAACATTTCCCATACTAACTTAGTAAAGATTTTAAGTCTTACTAAGGGTCGTTATACTCAAATGGATTACCACATTAACAATCGACAACCACAATCCTTCAAATTTCATCGAAAAATTCAACTCCAAAAGAAAAAAATAATTTGTTTAGGGGTTGGATCCAAGGTTCTGAAAATGGACAACTATTAGACTTTCACTCAACTCCAAGATTTAAAATTAAAATTTAATTGGTGTAAAATAACTTTTTTTGAAAGAATAATGTTGAAGTAACCTCAAGATTGTATCTCATATCCCACATCTTGATGTGAAATTATGCATGAAACATATATGCCTTCATTGAAATATAAGTAAAAAAGCATACATGATTCCCACATACTTTCATGTTAGGATGTGCGACATGAAGTACAGTCTTGAGGTCATTCCAGCACGAGTCTTTTTGAAATCCTTTTTTTTTTTTTTTTTTTTTTAATTTCATAGAATTTTGTCCACTAAAATTATGAAGCATCAAATCATGTTTTTTTATGTCGAAAGATAAGACTAAGGGTGAAATCATTACTAACATAGTAAAACTAATCGGACTCTAAAATAACTTCAATAATTTTTATAAAATTATCTGTACGAATTGGATTCATTCTAGAAGGATGAACCAATTCGAATTCGAACATAGAGAAACCACTAATCAAATACACCTGGGATTAAGCAAATGAGCGTATTTTGGTTATAAAAGAAGCTTTTAAGGGTATTTTCACTAAAAATATATGTATAAAATTTTTAAAGTATAACGGCACACGTTAACAAGACCCTTTTATTTATTTATTTTTTTTTTTTTTTAAGGCCCATTTAATAATGTGAACTACAAGAAAATCCATCAAAGATCCTCTAAAGGTCCCACATGTTCGGCTCCAAGTAAGACAAGTTTGCGTCCAGCTTCACGTCATGACGATATCCCACTGGTCCTCAAAATCTCAATCATTGGTCACTCGGGATTTGAATTTCATTAAATTTTTTTAATCATTAACTCTTGAGTTTATTTTTAGACACGTGTAAGTAACTTAGTGGAAAATTCTTTTCGTGAGTTTCACGGCACCTGTTGAGATAATAGACCCACCACATTTATTGGTCTTTAATTACTTAAGAATCATTATATTACCGCATCAACTTTTAGTAATTCCGTCCCATTTCATGTGTCAATTCCCAACGAATTAACATACTTATCTTGGGGGGTGGCGTTAGCAAAAATTAGTTTTGGTTTAAAAAATTATAAATATTTTTATTTATTGAAATTATCTAAATCGGTATTTTATATATATATATATATATATATATATATATATATATATATATATATATATATATATAAGATTATAAATATTTTTTGATTGGTGGATAAGTGAAAAATTAATCGAGAAACAAACCAAAACAAAAAACAAAAACCTAATCTAATTGACTAAAACGGTCTCAACTAACGTTTTTGTCAATTTAGACAATATTTTAAAAGTATCATTTGAGATGAGGTCTCTCTCTCTCTCTCTCTCTCTCTCTCTCTCTCTCTCTGCCGTGTGGACCATACAGAGAAGGAAAAGGAAAGATCCCATGCCACAATCAGACCTATTATCAAATAATCCCTAAAAAATCTCTAGCTTCTTTCCTAGAAATTACATTTGTGACTTAATAAATCCCCCCATTGATGACCACCACCAATTATAATTCTGACAAAATTTCTCCAATTTTGTGATTTTTAATAAATTGAAGGCCAAACACTCATGTATTGAAAAAAAAAAAAATCAGTGAACCTATTAAAATTCTCATTTCGGTGCTCTATTCATTTTAATTTCAAACTCTTTTTAAAATTAAAACATTTTATGTAAATGAGAATTTTTTTTATTATTTTATAAAAATAAAAGTAAAAAATAAAAAATTACTGCTCTGCTTACATAGGTACTTCACAATTTTATTGGTTTATATTTTGTACCTTTGTGTGGCGAAGACGGCACATGCAAAGGGTAAAAGCCACTAAAATTTTCAAACTCGAAGGCCCACTTTACTTTAATGATAGTGCTGCGAAGAGAAACCCTTCTCGTCATAAAACACATGTTGATTTAAATTTATTTCACTTCCCTTCATTTCAATAAAAATTAAAAACACCTCCTTGAAAATGCCACGTGTAATCCAATGAAGAGGGTTTCTTCAAAATTTTAAAGCGGATACCTGCTTCAAAGTTTTTCCCATGCCTCTAAAGTTGTCCAAGATAAGGTTCCTTCAACGTTGTACACTTTTTTCAGATTCTATTTGTCGTTCCTATTTTGTAGTACGGATTCTCTTTCATTCGGCCAAAACTTAGAACCTTTCACACCATATTAAGTAAATTGATCATGAAATGTTGGGTTTTTTTTTTTTTTTCCTTCTATCAAGTTGATCATAAAATGTTTCATAATACATTATATCATCTAGAGTCATTGTAAAAACAATGCAACATTAATAAATTTTCAAAATATGGATTAGAAGTTTTGGATTGAGCTGATTTTTTGTGAGGATGATCTCTATGATAGGAAGATCATCCAAAAAAAAAAAAATCAGTCCAATCTGAAACTTCTAACCCCATTAAAAGTGATTTAGAATGTGGACCGTCGATTTTTTGCCAATTTTTATCAGTAATTTGTAAATCACTTTTGATGGATTTAGAAGTTTCTGATTGAGCTGATTTTTTGTGAGGATGATCTTCTCATCATAGTGACCATCCTCGCAAAAAATCAGCTCAATCCAAAACCTCTAACCTATATTTTGAAAAACCATTGTTTTTTCATATGTTTTTACATATAGCCCTTGAACAGCCCTTTAAACAAACCTGCAACTTTTGCTTAAATGTCTCTTATGATAAAACAAAACATAAAAAAGAGTATAAAAACTATTGTTTCGGCCGTGTTTGTTTCTTCTTTATATTATCCAAACCAAGGTGTAAGATATGCTATCCACATCTTCAGCGTCTCTCACCAAATTAATATTTAATCAATTTTGCGGGTTCCCTTTTCCCAAATCTCTTTCATCAAAATGTATTAGGTGAAAATACTATTGTAAACCTACTTTAGCTTATGTAGTTCATCCAAATTCTTAGAACCCAATTGAAAAATATTTTACTTACTAAGTTAGATCTTAAGCCTTACTAAGTGTTGTTTTACTCAAACACCACAACCCTCTAAATTTTATGGAAAAATTCACAAAAAAAAAAAAAAAATGTAATTCAAAAAAAATTTCTTTTAGGCTTGATAATAGTTCTTAAAATGAACAACTACCTAACTTCCACCTAACTCCAAAATTTAAAATTAAAATCCAACAATGAAAAAATAATTATTTTTGGTTTCAAAGTTCATAGAATTATGTCCTCTACAACCCTAAAGTATAAGATCAGGTTTTTTGATGTCACAAGGTGAACCCAAGGACCCTTAGTAAGGCTAATTAGAATCAATCTAGTACATAAAAATTTGAAAAACACTTTTCTGACTAAACAAAATTCATAAAATAATTTAGTAAGGCTAGTCTGACTCATAAAAATTCTTCTTCAACAACTTATGTCATCTCCTCAACAAAGAACAAATTAAGATAGAGATCAATCAAAAATTATTTTTTTTATGGATCATTTGCAGAGTCATATGACAATGAAAACTTTCTTATTTTAATTAGTATTTAATTTAGTGCATTAAGATTTATTTTGTAATACAGATTTTGAGGTTTAAGTTTTATATAAGTTCATATTTGAATTATTTACTACATTATAGTAGACTTGCATTAGTATTTGAAAAATGATATAGTCAGGATTAATGTCAGACAAACAACATGGATGGTAATCTTGCAAGGGTTTCCACTGCATGATCATAGAAAATCATATTCAGGATATGTAAAACAATTTTTGATGCGGCCAAACAAACCCTTCAAGTTGACCTACTTCTTAAATCAGATTTCATCATCTACAAGACCAGAAGTTTGTAACTTACATTGATGTGGTAGGTGTAAGAGTCATAGATTTTTTCTCTTGCGATACAAACTGTACACGTTTTATGGGGATGTGCAATTGTGTATCCCGAGGGAAAAATCTACGATTTTTGCTGGGTACACATCAGTTGAGTTTTTGAGTTACCTATGGGCTTAAATTACAAAATCATTACACTTTTTATAACGTGTTGCCTTAAAGTTGGTGCTCATTATTTCAAATGATAGATCAATGACATGGATGGGTAGATATCATCATCATCAAATCTTTATAAGGAACCTTTTCAAGTTGGCTAAGTTAATTCAGTCAACTATTATTCCAAGTTGAAGCCTATGGAACATTTTAATGGCTTCATCATAAGCGAATACATTTACAATTGGACATTTCTATGAATTTTCCCTCCTCAAAATCATAAATGAAGGCAATATTGATGGTTCACTACCATAGAAGTGGGCCATCAAGTTTGAAAGTTCTTGATGAGGTTCCTTACCCTCTCCACCTATCAACAAGCCCGGCTATAATAATAATAATAACAACGAGTAAAGGAGAAAAAATTCTAGTTCCATCCAAACCGATGAGATGGGAAGATACTTTCTAGGGATGGACTGCCAACCCTCTCAGCGGTAGAAATAATGCGTGAAATATAAAATCTAGATTAGGATTATATTAGATTATCGATTACTATTTCTTTTGAATTAGGATTATGACAGTTTAAATTGACCACTCGTCATTTTTCAATAGGGATGTCCATCTCTAGGCCATGGGTCATTTCTTGCATTTGTTCCTTTCACATTGAATATTATGTACTTGTTGAAAACCAAATGAAACAGTGACCTATAGTTCTCAAAGACATTCATTAGGTCTTGGTGAGACCTTGCGGAACTAAGATTGTTGACCTAATAAATGTCTTTGAGAACTAAGTGAAATAAAAGGTGAGTTTGAACGTTCTTAAGAAGATCAAATGTCACACAAGAATGTAGATCGGAAAAATAAAATTTTTAAAAAGAAAGAAGAAATGAACCGTTGCATTTTAATTTAAAATTTGGGAGTTTGGTATCGGTACATTTTTAAATTATTTGATCATGCCATATTTTTCTTATAAATCTAATCTACACCATAGCCATGAAATCTAGGGGGTTTGGTGTTGTTTGGCCAACATGACGATTCATGTGGGTCCATCGACTTTTACAATTATTGTGGCTGTTATGTGGTTCTAGGTTACTATTTCAAGGAGAAAAAACATAGGGCTTTAATCCAAAGGTTTATGAATTTAGTTTCTCAGTCTTGGTTCAAGGAAAAAAGAAAGTTTTTTTTAAGTAAGACTATCCTTATTAAGTTAGTAAGATTTCAAATCTTACTAAGGTCCTTAAGCTCACCATGTGGCAATCAAAAACATGATCTAATTTGATAGAATTGTAAAGGACAAAATTCTATGAGATTTGAAAAGAATATTTTGTTTTTTTTTTTTCTTTAAAGTTGTTTTTTGCTGTTGAATTTTTAATTTAAATTTAAGAGTTCGGAAGCCTTCCATTTTCAAAACCTTGGATCAAGCCCTTTTTTTTTTGTAAACTTTTTATTTATTTATTTTTGGATCTTACATTTACATGAAAGCTAGAGTGCCGTCCATTTTCAAAACCTTGGATCAAGCCCTTTTTTTTCTAAACTTTTTATTTATTTATTTTTGGATCTTACATTTACATGAAAACTAGAGGGCTGTGGTGTTGGATAGCCAATGTGGCAATCCTTTGAGCACGACCCTTAGTAAGATTTAAAATTTTACTAAGTTAGTGAGGAAAGTGTTTTGCTTTAAAATTGAAGTGGGGCCCATACAAAATTACATAAATAGCCTCACTACAATTCTTAATAAAATAAGTTTTCTAGAAAATTAACTTTAAAATTTACCAATCTTGCAGACATCTTCACCAAATCTCCCCCAAAGGCCTATTTGAATTTCTTAGAGCCAAGTTTAGTATTATTTCTAGAAAATACTTTAAAGGAGAGTGTTAAACTTTAAAGTTAATTTTATAGAAGTCTTATTTTATTAAGAGTTGTAGTGAGGGTATTTATATAATTTTGTATGGCCCTACTTCACATGTGTGGTTGACACATGTCACTTTCACTCTCTTCTCTACCTTATCACCTTTTCCCATGTACTCTTCTCGAATCTCCACCTTTATTGATTTTTTAAAACAAATCACACCAACCCTCTATGAAATTCTTTGATTAATGGTTGATGACATATGTCATCACTTTCACTCTCTTCTCTACCTCATCACCTTTTCTCATGTACTCTTCTTGAATCTCCACCTTTATTGATCTTTTAAAACAAATCACACCAACCCTCTATGAAATTCTTTAATTAATGGTTGATTAATAATGAAAATAGGGGTGTCAATTTTGTGCTAGATTGGTTAATGGCACGTAACATCTCACATGAGAAGGAAAAAAACTGGTAATAGGATTCATCAATAAAGGTGAAGATTCTAGAAGAGTACATGGGAAAAGGTGGATGAGGTAGAGAAAAGAGATAAAGTGACATGTGTCAACCACACATGTGAAGTGAGGCCCATATAAAATTACATAAATACTCTCATTACAACCTTTAATAAAATAAGACTTCTAGAAAATTAACTTTAAAATTTAATATATTATATGTTATATTTTTATATATTTTAGTCTATCATACATCAATAAAGGAGTATTAGGTGTAGTGGTCAAAACTTTTTTTCAAAAGGAGAGAGGTCTTAAGTTATTTAAAATCACATTTTTTAATAAATTACTTTGAAATGGTTTGAAATTATACGATCAACCAAATCAATTAATTCAATTGGGATCGGATCTAAATATGATTTAATGAAAAAAAAATGGATATGGTTTAATTAAAAAAAATTGGGCATGGTATGAGCTAGTAGGATTTGACTCGGATCCAGATTTGGACCCAAATATAAAAATCTAGAATGGATATGGATAGACACATATCTGACCCAAAACCGACCCATTTTAAGCCCTAATAAGAACTTTTCTAAGTTGACACCTTCATGCTGGTGTTTAGTGATGATAATACAACAGATGCAGGTTCAAAGCCCTATCTTCAATCAATATTGATTAATGTTAATTAAAATAATTTTTACTAGCATTATTATTAGAAATATGTCAAGGTCATATTTGTTGTTGATTTATCGTTACCTCCATTCTAAGGGTTCCGTTTAAAGAAGAGCAAAAGAAAAACTATTGTTGTGATGAATTTGTATAGGGGACTAGAGATGGGCTTATAGCACTTACAATTTGGCAAATTACTAAGATATATATATATATATATATATATATATATATATATATATATATATATATATATATATATATATATATATATATATAGGTTAGAAGTTTCTGATTGGGCTGATTTTTGTGAAGATGATTTCTATGGTGAGTAGATCATCCTCACAAAAAATCAACTCAGTCTAAAACTTCTAACCCTATCAAAAGTAATTTAAAATTGTGGACCATTGATTTTTTACCATTAAAAAATTAGCCCAATACAAAATTTAATATTTTAAAATTAAAATACATTAAATTTTTTTTTACTTCCTAGAAAACTATTAGATATAAAATATGTAAATGGACGCCTATCCTAATATGGTTTTTTATTAATTTCAGAGTTTACCTTGTTAACCACTCTTTCTAAGTTTGTACATCGATTCACCTAAAAATCCATCCAATCGACTCAACCAAGTTTTGAGATTCCTCCTATATGTATTACCTTAGCAAGGAAAATGATACTGAGCTTGGTGCATGAAAAAAGTGAATGAGGAGAGAGAGCTTCTTTTGATTTGTAATAAAGGGTATTTCCAATAGAATAATATCAATATAATTCCTCCCACAAGAATAAGGAAAATGGTAGATTAAATTAAATTAGTCAACTTGAAAGGTTCTATACAAAGATTGGATGATGATGTCGGTGTCAATGTCCATGTCGCACTTATATCTTTCAAAGGTCCATTGTCCTTGAACCGTCATTGGAAATAAGAATGAGAACCAATTTTGAGCCAACACCTTAGAAAAGTAGCCCACCCCATGTTTTTTGGTTCATCAACTAATGCTAATAGGAACAAGAAAATAACAATTTCTCCTTATGCTTCTCAACAATTAGTATAAAAACATTTGGTATTATGTTTAATTTTTACAATTTAATATAGCAGAGTTCAACATCATTAAGAATTGTGTCAAATTTGATTATAAGGGTCTTTCTTTGGGATACATATAGCACAATAGCTGATTATGTAGCATATGTATAAGGTAAATGTCTTAGTGGTTTGATGAACGAATGAACGTGATCTTCTTCGTATGTTTGTTTCCTTTAGTTTTCTCAATTTAATTTATGATCTCACGGACCCTAATCAATGAGGGGTTGGTGATCTGGCCAGGACCATGCCTAGGAAGCCAGAGGTACTAAGTTCAATACCCACTCTTGGTGGCCAATCATAGGATTTATCCCAATACACCCAGGGGTGGAGCTAGTAAGGAGTTGGAGGGGGTAATTGCCCCCACAGAACTTTGAGACACCCCTATATTTACAACTAATTACATGCCCCATTTGTCCCCACTCCCTCACCTCTCTCCCCATTTGCCCTCACACCCTCATCTCCCTCCAATTTTGGCCCCCACAACCTCACCTCCCTCCATTCATGTTCTTCAACTATACAATTAATCATAGTTTACCCCCACTACAAGAAAATCCTGGCTCCGCCCCTGAGTACACCTGGTACATGTGGAAGGGTGACTTGTGTGCCTTATTGGATTAGTCAAGTACTCCAAGAGGTCTGGATACCCAACATATATAAAATAAATAAAAATCTTCCGGACTATATATTTGGATTAGACTTGCCAATATCATAAATTAATGTTTAAGCCATATATTTCTTGTAATTCCATGTGTCATCAAGCATACCATTTAGGTGAAACAACAAAATGGATGGCCATAGATTCACAATCTTTCATCCCAAGATAACTAAATAAGAAAAGAAAATAATGTTGAAGTCCAATATATAACCAGTTTGTGATGTTACAGGAAAAATGTTTGATTGAGTTAAAAATTTTATGTTTGTAGTTTGCTTGAAACAGGGCACATATATGCTTTTACCATAAACAAACCCACAACATATGCTAAAATATCTCTTTGGGTAAATAAATTTAAAAAAACAGGGTAAAAGCTGTCGTTCCAACCTCCCATTATTTGACATTAAAAAATCACTATTATTTAAATGGTCAAAGAATCGTTTTCACCAATTAAATTCTCTCTCTCTCTCTCTCTCTCTCTCTCTCTCTCTCCATTTTTCACCAATTAAATTCTCTCTCTGGACCAACAAAATTCTCTCTCTCTCTCTCTCTCTCTCTAAAGCTGAAAGAGATTCATTCGAACTTCAGATGAACATACCCAATATCCATAAATCTGTCACCAATTCACAAACAAACAATCATCATGTTTATAATTTCATTTGATGTTTGATTATCAAGTTCTAATCAAAATAAAGAACTGGAAATGAAAGAGAGAGAGATGCCTCATTGAAATTTTGAAACCATGCTCTGATCTTGAAACTAGTCATAATAACCCCAAAATCAATTCAAAAGATAAGAAACAACAAACAAAATCTCATCCGAAAAAAAAAAAAATACTATAAATCATACATAATCAACAATCAATTTGCTCCTTAAATTACCCATTAAAGTAGCAGAAGGTATTTTTATTTAAAAACATTAACTTAAGAGGAAGATGATTCACACACACAAAAAAGAAGAAAAGATCGACATCAACACATTTTCTCAAACTTAAACACCATCTCTAAATATGCTTTCGCCCCACAAACATTTTCGTCAAAAAAAAATAAATAAATAAATAAAACAGAGACCCCCGCTTCTATCATTTAAATCAGATCTTATCGACTATAACACCATCTCCCTGTAAATTGAAGACGAGGACATTGCTCGATTCATCAATAAGAAGAACAAAATCTGCCCAATTCAGAAAACCCAAATCGATTTGGCCTTCAAGGTCTTGGAGATTGGTGTCTTTAGGTGCAGTAGAGGAATCAGAGCTTCCCTTCTTCTTTTTCCCCATCATCAGCTTTGGTTTAGAGAACAAACTCATGAAAGAGAGAAAAATTTTAACTTTGATCTGTCCTCTCTTTGGGGGAAACCTTGCTTTTTCCTTTTTCAGAGACTGAAGCAGAACTTTTCTGTTCGATATTGAAATGGGTTTTGTAGACATAATTACTTTAAGCTCTTGAGAAGTGGAAACCGAGAAGACGATTTGAAGATTATAACTTGAGTTCAACCTTTGCAATCTCTCTCCATAATTACTTTAAGCATTTATACAAATTATTTGGTGTATTTTATTTGTTTAATATTTGGAGGTAGGAAGGTTCCTCGGACCTTCAAACGTCTTTAATGCAACTCTGTGAAACTTGAAAGTCAGTCTTCTTCGCCATCATCAAGGAATCTATCACCGTTACTTAATAACTTTAGTAGCGTAGTCAGGGCTGTCAATGGATGTTGATACACTAATATCCGAGTCCGAAATGTTTATCAGATATCCGAATTTGAATCCGAATCAGACGAATATTTTAAAACTATATCCGATTTCGAATCGGATTATCCTATCGGATATTAGATAATATCCAATTAGAATTCGAATAATTTGTATATTAAAAAAAAACAAAAAAAATTTCCTTATTCAAATGATTTTTCATTATTAAAAAAAAAACCTATTATATATTATATTATGCATATAATAAATAAATCAAGTAAAATAATTTATATTATATTATTTATATAAAAAATAAATCAAATAAAATAATATATATTATATATAATTTTGAATCGGATATTATCGGATTCGAAATGTTAATATCCAAATCTGTATCTGATAAGGATTCGAATGTATAAAACTATCCGAATTCGAATCAAATTTGAATTTTCGACTATCCATTGACACCCCTAAGTGTGGTTCACTTGGTTGGTTGGCCCACATATAACCCTAGCGTCAACAGCCACTGTTTTTGCAAAACATGCAACTATATAAACTACTAATTCTTTTGGCTCTCCTGACGTGGCATGTGTATAGAACCATAGGTTTTCCTCGGGATACACAACTGCATAATTTCTGAAATTGTTTAAAGGAGTATCATAATATTTTGTAACGTTGAGATTATTATTTTTGAAGAGCGTGTTTTAATCTTTAATTGGGCGTGTGATAAACAATTTAAGAAATTGAAGAGTAATAAGTAAAAGTTGGGGTGCCAATAGCAGTTCGCTTGTTATGTTAGTCTACTGCCGATAACCCAAATTTAAGCCTAAATTATCACAACTGAAAATTAATGTTTAAATTTAGGTTAACAATTTATTGCATCTTCACATTAACTTGAGATGCTCGAAGGTTTTTCTTTTTGCAAACAAAACTGCTTAGTACTTCGTAGTTAATGTGAAAGAGGGTTCAATAAGATTTGAATATAGATTGTAGAATTAACAGGCTGCATACCTATAACAACTTTTCTAAGTTGGCACCTTCAAGGCATCTTCATGCTTGAAGATGTTTATTCTATGAGTGATGCTAAATGGGCATTGTTTTTTACCACTGCCCCAGACATCCCTTTCTCTCTCTTACCCATAGTGAAAAGGCAAACTTTTTTATTTGATCACCTTGTGACATTCAAAAACTTGATCCGATGCAATGGAGTTGTAGATGACAAAATTATATGAACTTAAAAAAAAAAATGTATAGTTATTTTTCACCGTTGAATTTTATTTTTTATTTTTGGGAGTTTGGTGACCGTTCATTTACAACACCTTGGATCAATCGCGAAAAACAATATTTTTTTAATTTCCTTTTTTCGAATATGAATATTTTCATGAAATTTAAAAGATTGTGTTGTTAGATTGTTAATTTGATAATTTATGTGGGCCCAATGACCTTTTTTAAGATTTGAAATCTAAAAATAAATAAATATGTAGGCAACGGGAAAGAGAGAGAAACTTTCTCCATTACTGATGTCATTGCACCACATGTCAAATGTTTGTTGGGTTGTGAGCCAACACGTCATAAGGTGTATAGGGCGTTTGGCAAAAATTGCACCCATTTAGCATCACTATTGTTCTATTAATTTATCAAAAAATTTGCGAGTAATAATATTTCAATTGTGAGTTCAAAGGCCTATCTTCAATCAATATTGATCAATGTTAGTTAGTGTAATTTTTTTCAAGCCTTATCATTGGAGATATTTGTTGTTGATTTACCCTTACCTCCATTTTAAGGGTTTATTTTTAAGAAGAACAAAAGAAAAACTATTGTTGTGATGAATTTGTATGGGTAATTTACTAAGATATATATATATATATATATATGGGTGGTGTTGGGAGTCACTAAAGAGAGCTAAATATTGTGGCAAACATTTTTTCAATGTATGGGTTAAAAGTTTTGGAATTGACTAATTTTTGGTGAGGATGATCTTTATGATGAGGAGATCATCCTCGCCAAAAATCAGCCCATTTTGAAACCTCCAACCCTATCAAAAGTGATTTACAAAAATTAAACGCTCCACGATTCTTCAACTTGTAAACTAGGGTTAGAAGTTTTGGAATGAGCTGATTTTTGGTGAGGATGATCTCTTCGGTGAAGAGATCATCCTCACCAAAAATCAGCTCATTCCAAAACTTCTAACCCCTATTTTGAAAAATGTTTGGCTCTATATATGTATATATTATAATTAGTAGTATAAAATTTAATATAAGATATAAATGGACTCATATTCCAATATGGCTTTTGATTAATTTCATAATCGACCTTGTTATCGACCCTTTCTGAATTTGTATATCAATTCACCTAGAAATCCATCCAATCAACTCAACCAAGTTTTGAAATTCCTCCTATATGTACTAACAAATAGCAAGGAAAATGACACTAAGCTTGGTACATGAAAAAAGTGAACGGGGAGAGAGAACTTTCGATTTGTAATAAAACCTATTTCCAATAATTTCAATATAATTCTTCCCACAAGAAGAAGAAAAAATTCTGGTTAATTTATAGAATGCTTGGGTTGCCAAAAGTCTACTTAATCATTGAATGCAACACAATATTATAATGGGTCCCGTTCCCCACGCTAACTTTTACCCTACACTTTAACAAACGTGTTTTGTCCCACATGGGTTAGGAGTTTTGGAATGGGCTGATTTTTGGTGAGGATGATCTCTATGGTGAGGAGATCATCCTCATCGAAAATCAGCTCATTCCAAAACTTCTAACCCCATCAAAAATGGTTTACAAAAAATGGATGGTCCACAATTTTCCAACTTATAAACATGGGGCTAAAAATTTCGGAATGGGCTGATTTTTGGTGAAGATGATCTTCTAACCGTAGAGATCATCTTCACCAAAAATCAGCCTATTTCGAAACTTCCAACCCATGTAGGACAAAACACGTTTGTTAAAGTGTAGGGTAGAGCTTAGGGTGTTGAACATTTCCCTATTATAATATATAACCAATTTTGTAGTTTTGGGAAAAATGTTTGAGCGAGCTATTTTTTATTTTTAAAGTTTGCTTGAAATAGGGCACGTATATGTTTTTAACATAAACAAACCTAAAACTTTCGCTAAAATGTCTTTTTGAGAACAAAAAAGAAAAGAAGAGTAAAGGCTCTTAAATCAACTAGGGGTGCACATTGGATCAGGCCAAATCAAGAACCGAACGAAGGCATTTCGTATTGGTTTGGTTCGATTTTTTAACTCATTGATTCGGTTCTGATTTATAATTTTCAAAAATCGATTGATTTGATTTGGTTATCGGTTTAGAAAATTCTAAAACCAAACCAAATTCATCATACATATATGTGGAATGTTAATGTCCAAGACTTCATGGGGACATTAGCATTGTTCAACTCTTTTTTTTTTCAGTAATACCCCTGTTTTTTAGTGAAAAAGACAAAGGTATATTAATGTTTTTACATAATAAATATTCGTCTCACATAATAAATGCTAAAGGTGTTTAATATTTAAAATTAAATGTCTTGTTTACAATAAATGATTTGACAATCAATGCAACCATACATTCTTTATATGACCCCCTTTTTTTTTATATACTAAAAGTCAAAATAAATAGGGATATTATTGAAAAAAAAAAAAAAGTTTAGAGAATGCTAACGTCCCATGAAGTCTTGGATATTTGCATTGTCCACCACATTTACTTTTCAATAATATCCTTTCCTATTTTTTTTAAGTGAAAAAAATAAGAGTATATTAATCTTTACATAATAAATGCTAAGAAAATTTAAGTATTTAAATTTAAATATCTTTTTGTAGTAAATGTTTTGACAATCAATATCTACATAGTAAATACATTCATTAAGGGTATAATAAATGTATTTATTATGTAAAAGACTAACATAACATTGTCTTTTTCACTAAAAAAAAATCAGAGAAGGATATTATTAAAAAAAAATGTAGTAGACGATACTAACGCCCCCATGAGATCTTGGATGTATGGGGAATGCTAATGTCTAAGACCTCATAGGGACATTAGTATTCTCCAAAACTTTCAATTTTCAAAAATACCTTGCCCATTTTTGTTTTTTAGTAAAAAAAATAAGGGCATCTTAATCTTTTATATTATAAATGCATTTATTATATTTTTAATAAATATATTTATTATGTTGACATTAATTGTAAAAGCAACAATTGCAAATAAAAATTTTAAATCTAAAGACTTAAATACCCTTAACATTTATTAAATAAAATAAAAATATTATTATGTAAATAAGTATTTTTTATATAAAAGACCTTAATTTTTTACAAGAAGATAAAATTAATAGGGGTATTATTAAAAAGTGAAAATGTTGGAGAATGCTAACAAAAAAAAAGTTCTCATTGTTTGCTTTATAACGAATTTAATTACCAATTTGAGTGGTCCAAATGATATGGTCTTAACCATCTAATGAGTTTCAATTTTGAAAAAATCACTCATGTTATTAAGTAGATAATGAAGATTATAAAGATATTAATATTATATTGACAATGTCAATCTCTTTATTGCGTCTTTTGACTGAAATCATTAATAGTTATAGATTTTTTTGCTGTAAGATTTGATAATTGATGTCTTGATATCTATGTTTAGGAGATCCATAAAATCGAATCGAACCAGACCGAACTAAGATTGGTTTGGATTGGTTCGATTCTTAGAGGTAGTCGGTTTGGTTTTTATTCTGATTATGCATTTGTAGAACTTACCATGTTTGGTTTTGATCCAATTTTACCCCCAATCCAAATCAAACAGAATTGTGTGCACTGCTATTTTCAACCTCCCATCATCCCACCTAAAAAAAAAAATCATTATATCTAAAGATTCTGACTAGTCTTAGTATGATAGTAAGGAAAAAAAAATCTAATTAAGCCACATCCACTATAAAAAAACCTCGAGATGCACAAAACAAGTCCTCGAGATAGTGGCATGGGCAAACCATGGTTTCAAAATTAGGTTTGTCGTCTCGTCTTGTTCATGGATGAGATCGAGTTGTTTTGAACAATTCAACTCTTCTCGAACGAGACGAGACATTTAACTCAGTTTTCTTGATCAATTTACATATATTTCAACTAAAATAATTATAATTTTTTTTAATAAAATAAGATAGATTAGAAAATATTTAGTGATAAAATCATGTTTTATCTATACAATAAATATTTAAATTCTAAAAAAATTAATTATTTGAACCAAAATCTACAAAATTTCAATTAAGTTGACCGAGTTTTACTGACTCGGACGAGATTTTCAAAATATCGTCTCAGACATCTCGTTTATCTCACAAGATGATGTGAATGTAGGGACAACATGTAAATCCATATCATTATTGAATGAGACCGAAACGACTCAGGCGTGTCATCTCAGTTTTCGACGAGATTTAAAACCATGGTGCAATCACACATAGATTTGAAGAGCTTATTTATAATCTAAAATATTAATTAAAGGGAGACTTTAAAGATTACACGGTAAGAAAGATATTTTTATAATTTTGAAAACTAATCAACATGATTTTATAGATGTACAATGACAATTTTTTTATTTTTTATTATAGCAAAATGGTCATGATAATATTAAGTTTAAATGATGAAGTAAGGGCATTTTTAGATTCCAAATTTTGTGTCGAATCACTTCCCCTTTGCCTTCTCTAATTTTAATAGTAACTAGAAGTTGGCATTGCAAATCCACATGTATCTAAAGGGCTTATTATAATTTAAAAATTATTTTAAAAGTGATTTTAAAGATTAGATGGATATTTTTATAATTTTGAAAATTAATCAATGTAATTTTTTGAGATGTACGATTGTCATTTTCTAGGTTTATTTATTTTTTATTATTATCAAAATATCATAATTATATCAAATTTAAATGAATAGATGATGGCATTTTTGAAATCTAAATTTTGGTGTCCAACCATTTCTACTCTGCCTTGTCTTATTATAATAGAAAGATATCTGAATTGAAAAAGAAAAAATAAATATAAATAAAGCCTCCGTTATCTAAGAAATCAAACTTGGATTAGTAATTCTTATGATCCTTTTAAATTTCAAATTTAGTAAGACAATTTTCGATTCTTATAAATTTAGATTCCAATTATGAAACCTTTAGAGTATTTAGAGACAACCCTTCAAATATATCATACGTATCAGATACTCCAAGTCACATTTATGGTCATTTATTTGGTACCACGGCTTTCCGACATGCTTCGCTATAAAAAGTTTGAAAAATATTTTCTATAAAAATAATGGTAGGACTCATAATCTTTTGTGGTGGTTGAGTAGAAGTTGAGAGAGAAAGTCAGATGTGACGCACTCACATAGAAGTCTACGAAGGATCTCTGTAAAGAATAAAGCATCTATCGTGTCGTCTCTTTTTGAATCAAGTTGCCAATCATCACTCGAGACCAATTTTGTGGGCGCAGAGTGACCACGCAATCTTGGGAATTGAGAGGGATACTTTTACGTCAATCCGTGGACCTCAATTTCTTTTAAAATTCTTTATATAATTTTTTAATTAAACACAAATCCAAAGCATCCATGATTTTCAATTAAAATAAAAAGCAACTATTGGCATTCCAACTTTTACTTATTACACCTTAATTACTTAAATTATTGGATAATTTTAAAATACCCCTCTACGTTTTTGATAAGTTGACATGTATCATTTGACTTTCTTACATGTATAAAGACAAATAATAGAGCTAATGAGAGATTTAACCTATTTTTAAAATGATAAAAATACCCTTTAATCTGATTTCTAATTAACGTGAATTGATGGTCAAATATCTCTCTATGAATCTTAAAAAGATCAAACTAGCCTTTCTTTTTTTAAAAGTTACTAAAGTGATCATTTATACAAGAAAGCTGTTATTGCCACCCAATTTCTTAAATTATTTTTTCGAACATTACAAGGGTTTTACTCAAATTATAATTTCAATATTACAAAAATTTATAACACTCAATTCAAATAGTTGCATTCGTTCCCTACAATTATGATTAGCCTCATATAAAAATCCTTGACACAAAAAATCAAAATCAAGGAAAAAACAAATTTGAAAGCTCCTAGTGGCACCCCAACTTTTACTTATTATCAATCATGTACTTATATTCTTTGTTTTTAAGTGGGGTATAGTAAGTAAATGTTGGGGTGCCAAACTGCCAACCTTCCAATCTCTCTTATACAATGTTATACCATTATCACTAAGGTCAAATTGGAACCGATCCAACATAGGTCGGTTCCACTAAATAAGCATCAAAACCAAACCAAATTTCATTAGAACCAATCCAACCCAAACTAAATTAAAGTCCATTTGGTTCTACGAATTGCCAATATTCTATAAATTATAAGTAATATTTTTTTTTAATAAAAAACAAACATAAATTTCATATAATAAATCACAAATCTATCCATACAAAGTCATTATTTTTTTTCATAAAAAATCACTAATCCATGTCCTAACTCCTAAAATAATTAATAATAATTATTATATACATACATACTTATTTATTGCATAAGGGGTTTGGTTCTCGGTTTGGTTTGGCTCTATACAAGCTTGATCCGAGAACCAAACCAAATTGACCAATTCTCCATTTTCGTAATCCAGAACCGAATCACAAGTTATTCCAAACCGAACTAAACCACCCCAAAGCTATCGGTTCGGTTCTCGATTTGAGTCAGATCAAGTTGCACCCCTATTATCACCTATGGAATAAATGGTCTAAATATTAAATTATAGAAAGTATGTAAATATATTATACCTATAAAATTATATTTAAATTAATAAAATAATAAATATTAGACTTGGATTACACAATTAAGATCTATTTTTTTAACTCAATTTTTTTTAAAAAGTTTGAATTAAATTTTGATTAGTTAGAAATATAAATTGAGTTGACTCGACTAAGCCATATTTCCTTGGATAAGGCAATAAAACTATGTCGAATCAATCGATTTTTTGATAAAATAGTTAATTTTGAGTAACTTATATATATTTAAAAAAAAATTGATCTAATGACTAAATATCTTCTAATCCTTCTATAAAAAAAAATACAATTATTTGATAAAATGTTGGTTATAAGAATAAGTGAATTACAAACTAAGTTAAATGGATTTTTTAAAATTAAGTTGGTTGAATCAACCAATTTTTTGTATTTTTTTGATAAAATAGTTAATTTTAAGTAACTCATATATATATAATCGATCTCGTGACCAAACATCTTCTAATCCACCCTTAAAAAAAATTATAATTATTTGATAAAATGTTGGTTAAAAGTTACTCAAAATTATCTATTTTATAATAAAAAATACACAAAATTAAATGATTCGACCGAGTTTTATTGGCTCATCCAAGAAAAAATGGCTTGATCGAGTCAACTCAATTTATATTTCTACCTAATCAAAATTGAATTTAAAATTCCTGAATTTTTTGAGGGAAAAAAATTAGATCTCGACCATGTAATCCTAATATAATATATTATTTTATTAATTTAAATATACTCTTATAGGTATAATATATTTATATATTTTCTATAACTTAATGTTTAGACGGTTCATTCCATAGATGATAATGATACAACATTGTATAAGAGAGTTGCTATTGGCATCCCAACATTTACTTATTACACCCAATTTAAAACAAAGAATATCAGTGTATGGTTGAGACTAAGTAAAAGTTGGAGTGCCAATAGAAGTTCTCACATCTTTTTCTTGGATTTTGATTTTTGTGTCTGGATTTAATTGTTTTTAGTTTTTACAAACATAAATTGATCCAACCAAATTGAAGCAAGGTACGATCTTGGCCCGACCAAATTGACAAATTTTATGGCCAATCATCATTGAGATGAGAAAGAGAGAATAAGAGCCAGTGTCAGAAAATCTTTTGACTTTGACTAAAATTAATCTGAAAATGACTAAAAACATAAATGAGAAAGAAATGACCAAAATTCTGTCTTTTTTTTAACCTTTCTAGGAATAAAAAATGGATGTATGTCTCTATGATCTTTCATGCCCAACAACCCCTAAAACCTTGGGAAGAAAATGTTTTTGTGGAAAATGATTTTCAGCAAATCGTCTGCTTGTGTTTGATTGCACTTCTTCTAATCAACCCATATGTCTCTATGATCTTTCATGCCCAACAACCCCTAAAACCTTGGGAAGAAAATGTTTTTGTGGAAAATGATTTTCAGCAAATCGTCTGCTTGTGTTTGATTGCACTTCTTCTAATCAACCCATATCGTGAAATTCCATGAGGAATAGTACCTTCTGAATCCATTTTGGATTGCAGCAAGTTTATTTAGATAAATTCTAGGGCTCGTACGGTGGTAGGGAATTCATTTTCAAGGGAAAATAAATTCCTACTAATGAAAATGAATTCTTCCTTTGGATTGCACATAGTAAAATGACGAAGCTGAGTGTCGACCTTTTAGTTTTGAAGGTGGGGCTAATCATGAGAGGAAAATATTAGGAGAAGGAAAAATTAATTTTGAAAAAGGTAGGATTGGCTAAAGGATGGGAATCGCTTTAACCGGAAAAATTATTTTTGAGAAAAAACATGTGATATAATATATCTGAAAAATTGCATTTTTGAGAAAAATCATTTTCCACATCCCCTTACGTTTTGTGTTTGGATTGAGAGAAATGGAGAGATGAGAACAGAAAATGGTGAGTTTACTTGTCTCCAAAAGTGGAGAGAAATCCTTTAAAAATAATTTATAATTTCCACTCTGCCTTAGAACTCTTTTAAGACATTCTAAAATTTCAAAATTGTCCCAATTTCTCTTCTGTCAATCCAAACATGGTGCAGAGAAACTGAGTTTCTCTCTTCTCCTCTTCTCTCCACTTCTCTCATTAAGAGGATTTCTTTACTTGAAGCCAATAATAACTCTCATATCAATTAGGTTAGATTTCAACAATCCAGATTGAAGAAATTGAAAGTTAGATCTTCCAAACCAACATTTCCTCAAAAAATTCCCAACGAAGTCTAGTAACTCCAAGTAACCAAAACCATGAAAAGTAGCCAAGGACCAGACAATAAGTTTTTACTAAAATTCAACCATCTTTAACCCAGCAGTAACTTTTACACACACACACACACACTCTCTCTCTCTCTCACACACACACACACGCACACATATTCAAAGGAAAAAATAAGAAATCTTAAACTCAACATAAACAAACAACAACAAGAATCTTAAACTCACATTCTTATAGATGCAGGGGAAGAAGATTCACACTTAAATAAAATTAAAATTAAAAAGATACACCTTTCAATGAAAAAACTCAAACCCATCATATCTAAATATGCCTCCACCAATCAAACCTCAACAAGGGTTTTTTAAACAGTAAAAAAAAAAAAAGTGATGAAAAAACAGAAACCCCTGCTTCTACACCTTATATCAGATCTCATCTGCTACAAGACCCTCTCCCTGTAACTTACAGAGAAGGATATCCCCCAATTCATCAATAAGAACAACATCTGCCCAATCCAGAAAACCCCAATCGATTTGGCCTTCTAGGACTTGGAGATTGTCGTCTGGAGCTGCAATAGAGGAATCAGAGCTTCGATTCATCAACTTCTTCTTCTTCTTCCCCATCATCCACCTTTTCTTAGAAAACAAACCCATGATTGAGAAGACAATTTTCTTGAAAATTTTGGCTTTGATCTGTCCTCTCTTCGGTGGAAACCTTGCATTTCCCTGAGACATTGAAATGGGTTTTATAGACATAAGTAATTGAAGCTCGGCGAAGATGAAGAAAATAAGAGAATAGTAAGTCGGGTTTTATAGTAATCATAGTTTTAAGAAGAAAATTTCTTGGTGGGTAATGTCTCCATGGAAAGTTCCTGAAACCAAGTTTGAATATGGGACCGTAAGTTTGCCACCAGCCCATCCATGGCTCTAGTTGCAGTCGTTCGGCATTTTCACTCTGAGTTTTTATCGTATACATTCAGGAGGAAGTTTAAAGTTGGACTCCCATATAGAGTAGACCTCTCATTAAATGCCAGCAGAAGAGAAGGATTCTTTGATAATAAAACGATCTCCTTAGTAAGATTTTAAGTCTTACTAAGAGTCGTTGAGCTCAAAAGTATTACCACATTAGTAATCCAACACCACAACAGCCCTCTTAGATTTAATGAAAAAATTAATATTAAAAAAAAAATTAATTTTAATTTTAATTTTTTTTCACTTCATCCAAGGTTTTTAAAATGGATGGTTAACAATCTTCCATGAAATTCCCAAATATAGATTTATATATATATAAACAATGTAATAACAATCATTTTTTAAAATATGAGTTAGAAATTTTTGATTGAGCTAATTTTTGTGAAGATCATCTTTATAAAAAAAAATAAAAAATCAGCTCAATCTAAAACTTCTAACCCCATCAAAAATGATTTAGAATGTAGACCGTCGATTTTTTTACTAATAATTTGTAAATCACTTTTGATGGATTTAGAAATTTTAGATTCAATTGATTTTTTTGTAAGGATAATCTTCTCATCATAAAGATCATCCTCACAAAAATAAAATCAGCTCAATTTGAAACTTCTAATCCCATCAAAAGTGATTTAGAATGTGGATTGTTGATTTTTTTTACTAATAATTTAAAAACCACTTTTGATGGATTTAGAAGTTTCAGATTCGGTTGATTTTTTGTCAAGAGGATCTTATCATCAGAGAGAGATCATCATAAATAGAAAGTAAAAAAAAAAGAATAGCTCAATTTGAAACTTCTAACTCATATTTTGAAAAAATCATTGTTTTTACATATATTTTCACTTATTTCCCCTGATTTGCCCCCTATGTATATTGAATTATTTTTTAAAATTCATAGAATTTTATCCTCTACAGTCATGTGGCATTGTTGTACCACGAAAATCTTTGTTGAAATCAACAAAACTTCAAAGAAGAAGAAGAATGAGAAACAAAGGAGAGACGAATGAGAGTGAAAAGAAAAAAAAAAAGTAAAAAAAAAGAAGGAATATGAGTAGTTGGAGGAGGAAACCCAAATCAGATTTGATAGGGGATGGTGGGTGAAAGTAATAAAGTGGTTGAGACGAGCAATTAGGTGGGTTCAAATAACGCATATCACTTTGATTTTCGATTGGTTTCGTGTTCTTGAAATATATAAAACCTAACTAGTAATCTATTTAAATACACAAAAATTAGAACAACTTATCAATTTGTGATTGAGACGCGGAGAATTATTTATCCTTAAAATCAATTTCGCCCCTTTGAGATATTCTCCTTTGTGCAGTTGGTCTCCAAGATTCAACAATCACACTTCGCTAATCGTGTAACTTGGAAGTAATAGATTTACAATCAAATAAGATTAGACTAATTATTGTACAAACAAAAAGAAGAGTTTAAAAAGAACAATAGCAAGTTGGATAACATAAAGTATGTGTATATATATATAGAGAGAGAGAGAGATCAGAAATCATTTAATGTGTATCTCAAACACTATGACAAGACCTCTGTTATAGGCAAGTGGCCCAACAATATAGAAAAACTTAACAAATCAAATGTCAATAATTTTTTTAGGGGTTATATCTAAGGTATTGAAAATGGACAACTATTAGACTTTCACTCAACTCCAAGATTTAAAATTAAAATTCAATTGGTAAAAAATAAATTTTTTTTAAAAGAAAAATATAAAAGTGACCTCAAGATTGTACCTCATATCACACATCTTTATGTGAAATTGTGCAAGAAAGAAACATATATATTTTCATCGAGATACTAGTCAAAAAGCATATATGATTTTTACGTACTTTCATGTTAGGATGTGTGATATGAGGTACAATCTTAAGGTCATTCCAACACGAGTCTTTTTGAATTTTTTTTTTTTTTAAATTCATAGAATTTGATCCGTTGCAATTATGAAGCATCAAATCATGTTTTTTTATGTCACAAGGTGAGAGTAAGGGTGAAATCCTTACTAAAAATAGTAAGACTAGTCGGAGTCCAAAGTACTACGGCACACGTTAACCAGACACTTTTATTTATTATTTTTTTAAAGATTCATTTAATAATGAGAACGACAAGAAAACCCACCATAGATCCTCACATGTTCGGCTCCACACAATACAAAGTAATGAGTAGTGACCATATCCCACTGGTCCTCATTGGGTCCCTCGGGATTTAAATTTCATTAATTTTTTTAATCATTATTTACGAGTTTATTTTTAGACACGTGTCATGTAATATAGTGAAAAATTCTTTTCGTGAGTTTCACGGCACCTGTTTTGACAATAGACCCACCACAGTTATTGGTCTTTAATTAATTAAGAGAGATTATATTATCACATCAACTTTTACTAATTCCATCCCAATTCATGTAATAATTTCCAAAAAAAATTGACAGACATCATACATCTTAGGGGTGGCGTTAGCAAAAATTAACATACATCTTGGGATTGCGTTAGCAAAAGTTAGTTTTGGATTAGAAACTCTCTTAATTAAACATGACTTTTAAAATCATAGTTGACTCATTTTCGTTCTTATTATTGAAAGAGTCGTCCTGGGGTGATTGTGATTCTCACAATTCTAACGTAAACATGCATACATAACTGTAGATGATTCTTACTCGTATCACAAGAAAACACATTTATGATTATGTGCACATCCCAAGTCAAACTTGTAAAAATCGCAATAAATACTTTCTGTTATTTCAGCATTTTCCTTATTGAAATTATTTAAATTGGTATTTTTTTTAAACATATTTATATTTAGAAAATTATAAATATTTTTTGATTGGTGGGTAAGTGAAAATTAATCAAGAAAAAAAAAAAAAAAAAAAACCAAATCTAATTGACTAAAACGGTCTCAACTAACATTTTATATATATATATATCAATTTAGACAATATTTTAAAAATATCAAAATTGAGATGAGGTCTGTCTCTGCCGTGTGGACCATACAGAGAAGGAAAGGGAGAGATCCCATGCCACAATCAGACCTTTTATCAAATAATCCCTGGAAAACTCTCTCGCTTCTTTCCTTGAAATTACATTTGTGACTTAATAAATCGAAGCCCAAAGCACTCATATATTAAAAATAAAAAATCAGTGAACCTATTAAAATTCTCATTTCAGTGCACTATTTGTTTTAATTTCGAATCGTTTTTAAAATTAAAACATTTTACTTAAATAAATGAGATTTTTTTGTTTATTCTATAAAAATAAAAATTACTGTTCTGCTTACATGGCTACTTCACAATTTTTTTCTAGCTATTTTGAACTGTGGATCTGTATTGGCTTATATTTTGTACCTTTGTGTGGCCAAGATGGCACATGCAAAGGGTATAAAGCCTCTAAAATTTTCAAACTCGAAGGCCCACTTTAATAATAGTGCTACTAAGAGAAACCCTTCTCGTTATAAAACACATGCCACATGTGTTTGTCAAAATACTGTAAACATAATAGACATGGATCTAAGATTTGATCTTGAACAAACAATAGATTAATCGAATAAAAAAGTAATAATTGTAAAATACCTAGTTTCGCTTTTTCGGTTATCCATGAAGAATACGTTGATCTTGATCTACGAAGAATAAGTGCACTACCCCAACTCTGCCTACAATTTTGGTGATGGGAACCTCTATCTCAATAATAAAATAATCTGTGTGTAGAGGAGGAGGAGGGGGGGGGGACAACCACCTATTTATAAAAGAGGATACTAGATTTTTTACCCATCGTAGAATTCTAGTATTAGGTGAATACCACTTAAATTTTAATATGATGTTCATTGACCCATTATATTTGATGTTGGTAATTAATGTCGGGACAACCACCTATTTATAAAAGAGGATAATAGATTTTCTACCCATCGTAAAATTCTAATATTAGGTGAATACCACTTAAATTTTGATACGATGTTCACTGACTCATCATATTTGATGTTGGTAACCAATGCCAGACCACTAGCATGGTTTCCAATTTTATCCTTAATGTTTTGAACAAATTACAATTCAGTATTTATATAAAATTTGTATATGTGAAAATGCCACAAAATAATTTTAATAATGAAAATAAATAATAATAAAATAATAATTCCAACAGTGTAATCTAATGGAGAGGGTTTCTTCAAAATTTTAAAATGAATACTCACTTCAAAGTTTTTCCCATGCCACTAAGGTTGTCAATATAGGGTTTATTCAACATTGTACACTTTTTTTTAAATTCTAGTTGTCGTTCCTACTTTGTAGTACAAATTCTCTTTCATTCTGTCAAACTTTGGACCTTTTTCATCATATTAAGTAAATTGATCACGAAATGGTAACTCCCCCATTTATTTCTCTCTCTTTTTTTTTAGGAGATTTAATACTCTATTTATGATCTTCTTTTAGGCATCGCCTTCTTGAATTTTCTAAAGTCCCTTTGGTTCTCATGTTTTCGAATTCTTATTTTCATTAGTTAATTATAATTGGATCTAAAGGGAATCGAAACCAATTGGTTCACTCCCATGGGTTTCCAAATTCGATTTGTTTTACCCTTTATATATATACATACATTTTCAAATTAATGGATGTTACGTACGATTGTCAACTGATGCGTATCGGTTTGGACACAGTATATCCGAATCCAAATCTAAAAAATTTATTTGTTACTCTATCCGAATTCGGATCTGATTATCCTATCGGATATCGGATAATATCTGATTAGAATTCGAATAAGTTGTATATTAAAAAAAAAATACAATTTTTCCTTATCCAATTGACTTTTCATTATTAAAAAAACCAATTATTTATTATACTATGGATATAATAAATAAATAAAATAAAATAAAATAATTTATATTATATTATTTATATAAAAAATAAATCAAATAAAATAATATATATTATATATTATTACGAATCAAATATTATTGGATTTGAAATGTTAGTATCTGAATCCATATCCGATAAGGATTCGAATATATAACAATATCCGAATTCGAATCCAAGATCCAAAAATTTTAGATAATATCCAAATTTTCAAAATTTCAACTATCCATCGACACCCCTAATATTACGTAAGTTTTCATGCATTTCATGTAAATTATGCATTCTAATTTAAATGTTCATATTTCCTATAAGTTTATTACCAATAAAGAAGATGGATTTTTAGCTTTTGAAAAAAGTTAACTCATATTATTTTAGAATAATTTTTAATTTTGTTAGTAATGCCTTATAGATGATGTATTGTGTTTTAGAAGGAGATTTTTTTTTTTTAGTAATTTGTATATATATAGGGAGTGGTTCGGCAGCCCTAAAGTTTGCCAAGTTTTGTACCAAATATTTTTTGTAAATCACTTTTGATGGGGTTAAAAGTTTTGGAATAGGCTGATTTTTTGTGAGGATGATCTCTATGATGAAGAGATCATCCTCACAAAAAATCAGCTCATTTTAAAACTTCTAATCCTAGTTTACAAGTTGAAGAATCGTGGACCGTCCAATTTTTGTAAATCACTTTTGATGGGGTTAAAAGTTTTGGAATAGGCTGATTTTTGGTGAAGATGATCTCCTCGTCATAGAGATCATCCTCACAAAAATCAGCTCATTCCAAAGCTTCTAACCTATATTTTGATAAATGTTTGGCACCAAACTTGGCAAACTTTAGGGCTGCCGAACCGCTCCCTATATATAAATATATAAATATATATATATATATATATATATTTGTATTTTATAATTAAAAAAAATACTTGCATATAAAAAATATGGAATCATATCATACAACAATTTCTTTTTTGTTTGTGTCTTATCTGGTTATTCAGAATCGGAATCGATGGGTACTCAGACATTTTGATCCCGAATTCTTCCTATTTGTGGGCATGGCCTGTGCAACTGTAGCAGGATTTGAAAAAAGAATTGACCGAGATTTGAAACTTGTTCTTTTCATGAAAACTGAGACATGAGATCAAATTCCTAAAGTAGGGAACAAATTTATTCCATCATGCATATTTGGATCAGACCATACTTAAAAAGTATTCCCTTTCCCTTTCCATTTTTTTTTTCAATTATGTACATCTACTTGTTTCACGTTCCATTAATTTTAAAATCAAAACCGACAACAAGAATCGTAAACGAAAAATATATGATGGTTCCGATTTTAATAACCTTAGGAATCGAATCAGAACTAACCCATTGACAAAGATAATTTTACTCTAATCTCTAAGAGTTTTTTCAACTAGGATGGACATTGGACAAAACAAAATAACCCGACTCTAAATGATATAGAAATGAATTTAATCACTTTATAAAAGTTACAAATCAACTAGAGTCCGACATAGACCCGAGCCCATTAGGTTAGCTTTCAGAAATTCTGATTTAGGCTTTATTGGATTATGGGGTGTATAGAACCGTTCTAATGTCAACAACTTGAAAAAACCCATATTCAACAGCCCAAAGCCATTTAATTTCGTAAAATTTGACAGACCAAGGCAATGTCAAAATTTTTTTTTTTTTTGACACACCAAAACTGTCAAATTAATGGAGGATGGGAGAAATTCAACAACTCTGAGCCATCGAATTTTTTTAATTTTCACGCAGTGGTAGGTATCTCTACAAACTGGAGTAATATAAAATTAATATTTTTTTAAAATAAATGTGATAAATATTAAAAGAAATATTTTTGGGGGGCCTTATCCCAATTGTGGGACCTTAAGTGACTGCCTAAGTGGTCTTATGTTTGAGCCGGCCCTAAACATGATTTTCTTAAGCTTTACAAAAGAGAAACATTTTCCTTCCTAAGTAAGATTTTAACTTTACTAAGGGTCGTTTACCACATTAGCAATCCAACACTACAGCCCTCTAAATTTCATTGAAAACCTCATACCAAAAACAAATTTTCAAAATATAATTTCTTTTGGATTTGATCTAAAGTTTTGAAAATGGACGGACCTAACTAAAAAGTTTTAAATTAAAATTCAATAGTCCAAAATGCAAAATAGTTCGTAAAAACTTATAACAAATTTTCTAACTTGGCACCTTCATGCCTGAAGATGCTTGTTCTATTAGTTCGTATAAAAAATTGCCAGTGAGAATACCACAAATGCTGGTTAAAAGCCCATATCTTTAATTAATATTGATTAATGTTAATTAGTGTAAATTTTACTAGCCTTATTATTGGAGATATTTCAAGGTCTTACTTCTTGTTGATTTACTCTTACCTTCATTTTTAGGGTTTTTTGAACAAGAGAAAAACTTCTACTAAGGAACAAACATAATGATTGTGATGAGAAAGTTTTCCAAGTGATTCTTAGAAAAATAGTTTGAATCATGATAATTTAACTACCCCATGTGGCATACTCAATTGACTCTCCTGATGTGATAAGTTCAAGAACCATAGATTTGCATGCCTCAGGACACAAAACTACACTTTCCCATAAAAATGTATATCGCAAAGGAACCGTGTATCTCGAGACATACAAATCTATGATTCCCAAATTTGTCCCGTCAAGAGAGTCAATTGAGTGTGTCACATGGGGTAGTCAGATTATCACAACCCAAATAGTTTTCAATGGGTAGGTTCTAGTTGGGCTCAGATGCCCATCAAGCCTAAATCGGCTAAATCCAAACTTAATCCTAATAGGCTCAGGTTGATCCTAAATCGGTAAACTCATGCACATTTTGAAGTCACTACTTTCATCAAAATTATTGATCCAATCTCCATGTGCTAATTGAAAAATAGTTAAGAGGTTTTATGGTATAGGAAATTGTTATTTCAAAATATATTTGAGTCATTTCTTTTTGGGTAAATTACACTTTCACCCCCTTGTGTTTTGGCATAATTCCATTTCAACCCCTTAAGATAATTGCACTTACCTACACCAATAGTCAGCTAATGAGTTCATGGGATTATGCGCAAGAGTATGAACGTTAAGACATGGACATTTGTATCATTTTTATTTTATTTTTTTAAAATAATAAAAGATAAAATGAGAGGATAAAATAGTAAAATAACAATTGAATTTTAGGATTCAATGAAAAGGGAGGTAAGTGCAATTATCACCCCCTTGTGTTTTATGCTAAACTACAGGACTCATATTGTCATTTACACTTTCTTTTTTACAAAATCACACATTACTATATATATATAATATAATATTAATTATTAATATAATAAAAACTAAAATAGTGGGCCATATCAAGTCTAACCAAGTATGAGTCATGATAAATTGACTTCAAAAAATCTACTCACTTGACGTGGCATGTGTACGTGTAATTTATGATTGTATACACATGTCACATCAAGAGAGTAATATTTTTTTTCCAGTCAATTTATCATTAGTCATTAAGTATTGTTAGGTCTCAATCCAATCAAGATTTAGTGGGTCACAAACCTTAATTCTTAGATTGGGACTAAGTTAAGAGGCGATCAAATTGATAACCCTAAAAATATCCATCACATATGTGTTGACTTGGAAGAAACTTTTAGTATCGTGGGGCCAACTTTGCTTCGTATGCAAGAAAATTATAATTAATATTATTAGTGTTGTTTTAGGACTAGTCTTTTAAAAATTGGATCGATTGATCCGATTAGGGTCCAACCAGTTTGGACCAAACCCATTAACTTCTACGAGTCAAGATAATGAAAAAACTAAATTTTATAAAAATCAATTAGCCCACATAATTTTATCGATTCAATCAGTTTAACCAGTGACTCAATCGATTTGTGAAAAAACTGGTCCAATTTTTAAGTGATTTTTAACATATCCGTCACAATTTGATTAATATTTGAGATGTCCTTTGTATTTTGAAATTGTTAATATGCCTCCCTTGACATAAGGTATTCTCTCATAAATCAATGAAAAATGATTAATCAATCTTAGAAATATTTAATTATGGACCCACACGGATTCATGCTTAGATCATATTTAAAATAAATAAAAATATTATTCTGGACTTATCCATACTTTGAAAGACCACTAAATTCATAAATTACAAATTCAAATCCCAATCCGGAGTCTACGTCCTATGCCATTGGATAATGTATTTTCGAAGGTGAAGTTACCTGATTTTGGGAATAAATAAATAAAAAATACTTATTTAATACTTTTTAATTATGAAATCGGATGATTTGATCCACCGGTCAAACCACTTTGATAAAAACTTTGCTTCTAAATTTTGAAGAAATCACTTCTATTGGATTACGCATGTTATTTTTAAGGAGGTATTTTAAATTTTAACATAAATATAAGGTCGTGAAATAAATTCAAAATTCTACGTGCCATGTAATGAGTAGGGCTGCCCGCACTGCCCGCTTAACAATTGTAATCGACTATTCCACAGAAACACATGGCCCAAACGAAGACCTTGACATACTCGACCCATTGTGATAAGGTTTTATTTTTTTAACAAAATCTATTTTTTTTTATAGTGCTAAATTAGAATTATATCAAATATTTTAAGAGAAATAATTTTCTTACTAGTTTAGTAAAAATTTTAAGTCTTATTAAAAGCCGTTTTACTCAAATGCATCACCACACCAGCAATCCAACACCACAACTTTATAGATTTCATCAAAAAAGTTTGATCAATTTTTTTTCTTTTCAAAAAATAATTTATTTTGGGTCTGATCAGAGGTTTTGAAAATAGATGACTATTGAGCTTCTACCTACCTTCAAAATTTAAAATTAAAATTCAATGGTGAACTTAAAATTAAAATTTTTTTTTTAATTTATTTCTTTAAGGTTCATAGAATTTTTTCATTTACAATCCTAGAGCATCATATCATGTTTTTGGATGTCACAAGATGGGCCCAAGACCGTTAGTAAGGGTGAAATCCTTACAACTTATAAGGTTGGTCGGACTCATATTTTTAAAGGATTTTGTTAACATGTATCCTAAGGTCACAAGTTAAGATGCAATAAATATATCTTAGCAATTAAATTTCCTACCAAAAAGGCCATAAAAAGATTTTTATGCAAAAAATGGCCTCAAATGTTTATTTCCAAGATGTATTTCTTGCACCTTAGTGTGTACCCTTAGGGCACATGTTAACAAAAATCCTATTTTAAAAATTAAATTGAGAATTGGACCAAAAACTCATTAAACTGGTTAGACCAATGTTGGATCCTGATTCAATTTTGTTGGACCAATTAACATTTATGAAAAATTAAAAAAATAGATATATATTATTTTCATAGAGGATAATATTCAAAATAAATGTCCACAAACCGAATCAATTTTATGAATAAATCAGGTCATACCAGTGGTCAATCAGATTTTATAGCCATTTTTTTGGCTGTATTTCTAGAGAACTATTGAATATTTCTCGAAATAATCTTGTAACAATTTTTTCCCCCGATGTAAAATTTGTAACTAATCTATAGTGTTTAAAACTTGGACCGATGGGTTTTTGTGGGTGTTTGATTGAATATCATAACAAAATTGATTCGGCTAATGAAACTCTATTTTTTTTTAGAATTATAGTTTTATGAACCGTGTTCGATATCATGGTCCAACCAATTTGATAAATTTTATGTAAAAGAAAGAATAAGGGTCCATGATGAAGCAGTCCTAATGATATATAACTTACCAGCTAGCGTGAGAAAATCTTTTGACTTCCACTAAAATTAATGTGAAAACAACTAAAAAACAGGAATAGGAAAGAAAAGGACCCTACTTGTTGACGATGACGATAATACGGTAGATTAAATTAACATAACCAACTTGAAAAGTTATATATAAAGATTTAATGATGATGGTGATGATGACGATGATGATGACGATATCATCTATGCATTCATGGATAGTGTAGCCATATCTTTTCAAAGCCCACGTCATTGAACCATCATTTGAAATAATGAGCACCAACTTCAAGCTAACACTTTACAAAAATACCCCACCCCATGTTTTCTAATGCTAATGGGAACGAGAAAGTGACAGATTTTCTTATGCTTCTCAATAGTTATTATCAGGATTGTTAATTTTGCAATTTATATAAGAGAGATCAACATCATCAAGAATTGTCATATTTGATTATGAGGATCTTAATTTGTCATATATGAAATGCAATAGTTGATTATATAACACATGCTTGAAGTAAATGTCCTAGTGGGTTGATGATCGAATGACGTAACTTTGTTCGTATAGTTGTTTCACTTTGATTTATGATTATCTCATAGACACTAATCAATGAGGGGATGGTAAGATGGCCAGGACCATGCCTCAAAATAGGAGGTCTTTAGTTTGATACTAGGGATTTCTCCCAGGTCACTTGGTACGTGTGGAAGGGGTGACATGCATGTCCTGGGGGATAAGTCAGGTGCCCTAAGAGGTCGGGTACTCAAGATATTAGGGAAAAAAAAAATTTGATCTCACAGGCCCTATAATTTAATTTATACTTGCTAATTATTGAATGTAGCACAATATCAAAAATATGTGTTTAAGCTATTTATTTCTTGTAACTTCATGTGTCATCAAGCGTACCAATCAGGTGAAACAACAAAAGGCCAAAGATTCACAATCTTACATTCCAAGATAACTAAAGTGTAATGACTTTCTAATGGCCCCCTCTGAACACACACACCCCATCACAGAACCTTAGATCATTTTCCTTGGGATACGCATAATCATAAAGTTTTTTCTTGTGTATCCTGAGACAAACGATTTATGATTCTACTATGGGGGTGTAGGGGGCGTGTGTCAAAGGCTTCCTATTATCACCACTCATAACTAAATTAATAAGGAAAGAAAATGATCCTGAAGGCTAATATATAACTAAGTTTTGTTATTTTGGGGAAACTGTTAGATTGAGTTATTTTTTATGTTGCAAAATTTACTGGAAATAGAGCACATGTATACTGTGGCATCAACAATAGTAGTTGGTGTGGCAATAGCATCTATCAACAATAGTTGGTATGGCAATAGCACATCTCTCTCTATTATAAATACAGTAGCTATTTTGTGGTAGAAGAAGTGAGATAGAAAATCTGTAAAATTAGAGAGAGGGCTAGGAGAGATTACAAAGGAAGAGGTTGATCTTCTCTTTGATTAAAAACCAAGCTTCCTTCTTGAGACGAACTTGCGGGTTGTGCAAGTCGTTGGTTTCTTCTTATAGTGGATTCTCCCTTCACCCCCCGTGGACGTAGGCACATCGCCGAACCACGTAAATATTTGTTGTTGGTCATTGCTTTTGGTGTGATTTGGAACTTGGTATAAGTTCCGATTTCGAACTTGGTATTCGGAACTTGGTATAAGTTTCGACAAAGGGTTTCTCTCTAGGTGGTTTGCTTCCGTGGTTTCACTACTAACAATTGGTATCAGAGCCCTTATTCAAATCAGGGTGGTTAAGCTCCGATTTGAGATATTTTCTTGGGTATTGTGTAGTGTACACAAGGTGTTTGTTGAAATTCCTGAGAGAAGCTGGTGTTGTTAAACAAGCGGATAATGACGTCTACTAGCGGAACCGTCAAAGTGGGAAAGTATGAGATAGAGAAGTTCAATGGGAAAAATGACTTTTCCTATTGGAGGATGCAAATGAAAAATTTGCTAATCTCACAGAAATTGCATAAGGCATTGGCAGGAAAAGAAAAGAAGCACAAAGACATGTCTGATGAGGATTGGGAAGAGTTAGATCTCGAAGCACGAGCGTCGATAATTCTATGCCTTGAAAGGGATGTAGCTTTCTTGGTAGATGGAGAGGTAACGGCTGCGGGTGTGTGGTCAAAGTTAGAAAACAACTTCATGACGAAGACTCTGACAAATCGGATCTATTTGAAGTCCAGATTGTATACTTGCAAGATGGAGGAAGATACACCAATCCGGGAGTACATTAACAAGTTTGATAGGATCATATCAGATTTGAAGGATATTGATGTGAAGGTAGAAGATGAGGATCAAGCACTTTTGTTGCTCCTTTCGTTGCCAAAGTCATATGAGAATCTTGTACAAACATTGATGCTTGTGGGTGAAAATTTAACGATGAATGAGACTAGAACATCACTTCTAGCGGATGATCTTCGAAAGATTGCAACTAGTGGCATGGCTACTAGTGGTAATAAGGAGCAAGCACAGGGGTTGTTTGTAAGAGGAAGAAGAAATGAGCGAGGAAAAGGCAATGGAGGAAAGTCTAGATCGAGTTCTAGACCTCTTGCGGAAAGACCGTGTTTCAAATGCGGTGAGCTTGGGCATTTCAAGGCAAATTGCCCTAACAAAAGAGTAGGCGGGAAGAAGAACAACAAAAGCAAGTTTAATGGGAAGCAACAAGGCAAGCAAGAGGCTAGCTATGCCTCGGAAGAAGGGGGCAGCGATGAATGCTACTCCGTCACGAGTGATGAAGAAATCTCCGGTAAGTGGATTCTTGATTCGGGTTGCTCTTACCATATGTGTCCAAATAGGAAGTGGTTTACTACCTACAAAGGCATTGATGGTGGAACCGTATTGATGGGTAATAACCATGCTTGTAAAACGGTGGGGCTTGGTTCAATTAGAATCAAGATGCATGATGGAGTGGTTAGAACCTTGACGGATGTGAGACATGTCCCTGATTTGCGGAAAAACCTTATTTCTGTTGGTGCTTTGGACTCCGGTGGTTGCAAGATAGTTACGAAAAATGGAGTGAAAAAGGTTGTTCATGGTTCATTGGTAGTGATGAAGGGTATTCGTCATGGTAATCTCTATGCTCTTTTGGGTACTACAGTTACAGGAAATGTAGCAGTTGGAACAGCTAGAAGTGGTGGAGACCCAACTGAATGCACTAGGTTATGGCACAGGCGACTTGGGCATATGTCAGAAAAGGGTCTAAATCTGCTCGGTAAGGAAGGTTTGCTGAAGAACATGAAAAAGCCTTGCATGGATTTTTGCGAGCATTGTGTGTATGGAAAGGCACACCGGGTTCAGTTCTCTTCAAGCAAACACAGAAGCAGAGGTATATTAGACTATGTGCATACAGATGTTTGGGGTCCGGCTACGGTAACTTCCAAAGGTGGTTCTAGGTATTTTGTCTCATTCGTGGATGATTATTCAAGGTATGCTTGGATTTATTTCCTTAAGCATAAGAATGAGGTATTTGAGACATTCAAGAAGTGGAAAGCAATGGTTGAGAACAGAACGAGCAGAAAACTGAAGACATTACGATCTGATAACGGTACAGAGTATACAGAGGGTGCCTTCAAGGAGTTCTGTGATCAGGAAGGTATTGCTCGACACTGGACAGTCAGAAAAACACCACAACAGAATGGAGTCGCAGAGAGACTGAACCGAACATTGCGGGAGAGAGCAATGTGTATGCGCTCGTATGCTGGTTTGGGCAAAGAATGGTGGGCAGAGTCGGTTGCTACAGCTTGCTACATAGTGAACCGATCTCCACATTCGAAGTTAGATGGAGATGTACCTTACAGGATGTGGTCAGGAGAGCATGCAGATTATGAGAGACTTAGAATTTTCGGTTGCACAGCTTATTACCATGTCAACGAGGGAAAGCTTGCCGCTAGAGCCAAGAAGGCAATATTCTTGGGGTATGCAACGGGAGTAAAAGGCTATCGCCTTTGGTGTGTAGAGGATTCTAAGTTCATAATCAGCAGAGATGTTATTTTTGATGAGAGCTCTATGGTAGCTTTGTCAAAAGCTATGGTGCCCGGTTATGAAGGTGTTGAGACTTCAAAGTCTCAAGTGGTTGATATAGAACCTAAAGACCAACCAGGTTCTAGTCATGTTCAAGAGGAGCATCATAGAGACACTCAAGATGAGAGTGATGATGATCTTGAACATAAGGAGGTTCAGCAAGAGAATGTACAAGCGTTTCAACAACAACAGCTTGAAGAGTCTTTGGCTTCCACTAGGCCGAAGCGAGCATACAAGCAAGTTCAGAAGCTGGGTCAGATCAGCCTCTTAGGCATTATGGGCAGGTAAACTTGGTTGAGTACGCACTCTCAGTGGAGGATGATGAGCCGGTCACCTTCAAAGAAGCTATTCGGGATAGAGATAGTGAGAGTTGGTCAGCTGCTATGGAAGAAGAGATGGAATCTCTCTGGAAGAACCAAACATGGGAGGTAGTCCCATTGCCCGTGGGAAAGAAAGCTATTGGTTGTAAGTGGGTGTACAAAAGGAAAGAGGATTCTTCCAATCTCGACGGTACAAGGTACAAGGCTAGACTAGTAGCAAAGGGGTTTGCACAAAGAGAGGGTGTTGATTACAATGAGATTTTTTCTCCTGTGGTGAAGCATACTTCTATTCGGGTGCTATTGAGTATTGTTGCTCATGGTGATCTTGAGTTGGAACAACTCGATGTCAAAACAGCCTTCTTGCATGGAGACTTGGATGAGGAAATTTATATGCATCAACCTGAGGGCTACAAGGTTGAGGGTAAGGAACGTCAGGTATGTCGCTTGAGGAAATCACTTTATGGATTGAAGCAATCTCCTCGACAGTGGTACAAGCGATTTGATTCCTTCATGCTAAAGCATGGGTTCTCCAGAAGTGATTATGACTGTTGTGTCTATATTCGGAAGCTTCATGGAGGTGATTATATCTATCTTCTTTTGTATGTGGATGACATGCTTATTGCTTCGTTGAGCAAGGTGGAGATAGATAGGTTGAAATCTCAACTTGGTAAAGAGTTTGAGATGAAGGACATGGGTGCTGCTAAGAAAATACTGGGTATGGAGATCAGAAGAGAGAGGTCAAACCAGCGATTGTTCTTAAGTCAGAAAGGCTACATTGAACGGGTCATCGCAAGGTTCGGGATGCAAGGTGCTAAGTCAGTGGTGACTCCATTGGCTCCACATTTCAGGCTCTCTAATAAACAATCTCCCATTACAGCGGAAGAGAAGGCACACATGGAACGTGTACCTTATGCTAGTGCAGTTGGCAGTTTGATGTATGCCATGGTTTGTACTCGTCCAGATATTTCACAAGCGGTCAGTGTGGTCAGTAGGTTCATGGCTAATCCGGGGAAAACACATTGGGAAGCAGTGAAATGGGTCTTGAGGTACTTGAAGGGTACCGCTGATACGGGTTTGTGTTTTGGTGGAGATACATGTCAGATTAGTGGGTTTGTTGACTCAGATTATGCAGGTGATCTAGACAGACGACGGTCTACTACTGGTTATGTGTTCAGTATACATGGTGCTCCAGTTAGTTGGCGATCGATGTTACAGGCTACAGTGGCACTTTCTACTACAGAGGCCGAGTACATGGCCATGGCAGAGGGAGTGAAGGAAGCATTGTGGTTGTGGGGTATTCTAGATGATTTGGGGATTAAGCAGGATTGTGTGAACTTGTGGTGTGATAGTCAGAGTGCGATTCACTTGGCTAAGAATCAAGTTCATCATGCTCGTACCAAGCATATCGACGTCAGGTATCATTTTGTGCGGGATGTCATAGAGGAAGGTGATGTTTCTCTCATGAAGGTGCATACAAATGAGAATCCCGCAGACATGTTAACCAAGGTGGTAACAGGTAGCAAGTTCCAACACTGCTTGGACTTGCTTCATATTGGCCCGTGTTGAGTTGCCCAAGAGGGCATGGCCCTTCGGGGTGGAGTTGGGGTGAGGTGGAGTCTTTATGAAGAGATGGAAAGAACTACGATGGCTTGATCCCAGTCAGAGGGTACGTAGGCAACCATGGTCAGAATGGTGCAGCCGGGTTGGTGTTACAGGTTACTGTTGTGTGGTATAGCTTTGCATGCTTGCAGCTTCTTCTTGTGTTCGTCCAAAATTTGAGGTGTTTTTCAAATTATGTACGAGGTGGAGAATTGTGGCATCAGCAATAGTAGTTGGTGTGGCAATAGCATCTATCAACAATAGTTGGTGTGGCAATAGCACATCTCTCTCTATTATAAATACAGTAGCTATTTTGTGGTAGAAGAAGTGAGATAGAAAATCTGTAAAATTAGAGAGAGGGCTAGGAGAGATTACAAAGGAAGAGGTTGATCTTCTCTTTGATTAAAAACCAAGCTTCCTTCTTGAGACGAACTTGCGGGTTGTGCAAGTCGTTGGTTTCTTCTTATAGTGGATTCTCCCTTCACCCCCGTGGACGTAGGCACATCGCCGAACCACGTAAATATTGTTGTTGGTCATTGCTTGTTGGTGTGATTTGGAACTTAGTATAAGTTCCGATTTCGAAACTTGGTATAAGTTTCGACAAAGGGTTTCTCTCTAGGTGGTTTGCTTCCGTGGTTTCACTACTAACATATACTTTTACCATAAACAAACCCACAACTTTTGCTTAAATGTCTTTTTTGATAAAGAAAAAAAAAAGAGTATAAAAGCTATTGTCTCAAGTCGACCTCACATTGTCTTACGTAAGAAAACCACTAGTATCTATGTCTCTTTGGGACCTACTTTTATTCTCTCCTCCCAGGAGGCCAGGACCCAACCAAAGTCTAAAGATCTCTCTTTCTATCTCTCTCTCAAAAGCTGTAAGAGATTCATCCGAAATTCAGAGAAATATACCCATAAATCTGTCACCAGTTCAGAAACAAACAATAATCATGTTTATAATTTCTTTTGATGATTGATCATCAAGTTCTAATTAAAATAAAGAAATCGAAAGGAGAGAGAGAGAGGCCTTATGATCTTGAAACTAGGCATAATAACACCAAACTCAATTTAAAAGATAAGCAATAGAAAACAAAATCTCACCCAAAAAAACAAAAACTATAAATCATAAACAATCAACAATCAATTTGCTCCACAAATTACTCATTAAAGTAGCAGAAGGTCACAATTATATTTAAACACATTTACTTATATAACAGCAGAGAAAGAAGAATCTCATTTTCCACCCCTAAAACAAAACAAGACCAATTCCAACCCATTTACCAAACTTAAAGCCCATTTCTAAGTATGCTTTCGCCCCCTAAAAAACAGACATTTTCATATAGAAAACAAACAAACAAACAAACAGAGACCCCTGCTTCTACTACTTAAATCAGATTTCTTCATCTACAAGACCAGAAGTTTGTAACTTAGAGGGAAGGACATCGACCAATTCATCAATAAGAAGAACAACATCAGCCCAATTCAGAAAACCCAAATCGATTTGGCCTTCTAGGTTTTTGAGATTGGCGTCTACAGGTGCAGTAGAGGAATCAGAGTTTCCCTTCATATTCTTCGTATTGTTATTCTGATTTTCCTTCTTTTTTTTGCCCATCATCAGCTTTGCCTTAGAGAAAAAACCCATGATTGAGAGGAAAACTTTCCTGAAAATTTTAGCTTTGATTTGTCCTCTCTTTGGTGGAAACATTACATTTCCCTTTTTCAGAGTTGCTCCATTAGACATCGAAATGGGTTTTGTAGACATAATTAATTGAAACTTAATAAAGATGATGAAGAAGAAGAAAGAGAGAAAACTTAATAAATGGGTTTTCTAAGCTCCTATAAAGTGAAAACCAAGAAGACAATGTGAAGTTGAGAATTTTGATTTCAGGAATTTATAAAGGGCTTTTGGAAAACTTATTTCTGTTTTATTTATTTATTTTATTTTATTGGAGGGAAGGAAGGTTCCGCCAAAACACTTTTCCCATTTGCGTCCCGTCTGTCGGTTTCATTGTGCAATGTCACTAATAAATAGTAGTGTTTTGGCTGAGGTGAAGAATAAAACACCACGAATATGTGATCACCAACAAAAGTGAAATTGAATTTCATGTCTTCTAGAAAGAGTTACACCTACACTTTATGAAACGCTTTGATTAGTGGTTAATTAATGCTGAAATCAAATTTGGATTTTAGGTCCAACTTGATTCTGAAACTAGTAATTCTTATGCTACTTTTAAATTCCACATTTAGTTCGACATTTTCAATTTTTTTTTTTTTTTTTTGGAAATAGGGTATTTATGTGTCTCGATGTTTAATCATGATCCATTAGACTTTGCCTAACCCATGAGATAATCTTATCCATCATAACTAATCCCTGAATGTCACGTCACATCCAACATCCTATCACGTGATACCATTGAAGTAAAAACATTGTTGTGGAGGGTCATATAAAAACTCGAAATTAGGACCTGGGGAGCATACCTGACATTTTTTATTTTTATTGGTTTCAGATCCCATTATGAGACTTTTGGAGTCAGAACCAACCTTTTAAATATCTTATACGGCTTGCTCAATATCAAGGTTTTAACACTTGTTTTTTTAGGGGTGCCAGGCTCACTTATTAAATTCATAGGCCCAATTAACAACCTTACGTATGTCTTGCTATTGTGTAGTTTGAGGGTCTAATCGCCTCATACACCAATTTCCAGGAACTAAGGTTAGGGGCAACATGCCTTTAGCCTGGGATTGACATATTAAAAATTTATTGGCACAACAACTTTAAAGACTTAAACCCCACTATTTGATCTCACCCAGTGTTCTAGTAACCCACCTACCAAGAACCTAAATTTAAGCCTAAATCGACACAATTATTTACTAATGTCTAATCATTTAATTAAGACCCAGACATACCTGGCTTAAATTAGGTCAACATCTTATTGCTCCTTCACAATAGCTTGAGACACTTGAAGGTTTTTCTTTTGAATCGTGCTGGAGTGACCTCAAGCTTTTTCACTTGTACCATGATGAAAAGCATCTATGATTTCCATACACTTTCATGTCAAGAAGTGTGATATGAGGTTCTAGCCTGAGATCACTTCAGGATTAATCCTTTGTTTTTGCTAGACAAGTTAGGCTGAGTAGTACTTAATAGTCAATATGACAGTGAGTTCAATCAGATTTAAACCTTGGTAGTAGGATCAACCATTCACACACCTATAACAACCTTTCTAAGTTGGCACCTTCGTCTGATAAAAAAATTTGCGGGTGATAATACCTCAGATGTGAGTTCAAAGCCATATCTTCAATCACACACATGATTGATGCCACAGGAATGTCAAGGATAATATTTTAAGAACTTTGGAAAAAAAATCACAATTAAATTCTAATTTTAAATTTGGGAGTTTAGTAGCCATTCATTTCCAAAATCTTGGATCAAGTTCAAAATAATTATTTTTTCATTTCCTTTGTTTGGGGTGTGAGTTTTTTCGTGAAATCTAGAGGGCTACGGTGTTCAATTACCAAATATTACCAGTTTGGTAATCCATTTGAGCTCAATGAACCTGTGCAAGATTTGAAATCTTACTTTGTAAAGAAAGTGTTTCTCTTTCCTAATTTTGAAAGAGAATCACCTTGGAAAATTTTCACAAGAATCGATCCTTTGAAACCTATGGTTTGAATGGTTGGATGATCTGTTTAAAATCATAAAAAGGTGGTTCTCCGTTAAGCCATGGTTCTTAATGCCAAACTGATTTATTAGATAAAATCCGGTCAAAATTGGATGGACCATTGGTCCGATCCGATTTTAAAACACTGTTGTTAGGTGTCAATCCGATTTAGATTTAGTAGACCCTAAACCTTATTTTATTTTGATTGTCACGTTAAAACCGTCGTATTCGTTAGCATTCTGAATTTGTTTTTAACCAAAACATGATCGTGTACGTTTTGGTAATTAATATGAACAGTGAGCTGGAATCATAGTTAACTCATTTTCAACTCACGAAATAGTAATTCACCCAACCATGTTAAGCGAAATTTTCCATGAAATCTTTGTTCATTGTGGACGAGGAGTCTGCAGAAACAGTTATTACCGTACCCAGTACCTCGTACTTCTAACAAGTAATAAATAAAGATAATTATCGAGGAGGCCTATTTGTTGTTATTTTATTACAAAAACTCCCCTACTTTGTCAAGTTTGTTAATTGAACAAACCTTACTTTGTGAATTAGGCTACCATGACTAACTTAGTAAGATTTCAATTCTTACTAAGATTCATTGGGTCCACAAGGATTATCAAAATAGCAATCAAATGACATGATCTTCTAGATTTCATGGAAAAATGCAGATTCAAAATAAAAAAATTAAAAAAGAGAAGAGTATTTTAGTTTGATTGTAGGTGTTGAAATTGGATGGCTATCAAACTCCCATATTTAAAACTAAAATTCAACAGTCAAAATTCAGTTTTATTTTTAAAACATCTTTTTAAAGTTCTTAAAATTTTGTTATTTATAATCTTGCAGCATCAGATCATGTTTTTGGATGTAAAAATTTGACTTCATCAATTTGAATTTTATGATGTGGATCCCCTCTCTAGGGTTTGCTTAGTAACAAACTTGATAAAGTGAGGTGTGGTGGGTAAGAAACTTCTTAAAGTAAAGCTCCCTTGGAGTTGTCAAAACTCTACTCGAAGGGAGATTTTGCAATAAGCATCAATGTTATAATGAGAGAAGACGAAATAGAAATGGCTCTACACCAAAATTTGAACTGAGATTTGTTGTTTTAAAATTTATGTGCTAAGCTGATGAACCAATAACATGATGCCATGTGTATTAAATGAGCAAATGTGATTGCTCATTGAGAGAAAATTCTAAGAGAAAATTTGAGAGCTGTTTAAATGCTTTATTTTTAGTAACTTTTCAGTACACATGGCATCATGCCATTGGTTCATCAGTTGAGCACATAACTTTCAAAACAACAAATCTTTGTTCCCAAATTTGGATTCCAAAAATAACTTTGCCTTATCATTGATTCAAGATTGATCAGTTGTAAATCTTGCTAAATAAATGCAGAGATAGAGATGTGAACTAAGACTTTGGGTAAGTCGAATTCGTTCCACAGGGACAGTTTGGATTCAAAATCTCATTCGGATAAAAAGGCCAAAACAGAATTAGAAAACAAATTTTTCTTAAAACAAATTGATTTGTAAAAATAAAACAGAGAAGAAAGTAGCAACTAATTTGTAAATGAAATTAAACTAACAATAGAGATTGAAGATATAAGGAAAAGAGTTTAGAGAGGTCAATTCAACCTTCGCAATTCATCCAAAATGCTGATTTATTCTAATTATAACTCAATCCACGTAGCAAGTCATTGCTCGTGGATCAAAAGATAAATCGAATTAAACATTGATGGTAACCAAAGAGTATTCATGAGAATCCCAAACTTAAACAAGATTAGCTGACTTAGACTTCAATTCTTCACATAGTATGATTGTTCTTGAGCTTATCTAAGTAACAATTATCTAAGCTTGATTTGAATGTATAAGTTTGCTAATCTTATCTTAAGAGGATTCTCATAATTAACAAATAAAGCAGAAATAAAGAATTAAAACAACATTGGTAGGATGAAATTATTCCGGCATTCTTGACCTCTCTAAGGAGAGTCTAGCCAATCATCGCAAGGATCATATTGCAACAATAATAAAAACAAGAAGATGATAGATAGAGAAGAGAAGGTAGAATAGTGTTGCAACTTGATTCCTTCCTTGATGATCTCTCAAAAGAGTTACAATAGAGCTAATGGATTACTCTTGATGTTCTCACTCCTCTCAAAAGCTCACCCAAAGGAAAATTACAGAGAATTCTAAAGTAAGAAAAACTAAAAATTATGGAAGAAGAGAATGAGAGAAAAGCCCCTTTCTCTGAATGTTCATATTCGGATAATCGGGATAATTTGACGGATAATTCGATTCGAATAACCCAATCAGTTACAACCACCGAAGCTTCTAGAAGCTTATGTAAAAATCTAGAGTACAAATTCCTCGAAATGATCGCGGCGCGATGACATGGCGTCCAAATTCCTCGAGATTTTGCCGGATGCTTCCTTTTTACTCGTATGTTGTAACAGTAATTGTTACACCTTTTGTTGATTTCCGAATATACCCTTTTCACCTGAAATTAGTAACAAACTATTGTTAGCCACATTAATTTGAGATTTAATAAAATTTATTATCATTTTAAGGGAACTAGTTCTTAAACTTTTGATAATCTTGATGAAATTACAGTCCCAAAATGAAATTATTGGGACCTTATCACACCCCCAAACCTCAATTTTGCTAGTCCCGAGCAAAACTTAAATCTAAACAACTCCTATTTCGTGAGGTTTCCGACTGCATTTAGCTTATGTAGTAAGCTCTTGAACTCCTAGGTTACCCCTAGTGGATGAGTTTGACTCGTGAGGTTTTGCATTGAATATACCTACAAAATTCTAACATTTAAAAAATAACAACTTTAAAATTATTGCATATAATGTCATCACACCAATTTTCAAAAAAAATCCAGTCAAAGGTTTATTTGAGCAAAAATTCTTTTTATTCCTCATTTTCAGAAATATCTTGAGTGTGTGCACAAATTTTTCTGATTGTAACATAAATTTTTCGAAACAAGGTTTCCTTTCTTAACTACTAAAATGTTTGAGTCTGCCTAACTTCTAACTCGAAACTGAGCCTCCTGTCTGGGATTGTGAGAAGTATGGATGTTCACTTTAATACCTCTAAGGGGTTTTATCTGTGATATTCCAGTGTACTCACGTTTTTACCATTGACGGCTTTCACCCTACTGAACTATTTGATCTCATTGGACTCTTTTCACAATTTGTACTTTTTCAGTTCTAACATTCACATCTTTCTACTTTTCTTTTCAACCTTTTTCATGCTTTATCATTTTTTCGATATATATATATATATATATATATATTTAAAAGTAGGTAGCCATTTTCAAGGTACCCAGTCTAATCCTATGGTTGTTATCTCAAAAATATCAATTACAGTTCTGTTTTTCTTCTATTCAGCCAACCAAAGGACAAGGAGGTCAAAGTTTAATGTTTTCAAGCTTTCCCTTTCATTCTAGACAGCGAAGAAGACAATTCTTAATCCAAAATAACTTTTTCACTACAATCAGAAGTGACGTGAATTTTGTTTTTCAAAATATCTTGTTTTTGAGGAATAATAATTTATAAACAAATTGGACATGAGCCTGATTTTTAAAAATTCATATAATGACAGTACATATAAACATTTTGATGAAGGTATTTTTTTTAAAATGTACCGAAAACAATGTACAAAAATTGAAAATTTGAAATGTGCTATCCCACACCCCCAAACCTAAATTTAGCATTGTCCTCAATGATTAAAGAGTATGTGTTTAGAGTACACCTGAAAACAGATTTCATTATGTCGCAAAAGTTGTGGACACAACCAAAATAAGTGTTCTGCACAGGATGTAAAAGCTAAAAGCACACCACATAAAGTTTAACCAACAGAAAATACCACAAAATAAATCCTACTTAGTCACACAGAATATGTACAAAAATCAAGGGTTGCCTCCTGAAGTAGCGCTAAGTTTAATGTCTTCAGCCAAACATGGAATTAGAGCTAATCCTGGTACACAGGATTACTCAGAAATGAGTCTCTTTCTTATGAATGAGGGAGATTCTGAAATGACTTTAGTCTTTGGCCATTGACTTGGAAGATATTTCCATTGGCTGGATTGAGTACCTCGATGTTTCCATGAGGGTGAATATTTTGGATAAAAAATGGACCAGTCCAACGGGACTTTAACTTCCATGGGAATAAATGAAGGTGAGAGTTATAAAGGAGCACTCTCTGCCCTACATGGAAAGATTTTCTCTGGATGTGTTTATCATGCCAGATTCTCGTTCGATTTTTGTATAGCTTTGCGTTATCGTAAGCATCATTCCTTCATTCGTCCAACTCAGTGAGTTGAAGTTTTTTAAGCTCGCCGGCCTTTGCTAGATCGAAATTTAAATGTTTGATCGCCCAATAAGCTTGATGCTCGAGTTCGACTAGCAGATGACAGGCTCTACCAAAGATTAACCGGTAAGGGGATATTCCTATAGGAGTTTTGAACGCTGTTCTGTAGGCCCACAAGGCATCAGATAATCGTAAGGACCAATCTTTACGAGTCGGATTGACGGTTTTTTTAAGAATGGTTTTGATCTCACGATTAGAAATTTCGACCTGTCCACTGGTTTGTGGGTGATACGGCGTAGCTACCTTATGAGTGATTGAATATTTGCGTATCAAACTTTCGAAAACTCGGTTATAGATATGTTTCCCTCCATCACTAATGATAGCACGAGGGGTACCGAATCGGGCAAACACAGTATTTTTGAGAAATTGAACAACCTTATGATCATTTGGTTGACAAGATGTGGCTTCAACCCATTTTGACACGTAGTCGACTGCGACTAAAATGTATTGGAATCTGTGTGAAATGGGGAAGGGACCTATGAAGTCAATACCCCAAACATCGAAGATTTCGATGATCAAAATTGGTTGTTGGGGCATCTCATTTCTTCGACTGATTTTTCCTAGACGTTGACATCTATCATAAGATATAGCAAAGAGATGAGTGTCACGAAAGATTATGGGCCAATAAAAACCACATTGTAAGATTTTAGCTGCTATTTTCTTTCCTCCAAAATGCCCACCACAAGCATGATTGTGGCAGAACTCAAGAATTCCACTATGTTCTCTCTCAGCAACACACCGACGAATTATTTGGTCTGGACAGTATTTAAATAAATACGGATCATCCTACAAGAACCATTTGGCTTGGGCAAGGAAGCGCATACGATTTTGTTTACTCCAAGAAGTGGGAGTTTGACCTGTCACCAGGTAGTTGACAATGTCAACATACCAAGGTGTGTCAGAATTAAAAACTGTCATGATTTGCTCGTCAGAAAAAATTTTCAGAAATTAAGAGAGAGTCAGAAAGAGTTTCAACTACTAGCCTAGATAGGTGGTCTGCAACCACATTCTCACATCCCTTTTTGTCTCAAATTTCGATATCAAACTCTTGAAGAAGAAGTATCCATCGTATCAACCTTGCCTTCGCATCCTTCTTGGCAAGAAGGTATTTCAGCGCTGCGTGATCAGTGAAAATGACTACTTTTGACCCTATAAGATAGGAACGAAATTTATCCACGGCAAAAACTACTGCTAGTAGTTCCTTCTCAGTGGTGGAATAATTCAGCTGGGCATCATTAAGCGTCTTGCTAGCATACTGGATGATATGGGGGAGTTTTTCAACTCGTTGCCCCAATACAGCACCTATGACGTAATCGGATGCATCACACATCACCTCAAATGGGAGATCCCAATTGGGTGGTTGGATAATAAGTGCTGAGGTCAACTCAGTTTTCGGCTTCTCAAAGACGGATAAACAAGTGGTAGAAAACTCGAAAGAAATGTCTTTGGCTAACAAATCACACAGAGGTTTTAAAATTTTTCCGAAGTCTTTGATGAACCTTCTGTAAAACCCTGCGTGTCCTAGGAACGAACGAACTTCTTTCACAGTTTTAGGAGGAGGCAAATTTACTATAAGATCTACCTTGGCCTTGTCTACCTCAATTCCTTTATGGGAAATAATATGTCCTAACACTATCCTAGAGGTGACAACGAAATGACACTTCTCCCAATTTAGTACAAGGTGCTTCTCTCGACATCTTTTCAAAACTAGCTTCAAATGATCCAAACAGTCATCAAAACTCGACCCAAATACAGAAAAATTATCCATGAAGACTTCAAGAAAGTCTTCGACCATATTAGAAAATATACTCAACATGCACCTTTGAAAGGTGGCAGGAGCATTACATAGCCCAAAGGGCATGCGTCGATAGGCGAATGTCCCAAATCGACAGGTAAACGTTGTCTTTTATTGGTCTTCAGGAGCAATTGGGATCTGGTTGTATCCCGAATATCCATCAAGAAAATAATAATAGGCATGACCGGCTAAACGTTCGAGCATCTGATCGATGAATGGGAGAGGGAAGTGATCCTTACGTGTCATCGTATTCAGTTTCCGGTAGTCTATACAAACTCTCCATTCGGTTTGGACACGAGTAGGTATCAGTTCATTGTCTTGATTGGTCACAACTGTGACACCTGACTTTTTGGGGACAACCTGAACTGGACTAACCCATTTAATATCCGAGATGGGGTATATAATACCCGCATCTAAAAGTTTGATAACTTCTTTTCGGACTATCTCTTGTAATACTGGATTGAGTCGCCTCTATGGTTCTCTCAATGGTTTGAAATTTTCCTCAAGATGAATTTGATACATGACCACAGAAGGACTGTTGCCTTTGATATCAACTATGGTCCACCCAATAGCTTCTCGATTTTTGCGCAGAACGTCAAGTAACCGATTTTCTTGTGATTTTTCTAGAGTAGGGGAGATAATGACAGGGAAGGTTTCAACATTATCCAAATATGCGTATTTCAGCGTATCAGACAATTGCTTTAACTCAAGCTTTGAAATTTCTTCCACTATTGGAGATGACGAGAGAGAGGACAGACTCTGAATTTTTGACTACCAATCCATCAGAGGGATGGATTCAAGAAGAGAGTTCACTTCCCTGATGGATTTCTCAGTATCGAACTCAAGGCCGAATTGGCCAAAATACTCTTCAAACGGATCCTTGTTCTCTGCTTCTTTAAACGTACTACTGACCAGGGTGTCGATCATATTGACTTCTTCCAAATCATCAATGTCAGTAGATTGAAACTTATTTTGGAAGACGTTCATTTTGACCTTCATGTCCCCAAATGATGGGTCATGATACCATTGCGACACTTGATGACTGAATCGGAAGTGACTAAGAAAGGTCTTCCTAAGATGACTGGAACATGAGAATTTGGGTTAATGACAGGTTCAATGTCAAGAACTACGAAGTCGGCAGGAAAGTAAAAATCCTTCACTTTGATAATCACATCCTCCACTATTCCCTTGGGAATCTTCACCGATCTATCTGCTAAACTTAGAGTAATATCCGTAGGTTTAAGTTCACCTAAACCTAACTGCTAGTAGACTGAGAAAGGAAAAAAGATTTACACTAGCCCTAAGATCTAATAGACATTTCTCAATCATCGTATCTCCAATGTGCACAGAAATTGTAGGACAGCATGGGTCCTTGAATTTAGGAACAATTGTCTGCTGAATCAGACAAGAAGACTATGTTGTCATCACAGTCTCTCTTGGCACAGGAGTTTTTCGCTTCACTGTGGTGAGATCTTTGAGAAACTTGGCATATGAGGGAATTTGACGAATTACATCAAGGAAAGGAATATTGATTTGAACATTCTTGAACACTTCTAAAATTCCTTCAAATTGTTTTCCCTTTTTGTTGTCTATGAGTCTATAATGGAACGGGGCTTTGGGAATGATCACTCGACTCTCGAGAGGAGGAGGTGTTTCCTTGGACTGGTCTTCTTTTTCTGTGGAAGGTGCTCTAGAGGTTGTTTCTTTGGATAGAACCTCCTCAGGCATTTCAACTTTATTATCCACCAATTTACCAGATTGTAAGGTATGGACGGCTTGGACAGAATTAGAGGGACCTACCTGATTATTGATTTCATACTGTCCTCTTGGAACAGTTCCTGCTGGGTTAGGCACAGTTTGACTGGGAAACTGGCCTTTGTTTTTCTCTCCTATGGATGAAGCTAACTGATCCATTTGCACCTCTAAATTTTTGATCGCCTGTACGGTAACCTGGTTGGTCTGAAACTGGCTCTGGGTAGTTTGGATTTGTTGCTGTATGAGTTGTTGTTGTTGCTTTAATATCTCAGCCATCATTGATTCCAATGCTGAGTTAGTTTGAGTAACAAGAGGAGAGTAATTGGTCATAGGGTTGACAATGATCGCCCATTGATCAGATTTTGAGGTGAAGAATAAGATTGTTGCAGAACCAAAAATAGGTTCGTACTAGCATGAGTTTGACGATTGAAATTTTTCTGAAATCCCGGAGGACCTCCTAATTGGATAGGTTCACTTTGTCGATATGAAAAATTGGGGTGAAACCTATTGTCGAGATGGTACGTCTGGCTATAAGAGTTAGGAGTGGGTTTCCTATATGTGCTGTAATTTCCAACAGCATTGGCTTGCTCTGATTGTGAAAGAGTCAAGGTGGGACAATTCTCCGTAGAATAATTGAAATTCTCACACAGCTGACATGATGAAAATGTCTCTGTGGCAACTTTTAGGATTGGAATGGCTTCTTGAAAGTTGGCTTTGACACTGAAAGCGTCGAACTTTTTGTTGAGACTTTGTAAGCTACTCAGAAGGCTATTCATGACATTCTTGAGTTCAGGATCAGACTTAACCTCATACATGCCCAACTTCTTGACTCCTAAATCTCCTCTATCAAAATCCCCTATTTTTGTGCTCCAATTTCGAGCATTCTCAGCCATTTCGACTAAGAATTCATAAACTTGATTAGGAATTTGATTCATGAATTTACCCTGATGCATAGACTCGAGAAGAATACGCTGGATTATTAGGAGACCTCGGTAAAAGAAATTAACTAATTGGGCTTTATCTATCCCATGGTGCGGACCCCTTAACAAGAAGGTCATTGAACCTTTCCCAAATTTGGGAGAATTCTTCATCCGGTCTTCCCTTGAAGTTCCGAATGGCATTTTTGAATTGTTCCGTCTTCGCCATAGGAAAGAATTTGACCATGAATTTTCTCGACAACTCATCCCACGTAGTGATAGAATTGGAGGACAAGGAGTTTAACCAAGCCGCAACATGGTCTTCAAAAGAGAGTGGAAATAACCTAAGCTTGACATTCTCCTCGTCGAGATGACCATTTTTGAATGTCTGGCATAAGGTCAAGAATTTATTGAGGTGATTATACGATTATTCGCTTTCGAAATCGTGGAATTTGGGCAGCATATTGATGGTGGCTGCCCGTATTTCAAATTGTGCCACGTTAGCGGCAGGTAAAATTATACATGATGGAGGATTGGCAGTAATATGTGCGAACAACTCATTGAGCGTTCGTTGATCCTCATGGATGTGATAAGGTGGAAGTGGATGTGAATCCATTCTGGGACTGGTGGAGTGAGAACGGTGTTGCTTTCTCGTCCAACCTTAGGTAGTGGATAAGACCTTGTGATCTCCAGATAAAAAACAATTGGATTTTTTTGCGATCTCCTACCTAACATACACTACCAAATTGCACACAATAGGAGGGAGAAATTCACACGTGAAAACTGGGTGCCTATTACTAAACAGCTCCTAACTGGTTCAAAGGATTAATCAAAGCCTCCAACCCAAATCTTATAAATTAGAACAGCTAGTTTAATCTCCAGAGGAGAGGTGGCGCACAATGCTGAGCAAGGGCACTCTTAGATCACCTCTCGTCTTGAATGGACGTGTGTCTATCCCCTGAATTCACGTAGAACTACAGGGCAAGATTGCGCTTAGGCACTGTTCACGATCAAGAAGTGCAATTGGTGCAACTTTTGATTAGCTTTGCTTAATGAGCTCGATAGAACCTAGAGTCCAGTATAATTAATTTTAATTAATTAATTGACTGTGAATTTGATTTTCCTAGAAGGACAAGATATCGGTAATGAACTCTGATTCTTATCTTATGGTGTCATCCTCGTAAGGGTGCCCTTATTACTATGTGTGATCCAATGTGTACAGATTAATCACTCAAAAACAATACAGAAACTCACTAGTGAGTGATGCGTGAGTGTTTCGAAATTTACCTCATGTTCTAGACGGGGAATGATCGAGTTGAGTTGACTCGGCCCACCAACACCAAATTTGGTGTACGAACCTGAGGAGCTGAGATAGTTTTGTCCCACTATCATCTGTCCTTAATTCTATTACAATCCGAGCCCTCTCGGATACAATTAAAATTTAATACAAGTTCAAGTTCTTAATACAAGTTGTTTTCTATAAAAAAAAAAATGCAGAGAAAATTCAAAGTTGCTGATCTTCTTGATAAGAGAACCAATTCAGTGGATAAAAATTCCACATGTCACCTTCCGTCAATTTTTGTTGACTTTCGTCAAGTCTTTCACCTAAAAATAACAAAATTATTCAAATCAGAATGCTAAAGAAAAAACCAGTATGACCATTACAATGTTCATGATGTCAGAAAATTTGTCAACAAATGCAGAGATAGAGATGTGAACTAAGACTTTGGGCAAGTCGAATTTGTTCCATAGGGATAGTTTGGATTCAAAATCTCATTCGGATAAAAAGGCCAAAACAGAATTAGAAAACAGATTTTTCTTAAAACAAATTGATTTGTAAAAATAAAACAGAGAAGAAAGTAGCAACTAATTTGTACATGAAATTAAACTAATAATAGAGATTGAAGATATAAGGAAAAGAGTATAGAGAGGTCAATTCAACCTTTGCAATTAATCCAAAATGCTGATTTATTCTAATTATAACTCAATCCACGTAGCAAGTCATTGCTCGTGGATCGGAAGATAAATCGAATTAAACATTGATGGTAACCAAAGAGTATTCATGAGAATCCCAAACTTAAACAAGATTAGCTGACTTAGACTTCAATTCTTCACATAGTATGATTGTTCTTGAGCTTATCTAAGTAACAATTATCTAAGCTTGATTTGAATGTATAAGTTTGTTAATCTTATCTTAAGAGGATTCTCAGAATTAACAAATAAAGCAAAAATAAAGAATTAAAATAACATTGGTAGGATGAAATTGCTCCGGCATTCTTGACCTCTCTAAGGAGAGTCTAGCCAATCATCGCAAGGATCATATTGCAACAATAATAAAAACAAAAAGATGATAGATGGAGAAGAGAAGGTAGAATAGTGTTGCAACTTGATTCATTCCTTGATGATCTCTCAAAAGAGTTACAATAGAGCTAATGGATTACTTTTGATGTTCTCACTCCTCTCGAAAGCTCACCCAAAGGAAAATTACAGAGAATTCTAAAGCAAGAAAAATAAAAAATTATGGAAGAAGAGAAGGAGAGAAGAGCCCCTTTCTCTGAAATCCAACTTCTAATTTATAATGTTCGTATTCGGGTAATCGGGGTCATTTGACAGATAATTCGATTCGAATGACCCAATCAGTTACAACCACCGAAGCTTCTGTAAAAATCTCGAGGACAAATTCCTTGAAATGACTGCGGCGCGATAACGTGACGCCCAAATTCCTCGAGATTTTACCGGATGCTTCCTTTTTACTCGCATATTGTAACAGTAATTGTTATACCTTTTGTTGGTTTCGAATATACCCTTTTCACCTGAAATTAGTAACAAACTATTGTTAGCCACATTAATTTGGGATTTAATAAAATTTATTATCATTTTAAGGAAACTAGTACTTAAACTTTTGATAATCTTGGTGAAATTACAGTCCCAAAATGAAATTATTAGGACCTTATCAAAGATCTAGACTGTGTGTTGACTGGTGTTTACATGGCAGATTTGGTTGGTGTTTAAAACACATTGGACTCCTAAACAAGCCGTAACCCTAAAAACACGTTGGTTAATTTTTAAAAGTACAAAAATACCCTTTATGGTATATATAATCTTTAAAACCCATGATGGAATTAGGATTTTCCTATTGTGGGTTTAAATTATACTTGCCTAATAAGTTTAATAACATGGAGATGAGTGATTTTGAAGTGAAAATTCATGGACTTTTTGTTAGAGGTTGTAGAATGGTATTTAAGTCATTTCTTATTAATCTATAAGAGAAGATAGTCAAGGGGTAATGTCATGCTAAGGTGGGAGCAACTGCTAAATATTAACCAAATAGAACGATTCTAATAAACTCAAAAACTTGAGTGAGGTGGGAGCAATTAAAATAAAATGTGTGGGACAAACTCAAAATATATTAAATTCTAATGAAGATAATGTAATTTTAAAAAATAAATTAAATTGCAGGAGCAAATGCCCCATTGTCCTCAGTGTAAATTTGCCCAGTTCAAAACTCTAATTAATATTTTAAATTATAAATAAGAACTTCATATACATGTAAATGTTTGCACATGACACTTTCGTGTTGTTAACATGTCCTGTAAGAGTACACATTAAGATGCATTAAATACACCTAAAAAATTACTATTTAAGTGCTGGAAAAAAAAATCCTACCAAAATACCCTCAAATGCTTACTTCTAGAAGTATGTAATGCACACATCTTAAGGGCACACGTTAATGAAACCATAATAATAATATTGCATGTCAGCTTAGTTAGGGAGTGGGTAAGATGACTCATGGGATAAGAGGGACGTCTTATTGATAAAGATCTAGATCTTGATACATAATTTTTAAAAAAAATCTTGATCTTAATCTTGATTGATCTAGATCAAGATCTTGATTGATTGATCAAGATCAAGAACTATTTAAAAAAAATCATACATATTTTACACATACATATGGTCTTGATTGATCTAGATTTAGTTTGAATATAGATTGATATTGATATTGATGATCATGATCTTGATCATAGAGATCAAGATCTTGAGTCGAGATTTAGATAAAGAAATATTTAAATATTTAAATATTTATTTATATGATTATTTTTATTGAAATAGATGACATCTAATGACGGGCACATTCCCGGATGTCCGATTACAGACGATATTATAAACAATCATTAGAGTCATACATCGAGTGATATTTGAATGAAACATATTATAATTTTATATTTAAAAATTAATAATGAAAATTAATTAGAATCCAACACTTAGTGTTATTTAGTGTCGAGTTCAACATTTAGGTTGGTTTTATAAATAAATTTCAAAAAATTGTTATTTTTTTATAATTAATTTTTAACATAGATTTTTTTTATTTATTTATAATTTTCCCAATATTTTAGGTAAGGAAATAAGTGGGCCGTTATATACATATACTAAGCCCAAATACAGTATTTTGTGTTGTGTTGCTACATTCGTAAGAATTTTGGATGTTTCTCTTTCAGCTTTTGAGAATTGAGAGAGAGAGAGAGAGAGTCCTTTTAGAATATTTCGTTGACCGTTGGAAAGAAAGTACAGTGCCATGTTACCAGTAGGGCCGCCCGCTTCAAAGTACCATTCCATGAAATCTTTGTCCATTGTGATAAGGTTTTATTTTTTTACAAAATCTAATTTTTTGAGTGCTAAATTAGAACTATATCGAATATTTTAAGAGAAACAATTTTCTTACTAACTTAATAAAAATTTTAAGCCTTATTAAAAGTCGTGTTTGTTTAAATGAATTATCACATCGACAATCCAACACCATAGCTTTATAGATTTCATCGAAAAACTCATTTTAATTTTTTTTTCTTCTAAATTTTTTTAATTTTGAGTTTGATTCAAGGTTTTGAAAATAAATGACTATTAAACTTTCACCTACCTCCAAAATTTAAAACTAAAATTCAATTTGTGAAATTAAAATTAATCTTTTTTTTTTCTTTTTCTTTTTTTTTTTAATTTCTTTCTTCAAAGTTCATAGAATGTTTTTATCTACAACCTAAAGCATCAAGCCATATCTTTGAATGTCATAAGATGGGCCCAAGATCGTTGGTAAGGGTGAAATCCGTACAACTTGTAAGGTTAGTCAAACTTATAATTTTAAAGGATTTTGTCAACATGTATCCTAAGGTCACACGTAAAGGAGCAATAAATATATCTTAGAAATTAAATTTTCTATCAAAAATGCCATAAAAAGATGTTTTTTATATTAAATGCTTATTTTCAAGATGTATTTATTGCACCTTAGTGCGTGCCCTTAAAGCACATGTTAACAAAATCCTATTTTAAAATTAAATTGAAGATTGGATAAAAAATTTGTTAAACTGGTTGGACCAAAGTTGGATCCTGATTCAATTTGAAAAGAAAATGATCCTGAAGCCTTATATATAACTAGTTTTGTTATTTTGGGGAAAATGTTTGATTGAGTTATTTTTTATGTTAGAATTTTACTAGAAATAAAGCACATGTATACTTATACCATAAACAAACCCACAACTTTTGCTTAAATGTCTCTTTTGATAAAACAAAAAAAAGAGTGTAAAAAGCTACTGTTCAAGTCAACCTCACATTCTCTCTCTCTCTCTCTCTCTCAGAAGCTGTAAGAGATTCATCTGAAATTCAGATGAATATACCCATAAATCTGTCACCAGTTCAGAAACAAACAATAATCATGTTTATAAATTCTTCTTTTGGTGATTGATCATCAAGTTCTAATAAAAATAAAGAAATCGAAATGAGAGAGAGAGAGAGGCCTTATGATATTGAAACTAGGCATAATAACACCAAAATTAATTAATTAATTTTTTTTTTAAATCATACACAATCAACAATAATTTGCTCCACAAATTACTCTTTAAAGTAGCAGAAGGTCATAATTATATTTAAACACATTTACGTATATAACAACAGAGAAAGAAGATTCTCATTTTTCACCCCTAAAACAGAACAAGACCATTTCCAACCCATTTCCCATACTTAAAAGCCCATTTCTAAATATGCTTTCGCCCCCTAGAAAACAGACATTTTCATCTAAAAAAAAAACTAACAAACAGAGACCCCTGCTTCTACTACTTAAATCAGATTTCTTCATCCACAAGACCAGAAGTTTGTAACTTAGAGGGAAGGACATCAACTAATTCATCAATAAGAAGAACAACATCAGCCCAATTCAGAAAACCCAAATCGATTTGGCCTTCTAGGTTTTTCAGATTGGCGTCTATAGGTGCAGTAGAGGAATCAAACCTTCCCTTCATATTCTTCGTATTGTTATTCTGATTTTTCTTCTTTTTTTTGCCCATCATCAGCTTTGCCTTAGAGAATTCCTGAAAATTTTAGCTTTGATTTGTCCTCTCTTTGGTGGAAACCTTACATTTCCCTTTTTCACAGACTGAAACAGTGCTCCTCCATTACACATTGAATTGGGTTTTGTAGACATACTTAATTGAATCTTAGTAAAGAAGAAAAGGAGAAGGAAAAAAGAAGAAGAAGAAGAGAGTTTCGAGAGATTTAAGAATAAGTTGGTTGTGCGTTTGGGGGGTGGGGGTTATATAGCAAAGAATTTACGAATTTACCTAAGTTTAATGGGTAGCGTTCAAGGGCAAACTTTTTGATAAAACATTTTTCAAAACATGGGTTAGAGGTTTTGGAATGGGCTGATTTTTGGTGAGGATGATCTCTACGGTGAGGAGATCATCCTCACCAAAAATCAGCCCATTCCAAAACTTCTAACCCATGTTTACCAGTTGAAAAATCGTGGATCGTCCATTTTTTGTAAACTATTTTTTATGGGATTAGAAGTTTTGGAATGGGCTGATTTTTGGTGAGGATGATCTCCTCACCGTAGAGATCATCCTCACCAAAAATCAGCCCATTCCAAAACTTCTAACTCATGTTTTGAAAATTATTTTGCCAAAAAGTTTGCTAAAAAGTTTGTCATTGAACGCCCCCCAAGTTTAATATGGGACATGCGTCCAACTTAAAAAATTACATTCCATGATACTTGGAGGAACGTGCATAAGGGGGCGGGCACCCAAATACTGTTGGGAAATTTTTTTTTAATTCAAAGGAAACCTTACTTTATAAAATTTGTTACCCAACAAACCTCTCTTTTATGACGTTTGTTACCAGTAAACGCTGGAGTGACGATTCAGGTCATAAAACTCAAATTTATTCTGTTAATTTATTAATAATATACTTTGGAATGAATTCTAACCATATTTAAATAAAGGACAAAGTTTTAAGTATTTTTTAAAAAAGAATTCAAAAATAAAATTATTTTTCACTATTAACTATTAATTTTAAATTTGAGAGTTAGATAACCATCCATTTCTAACAAATACAATCAAAATCAATAAGCTTTATTTTCAAAAAAATTATTTTGAATTTGAGTTTTTCCATGAAATTTAGAAGGCTGTGTTATTTGATTGCTAATTTGATAATCTATGTAGGCCAAACGATCCTTAATAAGATTTCAAATCTTATTAAGTTAGTCATGATAGCATCAGATCGGTCTGACTCTCTCTTTATTTGATTTGATCGTATGCACTCTGGAGGAAGTTTAAAACCCACTTCCGTTAAATCCATGGGAAGAGAATGTACTATTCAGGACCCTCCTTACTGCGTGTATACTACGTTGACTTTTTTTAAAAATAAAGAAAGATATAAGCAGCTTAGGATTTTAAGTCAAAAAAACAAACAAGATTTGGTTGACTGAAATATTAGATTTTCACGATTCTTTTTTTTAATTTCAAATGCTCAACCATACAATCGCAAAGTTTTATAAATATTTTATTAAGGGTCCACTTGCTGCCAAGCAATCGAATGGTAATCAACCACAAAAATGCATAATTGCAAAAAACAACAAATGAAAAATTTTACATTTTAAGGTTTTTCTCAATCAACTAAGAAGGGCCCCCTCTTTGAAAAATTAGTAATAATAGGTTTACCGTCCCCAACATGCAAGATTAGATTAATTATCCCCTTGACAATGACCCTTTTTTCTAGATGAATTGAGTGCGAAACTTTTGATCTAATAATATAAATTTGTAATAAAAAATACAAAACAAAATAACACCCTTAATTCATTGAAAAAATTGAACGTTGACTTTTGGTCAAGGGTAAACATAATCTTGCATCTTCTAGGAGGGTAAATTTAATATCACCAATTTTGCAAGGTGTATTACTTGAATACCCTTTTTTTTTTTTTAACAGGAAATTTGTACATTTGGTGATTGTTGCCATTCTCTATATCCCACTAGTCGTATGCTCATTGCTTCTTATGTCGAGAGTGCTCCCATTAAAGTTCGGGGAATAGATCCTCTGGAGCTCTTGTTCTACACAACACAAAACATCAAATTGAATAAAAATAACAATTTCATGATTTAGATCATATTTGAAGAAAAAAAATTATATTTTGGTAAGATAAAGGGTTTAAAAATGAACGGTTCCTAGATTTAAACGATTAGATATAACTGTCTTGATGATGAGGTATACCCTCTACCGTTTATAGTAGCTACAAAGAATTACAGGAAAAACAGGCTACAGAATATCAACTCCCCAAAGTTCGACTTTGTAGATTGATGTCAAGTTGGTGTAAGCATTTTAATAATGTTACTCATTCTACTTATCAAGCGTTTTAATAACGTTACTTTTGATTTCGATTATGTTTTGATTTTAAATAAGTGGACTCGGATCTAGAATAATTCTATTAGTCCTGGTTCGTTCCTCGAGATGCTTAGAATTGAAAACCATCATATTTTCTCAATTTCAATTCTTAATGGTTCTGGTTCTAAAGATAAGTGGAACTAAATCCTCAAGAACTATGTGTTTCCAACGATTTCGTTTACGTAATTCTCTTGGCTACAAAGAAGTATGAGCATATATTCCTAAACTCAAACGTTGTTTGAAGTGTAAAAGTCATTAAAAGGACATATTAAAATTTTAGTTCATAATTTAACTAGAAAATCAATTTATAAGATGCACATATATTAACCCCCCTCCCCCCGAAAAAAAAAAAAGGAGAGAAAAATGATTTGGTATGCTACATCACATGAGACTGTCCATTAAAAACATAATAATAATAATACTAAATAAATAAATACATTATTGTTACTTATTAATATGTTGAAAATCATTCTCATTTAGCAATAAATATATATAATATATATATATATATATATATATATATATATATATTGAGAATGCTAACATCCAAGACCTTGCACATGGAGGTTAGGATTCTCTATCACTTTATTTTTCTAATAATACATTTATTCATTTTATCTTTTAGTGAAAACAAATATGGGTGTGTTAGTTTTTTACACAATAAATATTTGTTTATATTGATTGTCAAATCATTTATTGCAATAAAACATTTAATTATAAAGATTAAATGCCCTTAGCATTTACTATGAAAGAGACAAGTATTAATTACATAAATAAGCATTTATTATATAAAAGGATTAATATATCCTTTTTTATTTATTTATTCAATGACAAAATGGGTAAGAGTATTATTGAAAAAAAATATTGATAATCTTAATGGATGCATGTGTGGTTATCTTGACTCTTATTGGTAGTACTTATTGTGAAAAACGATCAAAATTGGCAAGCACACAATGCAAATAAAGCAAAAAAAAAATAGAGATTTATAAGGATCACCCATTATAAACAATGTTTTCAGACGCGATTGATCATCTTTATTATAACAAGCAAAGGATTATACAGTATTCACCCTTCTCTGTCTTTATCTCTCTCAAATCTTTTTTTTTTTCTTCTAAAAAATAGAAAATCCTAAGGTTGATCAGTTATTTAGCTATCCTTCAACTTGATAATATAACTACCCTTGAAACACACACACACACACACACATGCACACACATATGTATACCAATTGCGCCCCTAAAAATTCGGGCCAAGGATGCACCACGGCCAATTGTGAATTCGATAATCAGAACAATCCTTGTACTAGGATCTTAGTCACAAATTGAATACACATTCCCTGTATAATAGTACTAAGTCGTGACAATTTGACTCCACCACATGGCATTCTCAAAATACTCTCCTAATGTGGCACGTGCTAGAACCATAGATTTTACGTCTCTAAATGCACATCTGCACATCCCCATAAATATGTGCAGTTATGTATCCCGAGAAAAAAAAGGATCTATGGTTCTAGCATATGCCACATCAGGAGAGTATTTTGAGTATGCCATGTGAGGGAGTGAGAAACATTTCCCTTACTAACTTAGTAAAGATTTTAAGTCTTACTAAGGGTTGTTTTGCTCAAATGGATTATCACATTAGCAATTGACAACCACAATTCTTTAAATTTCAACGAAAAATTCAGCCCCAAAAGAAAAAAAAAAAAAAAAAAAAAAAAAAAATTGTTTTTAGGGGTTGGATCCAAGGTTCTAAAAATGGACAACTAGCAGACTTTCGCACAACTCCAAGATTTAAAATTAAAATTCAATCAGTGAAAAATAACTTTTTTTGAAAGAGTAATGCTGAAGTGAGCTCAAGATTGTACCCCATATCACACATCTTGACGTGAAATTGTGCAAGAAACATATATGCTTTCATTGAGATACAAGTCAAAAAGCATACATTATTCCCACATACCTTCACGTTAGGATGTGGGATATGAGGTACAATCTTGGGGTCATTCCAACACAAGTCTTTTTGAATTTATTTATTATTATTATTTTTTAAGTTCATAGAATTTTGTCCACTACAATTATGAAGCATTAAATCATGTTTTTTATTTTAATGTCACAAAGTGAGAGTAAGGGTGAAATCCTTACTAACATAGTAAGCCTAGTCGGACTCTAAAATAACTTAGATAATTTTTATGAAATTATCTGTACGAATTGGATTCATTCAAGAGGGATGAACCAATTCGAATTCGAACATAGAGAAACCACTAATCAAATAAACTTTGGGATTAAGCATATGAGGGTATTTTGGTTATAAAAGAGGCTTTTCCACTAAAAAAATCTAATTTTCTAAGTACGACGGCACGCGTTAACAAGACCCTTTTATTTATTATTAATTTTTTTTAAAGCGCATTTAATAATGTGAACTACAAGAAAATCCACCAAAGATCCGCTAGGGTCCCACATGTTAGGCTTCAAGCAAGACAAGTTTGCCTTAGGGGTGCAACTTGGTCCGGTTCAAACCGAGAACCGAACCATATTGAGGGTTTTGGGGTGATTTGGTTTGATTTGGAACAAGTTGCGGTTCGATTCTGGATTACAAAAATGGACAATCGATCAATTTGATTCGGTTCTTGGATCAAGTTTGTATAGAACCGAACCAAACCGAGAATCGAACCCCTATGCAATAAATAAATATATATGTATATAATAATTATTATAAATATTTTAAACGTTATTACATAGATTAGTGATCTTTTATGGATAAACTAATGATTTTTTATGGATAGATTTGTCATTTATTATATGAAATTTTATGTTTAGTTTTTCATTAAAAAATATTACTTATAATTTATAAAAGATTTGCAATCCGTGAAATCGAACCGAACCAAACCGACTTTAATTTGGTTTGGGTTGATTTGGTTCCAATGGAATTTGGTTCGGTTCTGATTCTTATTTAGTGGAACCGACCTATGTTGGTTCGGTTCCAATTTGACGAACCAAGTTGCAACCCCAGTTTGCGTGCTGGTTTTCATCTTCAAGTCATGACGGTATCACACTGGTCATCAAACCATCAGTTGCATCTTCTAACTTAAAAGTCCACATCATCATCGATCTATCAGGGTTGAATTCATCAAATTAATGGTCACAAATCATCGATGAAGTAAAAGAAGCATGCCGCACGTGGGGATTCTTCCAAATAAAAGCTTAGGGGATGGAGGAGAGGATCGAGGCCGTCCATTCATTCCATGAGCAATCAATGGAGATGAAGAGGGAGAGATGAGAAAGTCTCATTCTATAGCAATGCGAATCTATTTTAATCTAAAGCAGCCAACTGGTGGAGATTCGGTGGAGCTTCAACCCCTCCATGGTGCCATCATAGTTAACATGAAGGGTTGGGTGTGAGTTCATCAAATCAACGGTCACAAACGACACCAAAACAAAAATATGAAAGAGGAGAGGATTTTTTCGTAATTTCAGTCAAAAAATAAAAAAGGGTATTTTCAGAATAATATTTTTTTTATACTGTTTTTACCGATTTGATAAAAAAAAATCATTTCTAAAAATGATAAATTACCATTTTTGAAATTAATTACTACAATTTACCATTTTGGTAATTAGTCAAAATACAGTGCATGTTTTGGTAAATTTGCCTTAATTACACCAAAAAAAGTACTATTTAAATGCTTGAAAAAAAATTCCTATCAAAATACCCTCAAATGCTTACTTCCAAAAGCAACTTAAGGGCACACGTTAACAAAATCATAATAATAATATTGCATGTTAGTTTAGTTAAGGAGTGGGTAAGATGATTCGAGAGGTAAGAGGGACTTCTTATTGATCAAGATCTATATATTGATACATAATTTTAAAAAATCAAAAAGGATTTTGAGACTGCTAGTCCTTTACAATATTTCGTTTCTCAAAAAGAATTGACCCCGTTGGGAAGAAAGTACACATACATTGTATGAGATAATATTATATCATAATAGGGATAATATGTGCTTGCAACCATAGTTTTCATTCTTTTTTCTTCCCAACTGATGGGCTTGATAAGGTAAAAGCATGTAAGTTCAGTTATTTTGTTGTTTCACCTCATTGGTATTGTTGATGGCACATGTTTAATATTATGGTCTTGTTATAGTGCAATAAATACACTTTTATCGAGGTCATTTTTTTTTTTTTGCGATTTTTTCCTTAAAATTATTTCCTCATCACGAACAACATTAAAAAAGATAATTTTTTTGTTTCTTAATGCATCACTTACAAATCATTATATGAGAAGAAGATAAAAATAAAAAAAATTATTTTCTGCTAACGGCACATCACGTATAATTTTTTTTTTCTTTTGGAATTCTCTCCTCATCACGAACAACATTAAAAAAGATAATTTTTTAAATTTCTTAATGCATCACTTACAAATAATTATATGAGAAGAAGATGAAAATAAAAAAAATCGTTTTTGCTAACGGCACACCACGCATAAAATTTGTTTTTAACAACATTAAAAAAGACAATTTTTTCTTCTTAATATATCACTTACAAATAATTTATTTTCACAACTTGCCACCCATGCATAGTAACGTACTAATTTTTCATCCAAAAATTTTCTTTAAAAAAAATCCATGACTCTCATCCCAACCACCATTATTTCATCCTCAATTCATATGTCACTTTGAATCTTTCATTGTTTAGGGTCATCAAAAGGTGACCCTCAATTGGATAATAAAAAAAATAAAAATATAATACCCAAAATCCAAAAACACACGATCCACAATCAAGCTATAAAAATATAAAATAAACAAATAAACAAATAAAATAAATCAAACTAAGTAAAAAAAACTAGGTTGATTTTGCAATGCCCCAATATTTGTGATTTTTCAAGTTTGATCCTCAAAGTCTTTAGCGAAGTCGCCACTGAAAGTACCCTAAATCCGCAGGTCGCGAATCTACTTTTTTTGGGTTTGGGAGTTGCCACTTAGTTATTATGGTCTAGAAATCAAAATATTAACTCTAAATAGATAAATAAAAAAATATTAATCTACAAAAAGAACGGGTCCAGGGATCACGTTATGGGGTTGGAAGGTGTTAGGCACCAACCCACCCGACAAACGTCGGTCTCTACTTTCCCAAAAATTACATTGCTAAAAAAATCAACCTAAAAAAAATACAATAAATAAATAAAAATTACATTTTACTTGATTGATTGCGACAACGGATTCCCTTAGAGCTGGCGGAGAGCGTCCTCGTGTGAGTTTTCTTGCTTTTTATTCGTTACTAGATCTATTTCTAATCTCCAAATTGAGGTATCCTATTCCTAGATCTAAGTATTTTCTTTTTTTTTTTATGTTTTTTAAAAAATTTCTAGATAATTTTTTAGGATTTGTGGATGTTTTTTTAGCAGAAACTAGGGTTTGGATGTTAGGTAAGGGGTTGAGACTTCAAATTTAGAGTTTTGAGAAGGCTAGGGGGTGTTTCTGACCTCTTTTTCCAAAAATTTCTCTTGACCTCCTAAATTGGGTTGTGGAGACTCCTATTTATGGAGTTTTTTAGGAGCTTTTTAGTTTGACTTGATTTCTTTTAAATAAAATAAAGTTGTTTAATTAAGGTTTAATTGGGTTTCTTAGATTAGAGTTTAGAATTAAGATTTTAGGATTTTAAATCTTACGTACAATGAAAGAATATATTTTTAAGTTTTAAGGAGAAACTCTTAATTATATCTTTAATTATTTGTACCCCCAGATGGAGGGATCTTTTAATAAGTGTCTGGTGGGTTCCCACTTAAATGGGCCACTACTTAAAATTTGGCCCATAAGTTTAATTAATTGATTTTAATTATTTAAAATTTTTAATTCAATTTATTAAGATTTCACTTTGTATTAATTAATGTTTTAATTATTAATTTCGAAATTTAAAATTTTTAGGATTGAAAAATTACTATTTTGACTTTAAAGAGGACTTTTGCATTTCAATGTCATTTTTCAATATTTTGGGATGTTTTGAAATCAATTTTTCGTAAGGAATTCAATGAAAATATTGGTTTGTGTCATTTATAGATTTTTGGTATGAAATGATCGTGGGACCTATGAGGAGTATTTTTAAAATTTTGTCAAATTTGGCGAAACGGTTAATTTGGTTTTAGTTTGTTGTTTAATATATTCGAAAAGATTTTCTTAAGCATAATGTAGACTCTAGAGATGTTTTGATGTTGGGGGTATTTTGATAATTTGATCATTTTTTAGTGATTTTTTTTTGTAAAACTTCTTTTTGTCTAAAAATGATGATTTCTATGTTTTTGGGTCATATTTTCCTAGCACAGCGTAGTTTCTAAAATTTTGTTTGCTTGAGATACCTCATCTGAATTTCTGAAACATATCTAATAATAAACAAAAACAATGGAATATTCATCCATCATTAGGAATCGTCACAATCGGGTTGACGAGTTGATTAATCAGACAAGTGCGAAAATGGGATGTCTACCACGTGCAATAACAATTTTTTTTTATAATAAAATGTTCATGACCATATTAAGTTCAAATGTCAAAGTGGGGGCATTTTTGGAATCCAAAATTTTGTGTTGCACCACTTCTACTCTGCCTTCTCTCATTATAATAGTAACTAGAAGTTGGCATATGCAAACCCACATATATTTGAAGGGCTTATTTATAATTTAAAAATTAATTAAAAGGTAGTTTTAAAGATTTCACGTACCTTTTTGTAATTTTAAAATTTAATCAATGTGATTTCGAGGATGTGTGATTGCCATTTTTTAGGTTTTTCATAAAAAAGATAATGATTACATTAAATTTATATGTTAAGATGGTGGTATTTTTGGAATCCAAATTTTGGTATCCAACCACTTCTACTCTACCTTCTCTTATTATAATAGTAAAGATATATCAAATGAAAAATAAAAAAAATAAAAATAAACCCATATCGCGAAATTCCACAAGGAATATTACCTTATGAATCCATTTTGGATTGTAACAAGTTTATTTAGATAAACTCTAGGACTCGTATGATGGTAGGGAATTCATTTTCAAGGGAAAATAAATTCCTACTTATGAAAATGAATTCTTCCATTTGATTGCACACAGTAAAATGACGAGGTTGAGTGTTGACTTTTTAGTTTTGAAAGTGGGGCTAATCATGTGGGGAAAATATCAAGAGAAGGAAAAAATTAATTTTGAAAAAGGTAGGATTGGCTAAAGGATGGTAATTGCTTTAACCAGAAAAAATATTTTCAAGAAAAAAATGTGCTATAATATATCTGAAAATTTGCATTTTTGAGAAAAATCATTTTCCATATAGACAAACACAGTGCCTTACATCGTGTTTGGGTTGAGAGAAATGGAGAGATGAGAGGAGAAAATAAATGAATTTCTCTCCATTTATCTTGTTTGGATTGTTAAGTGGAGAGAGAAGAGAAAAGGATGAGTTTACTCTCTCCAAAAGTGGTGAGATTTGGAGAGAAATCCTTTAAAATTAATTTATAATTTCCACTCTGCCCCAAGAATTCTTTTAAGACATTTTAAAATTTCAAAATTGTCCCAATTTCTCTTCCTGCAATCCAAACATGATGTAGAGAAACTTTCTCTTCTCTTCTCTTAATGGGTTTCTCTCTTCTCCTCTTCTCTCCACTTCTCTCGGTAAAGAGGATTTCTATACCTGAAGCCAATTATAACTCAAATCAATTATGTTAGATTTCAACAATCCAGATTGAAGAAATTGAAAGTTAGATCTTGTAAACCAATATTTCCTCAAAAAATTCCCGAAGAAGTCTAATTATTCCAAGGAATCAAAACCATGAAAAGTAGCCAAAGGACCAGACAATCAGTTTTTACTAAAATTCAACCATCTTTAACCCATGAGTAACTTATAACACACACACACACACACACACACACACACTCTCTCTCTGTCTTCACTCTCACACTCACACACACACAGACACACACACATATTCAAAGGTAAAAATAAGAAATCTTAAACTCAACGTAAACAAACAACAACAATAAACTTAACACATTCTTATAGATGCAGGGGAAGAAGATTCACACATACATATAAAATTAAAATTAAAAAGACCTCCACCAATTCAACCTCTCCAAGGATCTTTAAAACAGTAAAAAAGAAAAAATAAATAAATAAAAGTGATGAAAAAACAGAGACCCCTGCATCAACAACTTAAATCAGATCTCATCTACAACAAGACCCTCTCCCTGTAACTTACTGAGAAGGATATCATCCAATTCATCAATAAGAACAACATCTGCCCAATCCAGAAAACCCCAATCGATTTGGCCTTCTAGGACTTGGAGATTGTCGTCTGGAGCTGCAATAAAGGAATCAGAGCTTCGCTTCATCAACTTCTTCTTCTTCCCCATCATCCACCTTTTCTTAGAAAACAAACCCATGACTGAGAAGAAAATTTTCTTGAAAATTTCGGCTTTGACCTGTCCTCGCTTTGGTTGAGGCCTTGCATTTCCCTGAGACATTGAAATGGGTTTTATAGATATAATTAATTGAAGCTTGGTGAAGCTGAAGAAAAGAAAGAGAAGAGTAAGTCGGGGTTGTAAAGGATCCAGAGTTTTAAGAAGGAAATTTCCAACTTGGCGTAAGTCGGACGCACCGACCCATCCATCTGATCTATGCTGCGTTTGAAAGAGCCGTGTGAAGGCTAAATTCATCTGAAACATGAAAATAATTTTAATTCTAATTTTTTATTTTTCATTTTTTATTTTTTGACTTCATGCAAGGCTTTTAATAATCTTCCATGAAACTCTCAAATTTAGATATATATATATATATATCTATAAATAATATAATAATAATCATTTTTCAAAATATGGATTAAAAGTTTTTGATTAAGCTAAACCGTCTCTGAAGAGGAATTACAGTATTTATAAAGGGGGAAGGAGAGACGAATTGGAAGGCTGACGTTGGAAGGCATTAAGATAAAGGAATGGATGACGTCATCAACATGAGGATGAAGTTGCAAAGGTATTGATATCACCAGGATCAACATGATATTTCCAGACTTTTTTAATGAGCTCATGACCCATATTGATTTATGTAGCCATGGGTTGTCACCAACAGCTACAATGCTTGCTCGGGGGCTCGTGCACTCTCACAACGAATGTACTCCGCAGGAAGGATACTTATAAGAAAAATACTAATTCTATTAGGTATTATTTATTATTTATACATTAAAACGGTAAATATAGAAAATTTAATTTTATTCTATGACTTGTCCAATTAAATGAATAACAATAGTAATAAAATGTACACACATCAATATTTGATGTATATTAAATTCACATTCTTGTATAAGAAAACACAAGGGAAGGAGGACATGGGTCCAATTTAATTCATTGGGATTCCCAATCCCCACTGAATTGCATCGAACAATTGTATTGCTTAGGGGCTCAGGTTATACACATAATTAAGAATTCTATGAGACCATATTTATTACGCGAGTTAACTCATCATGAAAATAAAGTGGAAGCTAATGATTGGGGGCTCTGTTCGCACCCGTAAAATGGATTCTACGTAATCCAATTTATTTTGTTTGGTTGTCCTGACAAAAGAAAAATTTTAGGGACTAATTTTATGTCCAGCTCAATCGAATCTAAAGACTCTATTGAGTTAAGTAGCCCAATTTATAATCCATTGTTTTATATTTGGGGGCTTCATTCAAGTTCATAATAAGGGTCCCATGTGATCTAATTTATTGTTTAATGTGACTCAATTTAATAGTATAAGGGCTAACCTCGTACCCAACTTGATTAAGTTTAAAGACACCGTCAAGGTTAGAGATTCAGCCCATAATTATAACCCATCAAAATAAAATGTTATCTTCTATGAACTTTGTGATCTTCGTTTGTTCAAGTCAATTCAACAAATTTTTTTAAAGCAATAAGTTCGGTTCCCCAACGAACTCGAGTGGCACTCTATGAGATGAGTGGCACGAAATCCTAATAAGACTAGTTCTCCTGTAAACCCGATTGCCATTCTATGAGGTGAGTAACCCGAAATCCTAATAAGATCAATTTTCCTGTAAACCCAATTGACATTCTATGAGGTAAGTGGCACGAAATCCTAATAAGGTCGATTCCCTTGTGAACCTGAGTATCAATATATGAGGTGAGTGACATGAAATCTTAATAAGATCAGTTACCCGATGGACCCAAGCGTCACTCTATAATGTGAGTGATGTGAAATCTAATATGATCGATTATTCTATTATTTATCAAAGTCTTTGATTATTTTGAAATTCAAGTCCGATCTAGAATTATTCTAGTATTTTAAAAATTGAATCGATTAATCCGAGTAGAGTCTAATTAATTTGGATCAGACCCCTTAGCTTCTATGAGTCAAGACAACGACTAAACTAAATTTTATAAAAATCAGTCAGCCCACATGATTCAATTGATTCAATCAATTTAACTAGTAACTCGACCGATTTGTAGAAAGACTAGTTCAATTTTTAATTAAGGTATTCTCTCATAAACCAATGAAAAATGATTAATCAATCTTAGAAATATTTAATTAATGGACCCACATGGATTCATGCTTAGATCATATTTAAAATAAATAAAAATATTATTTTGAACGTATCCATACTTTGAAAGACCACTAAATTTGTAAATTTCAAATTCAAATCCCAATCCTGAATCTACATCCTATGCCATTGATTACACGTGGCATTTTTAGGAGGTGTTTTAAATTTTAATAGAAGTATGGGGTTGTGAAATAAATTCAAAACTCCACGTGTCATGTAATGAATAGGGCTGCCCGCTTCAAAGCCGTACTCGATTGTTTTGGTATCATGATGACCTTGACAAACTCGACCCATTGTGATAAGGTTTTATTTTTTTTACAAAATCTAATTTTTTGAGTGCTAAATTAGAATTATATCAAATACTTTAAGAGAAACAATTTTCATACTAACTTAATAAAAATGTTAAGCCTTATTACAAGTCACTTTTGCTCAAATGAATTACCACATCAAGAATCCAACACCACAGCTTTATAGATTTCATTGAAAAATTCATATTCGAAAAATAATTTATTTTGAGTTTGATTCAAGATTTTGAAAATAAATGACTATTGAACTTTCACCTACCTCAAAATTTTAAAATTAAAATTAATCCTTTTTTTTTTTTTTAAATTTTTTCTTCGAAGTTTATAGAATTTTTTCATCTACAATCCTAAAGCATTAGATCATATTTTTGGATGTCATAAGATGGGCCCAAGACCGTAAGGGTGAAATCCTTACAACTTGTAAGGTTGGTCAGACTCATAGTTTTAAAGGATTTTGGTAACATGTCTCCTAAGGTCACACGTTAAGGTGCAATAAATATATCTTAGAAATTTAATTTCTTATCAAAAATGCCATAAAAAGATTTTTTTTTATACGAAAAATACCTCAAACGCTTATTTCTAATATGTATTTATTGCACCTTAGTGTGTGCCCTTAGAGCACATGTTAACAAATTCCTATTTTAAAAATTAAATTGAAAATTGGACCAAAAATTCATTAATTTGATTGGACCAATGTTGGTTCCTGATTCAATTTGGTTTGACCAATTAACATTTATGAAAAATTAAAAAATATATTATTTTTCCGAATCAATTTTATGAATAAATCAGGTCAGACCAATGGTCATTCCGATTTTATAGCCATTTTTTTTGCTGTATTTTCTAGAGAACTATTGAATATTTCTTGAAATAATCTTGTAACAATTTTTCCCTCATGTAAATTTTGTAACTAATCTATAGTGCTTAAAACTTGGACCGATGGGTTTTAGTGGGTTTGATTGAATATCATAACAAAATTGATTCGGCTAATGAAACTCTATTTTTTTGAGAATCATAATTTTATGAACCAGTGGTCGATGTCATGGTCCAACCAATTTGACAAATTTTATGTAAAAGAAAGCACAAGGGTCCATGATGAAGCAGTCCAAATGATATAACTTGCCACCTAGTATGAGAAAATTTCTTGACTACGACTAAAATTAATCTGAAAACGACTAAAAAAAACAGAAATAGGAAAGAAAAGGACCCTATTCGTTGACGATGATGATAATATGGTAGACTAAATTAACATACCAACTTCAAAGATTATATATAAAGATTTAACGATGATGATGATGACGACGATATCATCTACGCACCCAACGTGGATATTGTAGCCATATCTTTCCAAGGTCAACGTCATTGAATCATCAGGACTGTTTCAACCACTTGTATTATAGTTAATTTTTGCAATTTATATAAGAGAGATCAACATCATCAAGAATTGTCATATTTGATTACGAGGATCTTAATTTGTGATATATGAAATGAAATAGATGATCATACAACACATGCTTGAGGTATATGTCCTAGTGGGTTGATGAACGAATGCCATAACCTTGTTCGTATATTTGTTTCACTTTGATTTATGATTATCTCACATACACTAACCAACGAGAGAATGGTGAGATGGCCAAGACCATGCCTCAAAACCGGAGGTCCTCAGTTTGATACTCGGGATTTCTCCCAGTTCACTGGGTACATGTGGAAGGGATGACATGCATGTCGTGAGGGATTAGTCAGGTGCCTTAGGAGGTCTGGATATTCAAGATCTTCAATATAATATAATATACAGATATAAACTAAAATAATGGACCATATCAAGTCTAACCATGTATGAGTCCTGATAAATAGACTTGAAAAAACAATAATCATATATATCTTGATATGACATGTGTACATAATCATAGATCTTTTTCTTCGGGATACAAGAGGAAAACAATCTATTGTTCTATTCACATGTAATTTATGATTTTGTGCGTATGTCAATTTATCATTAGTCATTAAGTATTGTTAGGTCGTAATCCAATCAAGATTTAGTGGGTCATAAATCTTATTTTTAGGATTGGATTGAGTTAAGAGGCGACCAAATTGACAACACTAAAATATCTATCACATATATGTTGACATGGAAGGAACTTTTAGTATTATTATTGTTTTAGGACTAGTGTTTTAAAAATTGGATCGATTGATCCGATTAGAGTCCAACTAGTTTGGACCAGCCCGTTAGCTTCTACGAGTCAAGACAACGAAAAAACTAAATTTTATAAAAATCAATTAGCCCGCATGATTCTATCAATTCAATCAGTTTAACCAATGACTCAATCGATTTGTGAAAAGACTGGTCCAATTTTTAGGTGATTTTTAACATATTCATTACAATTTGATGAATATTTGAGATGTCCTTTGTGTTTTGAAGTTGTTGATATACCCCCCTTTGACGTGAGGTATACTCTTATAAACTAATGGAAAATAATTAATCAATCTTACAAATATTTAATTAGTGGACCCTCATGGATTAATGCTTAGATTATATTTAAAATAAATAAAAATATTATTTTGGACTTGTCCATACTTTGAAAGACCGTTAAATTCTTAAACTACAAATTCAAATCCCAAACCTGAGTCTACATCCTATGCCATTGGATCATGTATTTTGATGGTGAACTTACTTGATTTTGGGAAGAAATAAAAAATAAAAAATAAAAAATAAAAATACTTATTTAATATTTTTCATTTTTTAAATTGATTGATTTGATCCACCGGTTAGACCACTTTGAATCGCTCTGGTCAATCATACAAACCTTGACATACTCGACCCATTGTGATAAGGTTTTATTTTTTAACAAAATCTAATTTTTTGAGTGCTAAATTAGAATTATATCAAATATTTTAAGAGAAATAATTTTCTTACTATTTTTTTTTTTAAAAATTAAGTCTTATTAAAACTTGTTTTTTGCTCAAATGAATTATCACATCAACAATCCAACACCACAGTTTTATATATTTCATCGAAAAATTCATAGAATTTATTTTGAGTTTGATCCAAGATATTGAAAATAAATGACTATTGAACTTCTACATACCTCCAAAATTTAAAATTAAAATTCAATGGTCAAATGAAAATTAACTTTTTTTTCCTTAAAATTCCTTTCTTCAAAGTTCATAGAATGTTTTCATCTACAATCTTAAAGCATCATATTTTTGGATGTCACAAGGTGGGCCCAAGACCGTTTGTGAAGGTGAAATACTTACAACTTGTAATATTTTTAAAGGATTTTGTTAACATGTATCTTAAGGTCACACATTAAGGTGCAATAAATATATCTTATAAATTAAATTTCCTTATATAAAAAATACCCTCAAATGATTATTTCCAATATGTATTTTATTACATCTTAGCGTGTGCCCTTAGGAAACATGTTAATAAAATCCTATTTTAAAAATTAAATTGAAATTGGATAAAAAATTTGTTAAACTGGTTGGACCAAAGTTGGATCCTGATTCAATTTGAAAAGAAAATGATCCTGAAGTCTATATATAACTAGTTTTGTTATTTTGGGGAAAATGTTTGATTGAGTTATTTTTTATGTTAGAATTTTGCTAGAAATAGGGATGAACCAATCCGAATTCGAACATAGAGAAACCACTAACCAAATACACCTTGGGATTAAGCATATGAGGGTATTTTGGTTATAAAAGAGGCTTTTAAGGGTATTTTCACTAAAAAAATATAATTTTCTAAGTAAAACAGCACACGTTAACAAGACGCTTTTATTTATTTATTTATTATTTTTTCTTAAGCCCATTTAATAATGTGAACTACAAGAAAATCCACCAAAAGATCTTCTAGGTCCCGCATGTTAGGCTTCAAGCAAGACAAGTTTGTGTGCTGCTTTTCTTTTTCAAGTGGTCCTCAAATCATCAGCTGCATCTTCCAACTTAAAATTGCCCATCATTGATCTATTGAGATTGAATTCATCAAATCAACGGTCACAAATCATCGATAAAGTAAAAGAAACATGCTGCACATGGGGATTCTTCCAAGTAATCCAACCATGGAATACCCATGCAAGTAATGGAGGAGATGATCGAGGCCGTCTGTTTATTCTATGAGCAACCAATGGAGATGAAGAGGGAGGGATGAGAAAGTTTGATTCTACAGCAATGCAAATCTATTTTACTCTAAAGCAGTCAACTGGTGGAGATTGGGTGGAACTTCAACCCATCCATGGTGCCATCATAGTTAACATGAAGGGTTGGGTGCGAGTTCATCAAATCGACGGTCACAAAGGACACCAAAACATAAATATGAAAGAAGAGGGGATTTTTTTCGTAATTTCAATCAAAAAATAAAAAAGGGTATTTTCAGAATAATATTTTTTAAAACTACTTTTACCGATTTGATAAAAAAAATATTTCTAAAAACGATAAATTATCGTTTTCAGAATTAATTACTATAATTTACCATTTTGATAAATAGTCGAAGTATGGTGCATGTTTTGGTAAATTTGCCTTAAATACACCTAAATAAGTACTATTTAAATGCTGGAAAAAAAATTCATACCAAAATACCTTCAAATGCTTACATCCAAAAGTATTTAATGCACGCATCTTAAGAGTACATGTTAACAAAATCATAATAATAATATTGCATGCTAGCTTAGTTAAGGAGTGGGTAAGATGATTCGAGAGATAAGAGGGCCTTCTTATTGATCAAGATCTAGATCTTAATACATAATTTTTAAAAAATCAAAAAATATTTTGAGACTGCTAGTTCCTTAGAATATTTTGTTTCTGAAAAAGGATTGATCGTTGGGAAGAAAGTACACATACATTGTATGAGATAATATTATATCATAATAGGGATAATAAGAGCTTGCAACCATAGTTTTCATTCCTTTTTCTTCCCAACGGATGGGCTTGATAAGGTAAAAGCATGTAAGTTCAGTTATTTTGTTGTTTCACCTCATTGGTATTGTTGATGGCACATATTTGAGGGTATTTTAGTAAAATAATTTTTTTTTTTAATATTAAAGGCATATTCGATCTAAAAATCAATTTCCAAAATATATAAAATGCAATTTAACATTTGCCCTTACAACACACGTCAACTAAATCTGTGATTGAGAGGAAGCAATAAGGCCATTGTAGAAAGTCAAATAAGGGGGGCGTGGTTATCTCCAAAGATAATTGCTTTATATCATTAGATGTAATGGTTGTATGTAATGGTTATATATATATATATATATGCATTTGTTTCACTTTATTAGGGGAGGGGAGGGGGAGGGGTAAGAAAATAACGCTTTCCCTTCGGGGGTTTTTTTTTTGTTTGTTTGTTTGTTTGTTTCCTCTTTGTTTATTAACAAAGGCAGAACCAAGATTTTCTTGTAATGTGGGTAAATTATGATTAGTTGTATAGTTGAAGAATTTGAATGGTGAAAAAATTATTTATGCTGAAAAAAACAATTTGAGGGTGCAAATGAGGAAGGAGGGGAGGGAGTGGGGACAAATGGAACATATAATTAGTTTAAAATATAGGAATGTCTCAAAGTTCTATGGGGTCAATTGCCCCCACCAGCTCTTTAGTAGCTTTGCCCCTCCTTGTTAGCACTGTACATAAAACTCCTTTGACTAGTGCAGCCAATGGATTTTTAGATAAATTATAATTTTACCCATTAGGTTTTGGTATAAATTCATTTCGACCTCTTAAGATAATTGCACTTCATTTTCCACGCTATCTACTTGCAACAGTTACTCTGGTCTTATATTTTTTAAAATGTTATTCTTTTATATATATATATATATCCCTACGAAAAATTGGGATCATGCGCAAAAGTATGAACGTTAAGACATGATTTTTATCAATGTTTTTTTTTTTTTTTTTTAAATAATAAAATAACAATTGAATTTTAGGACTGTCAATGAAGTAAGTGCAATTATCAAAATATTAAGGGTGAACATGAAATTATGCCAAACTACAGGGGTCATATTGTCATTTACACTTTCTTTTTTTTTACAAAATCACACATTTAATTATAAATAATATAATATACAGATATAAACTAAAAGAGTAATGCTGGGGTGACACAAGCGGAACACTGTGATTCTCACAGTTCTGACGTGGCACAACATCCACGTCATCCACTTAATGACTCAGCTGCCACGTCATTAAGTGAATATTAAAAAATAAATAAATAAACAACGCCTTCTCTTCTCTCCCTGTTAAGTGAAACATTAAAATAGAAATTTCCAATCTCTTCTTGATCTCCTTAAAGATTCATCGATTTCTTGATCTCCTTTAATAATTTTTTTTTATTATTTAAAAAAAAAAGAAATAGAAAACCAAACGTCTTCACTTCTTCTCTCAGCATTAATCCATTAACATATGTTGATGTTTTCTTGTTCTAAAAGACTAAGACTGAAACTTAAACAAAATTGTAGAAAAAACCATTAAAGTTGTTAAAAACTATTGCTTCTTTCGATTAAAAGTTAACATATGTTGATGTTTGATATGTTTTCTCTCAACATATTTGAATTTTGTGTTTGCACAGCCAAGGTCTTGTGTAATTCCTTGAGTCAAAGGAACGCGTAATGTAGATTTTCTTAAATTGTTCTCCTTTAATTATTATCATGTCCAATACTTGGTCAGACATGGGTCCTTTTCTTTGCATTTGGAGAAAACTATGCCGCACGTAGTTTTCACTCACAATTTCCATTTACAGAAGAGTAATGCTGGGGTGACACAGGCGGAACACTGTTCTTAGTCTTAGTCTTTTCTTTAATGGTTTTTTCTGCAATTTTGTTTAAGTTTCAGTCTTAGTCTTTTAGAACAAGAAAACATCAACATATGTTAATGGATTAATGCTGAGAGAAGAAGTGAAGACGTTTGGTTTTCTGTTTCTTTTTTTTTTTTTAATAATAAAAAAAAAATTATTAAAGGAGATGAAGAAATCGATGAATCTTTAAGGAGATCAAGAAGAGATTGGAAATTTCTATTTTAATGTTTCACTTAACAGGGAGAGAAGAGGAGAAGGCGTTGTTTTTTTATTTATTTTTTAATATTCACTTAATGATGTGGCAGCTGAGTCATTAAGTGGATGACGTGGATGTTGTGCCACATCAGAACTGTGAGAATCACAGTGTTCCGCCTGTGTCACCCCAGCATTACTCAAACTAAAATAATGCACCATATCAAATCTAACCAAGTACGAGTCATGATGATTGGTCCATATCATAGAAGTCAATTATTGGTCCGGTTTTTAAAACGTTAGTTATAAAATAGAATGTACGTCGTGGCAGTGTGGCTCATTTAAGTACAGTTCCCAAGTGTTACGTGATCCTATCATTTAGGTGTGACGTCATGTGGTAGGGAAAAATCTTTAAAATTTTACATGTTCTAACGAGGTATTTCAAATTTTAACAGAAATATAAGGTCGTGAAATAAATTCAAATGAAAACCTTGACATAATCGACCCATTGTGGTAAGGTTTTATTTTTTTACAAAATCTAAATTTTTGAATGCTAAATTAAAATTATATCAAATATTTTAAGATAAATAATTTTCTTACTAACTTAAAAAAAAAAAAAAAATTTAATCTTATTAAAAGTTGTTTTTGTTCAAATGAATTACTATATCGGCAATCCAACACCACAGTTTTATATATTTCATCGAAAAACTCATAAAATTTATTTTGAATTTGATTTAAGATTTTGAAAATAGATGACCATTGAAGTTCCACCTACCTCTAAAATTTAAAATTAAAATTCAAAGATAAAATAAAATAATTTTTTTAAAAAAAATTTCTTTCTTCAAAGTTCATAAAATGTTTTTATCTACAATCCTAAAGCATGAGATCATATTTTTGGATGTTACAAGATGGGCCCAAGACCGGTAGTGAGGTTGAAATACTTACAACTTGTAAGGTTAGTTGGACTCATATTTTTAAAGGATTTAATTAACATGTATCCTAAGATCACACGTTAAGGTGCAATAATATATCTTAAAAATTAAACATCCTAACAAAAATACCATAAAAAGATTTTTTATATAAAAAATACTTGTAAATGCTTATTTCGAAGATGTATTTTATTACACCTTAATGTGTGCCCTTTTTTTTAGTGTGTGCCCTTAGGGAACATGATAACAAAATCCTATTTTAAAAATTAAATTGAAATTGGATAAAGAAAATGATCCAGAAGTCTAATATATAACTAGTTTTGTTATTTTGGGAAAAATGTTTGATTGAGTTATTTTTCATGTTAGAATTTTGCTAGAAATAGAGCACACGTACACTTTTACCATAAACAAACCCACAATTTTTGCTTAAATGTCTCTTCGATAAAACAAACCAAAAAAAAAAAAAAGTATAAAAGCTAGTGTTTCAAGTCAACCTCACTCACTCACACACACACACACTCTCTCTCTCTCTCTCTCTCTCTCTCAAAAGCTGTAAGAGATTCATCCGAAATTCAGATGAATATACCCATACATCTGTCACCAGGTAAGAAACAAACAATAATAATGTTTATAAGTTCTTCTTTTGATGATTGATCATCAAGTTCTAATACAAATAAAGAAATCGAAATCAGAGAGAGAGGCCTTATGATCTTGAAACTAGGCATAATAAATAAAAAAAAAAACTATAAATCATACACAATCGACAATCAATTTGCACTCCAAATTAACCATTAAAGTAGCAGAAGGTCTTTATTATATTTAAACAACAGAGAAAGAAGTTCACCCCTAACACAGAACAAGACCATTTCTTAAAGCCCATTTCTAAATATGCTTTCGCCCCATAAAAAACAGACATTTCACCAAAAGACAAACAAACAGAGACCCCTGCTTCTACTACTTAAATCAGATTTCTTCATCCACAAGACCAGAAGTTTGTAACTTAGAGGGAAGGACATCGACCAATTCATCAATAAGAAGAACGACATCAGCCCAATTCAGAAAACCCAAATCGATTTGGCCTTCTAGGTTTTTGAGATTGGCGTCTATAGGTGCAGTAGAGGAATCAAAGCTTCCCTTCATATTCTTCGTATTGTTATTCTGATTTTTCTTCATTTTTTTGCCCATCATCAGCTTTGCCTTAGAGAATAAACCCATGATTAAGAGGAAACCTTCCCTGAAAATTTTAGCTTTGATTCGCCCTCTCTTTGGTGGAAACCTTACATTTCCCTTTTCCAGAGTTGCTCCATTAGACATTGAAATGGGTTTTGTAGACATAATTAATTGAAACTTAGTAAAGACGAAGAAGAAGAACAACAATAAAGAGAGAAAATTTCTAAGCTCCTATAAAGTGAAAATCAAGAAGACAATGTGAAGTTAAGAGTTGTGATTTCAGGAATTTATAAAGGGCTTTTGGGAAACTTCTTTCTGTTTTATTTATTTATTTTATTTTATTTTATTGGAGGGAAGGAGGAAGCTTCCTCCAAAAGAATTTGTGTCACATTTGCGATATATACGTCACTCACAAACATGGGACCGCCCACAAAAGTGAGATTGAATTTCTAGAAGTCTTTTATAAAAATTTACTCCTACACTTTATGAAATTCTTTGATTAGTGGTTAATTAATGTTGAAATCAAATTTGGATTTTAGGTCCAACTTGATTCTCATACTAACAATTCCTACAACACTTTTAAATTCCACATTTTTTATTCGACATTTTCTATGTTCATTGATTTCAGTCCTAGTTATGAGACTTTTGGAGTCAAAACTGACCCTTAAAATATCTTTATACGACTCGCTCAATATCAAGGTCCTAGAACTTGTTTTATCAGGTGTGCCAAGCTGACTTATTGGATTCATAGGCCCAATTAACAGCCCTATCCATGTCTTTGCTATTTGTAGCTTGAAGCTCCAATCGCCTCATACGCCATTTTCCAGGAGCTAAGGTTCGGGCAACTGGCCTTTAGTGCGGGATTAAACTTTTTGGGCACAGCAACTTTAAAGACATAAACTCTACACTATTTTATCTAGCTCGTTGTTCTATTAGCCCACCTGCCAATAACTTAAAATTGAAGAACCATGATGATATGACGTTGTCTTCTGACAAATGCCCCCATCATAGAACTGTAGATCATTTGCCTTGGGATACACAAGAAAAGTATTTTTGATTTTGTGTATCCCAAGACAAATGATCTACGATTTTGTGATGGGGGCGTAGGTCATAAGGGAGTGTCATATTATCACGACTCTAAATTGAAGGCTAAATCATCACAATCATTTACTAATGTCTAACATTTTAATTAAGACCCAAACATACTTGGCTTAAATTAGGTCAACATCTTATTTCTCCTTCACAATAGCTTGAGACGCTTGAAGGTTTTCTTTTTTTTGCTAGGCAAGCAAGGCCGGTAAGTACTTAGTAATCCATATGAAAGTGGGTTCCATAAGATTTGAACCTTGGTAGTAGGATCAACAGTCTTCACACCTTTAACAATCTTTCTTAGTCGCACCTTCATGCTTGAAGGTGTTTCTTCTATTAGTCTGCTAAAAAAATTGTAGGTGATAATACTTTAGATGTGGGATAAAAATAAAACGAAAAAACATGATTGATGCCACACGAATGTAGAGGATAATATTTTAAGAATTTTGAAAAAAAAAAAAAAAATTAAATGTTAAATTTAAAATTTAAATTTTGGAGTTTTGTGGGAGTTTAGTAGCCATTCATTTTCAAAATCTTGGATAAACTCAAAAAAAAAAAAAAAAAAAAAAATTTATTTTTTCAATTTCCATTTTTTGAAGTCTGAGTTTTTTCATGAAATCTAGAGGGCTACCATATTGGATTACCAAATATTACCAATATGGTAATCTATTTGAGCTCAACGACCTTTGGTAAGATTTGAAATCTTACTTAGTAAAGAAAGTGTCTCTCTTAATTCCCTAATTTAGAAAGATTCACGTTGGAAAATTTTCACAAGAATCGATCCTTTAAAACCTATGGTTTGAATGGTTGGATGATCTGTTATAATAAATAAAAAAAAGGGCGATTCTCCATTTAAGCAATGGTTCTTAATGCCAAACCGGTTTGTTATATAATATCTTGTCAAACCTTGTAGAACCGTTGGCCCGGTCCAATCCAGTTTTTAAAACACTGTTTTTAGGTTTCAATCCAATCTTGATTCGGTGGACCCTAAATCTTATTTCATTTTGATTTGGTGTAGTTGAGAGGCCGACAAATTGACAACCCTAAAATACCAACCACATTTATGTTGACATGTAGGGAAGCTTTTGGTAGGATGGGATATCTTCGATTTGTATGTTAACGAAAAATATTCTTCTTGTTTGACTAGGACTGATGGAGTAGGAGATTGAGGATAGAGTCCAAGTGGTACGTTTGAATTTACACTTTGGCACATTTAAGGATAGGTGTGAGGTCTTTATGGTGCCCGACATGTTAGCGAAATTTTCCATGAAATCTCTGCAAAAACAGCTATTGTTGGACCGTGTACCTTCTATTTGTTAGTTGTGACACTGTCATAGTAAATAAACATCACTGTTATATTAAAATAGTTATCAACTGCATCAATGGCATCGACAAGACCCTTTAGACAGAAGAGAGGTTCGTCAAACTCATCAAAGCTAAAGTCTCATTGTTCCAAAAGATTGACTTCTCTTTCTGCTTTAGAGAGACAAATCAAATCGCGGATTTCCTAACTAGTTACCTTACTGCCCCTAGTAGAGTTAGGTTGGATCTTCTAAGCCTCCCTAGTAATCTCAAGAATTTCATATGTAAAGATGCCTTTGGGCATATCCATGAAAGAATGTAAGGACCTTATTTTTTCTGGTTGGGGGTTTGCCTAACCCCCCCCTTAATTAAAAAAAAAAAAAAAAACAGGTTAGTTAATTTTCAAAAGTACAAAAATATCCTTATACATAGGGTGGCATTCAAAAGCCCTAAAGAGATCTAAACATTGTGCTAAATATTTTTTCAATGTATGGGTTAGAAGTTTCAGAATGGGTTGATTTTTAGTTAGGATGATCTCTATAACGAGGAGATCATCCTTACCAAAAATCAGCCCATTCTAAAACTTCTAACCTCATCAAAAATGATTTATAAAAATCAAATGGTCCACTATTCTTCAACTGGTAAACTAGGGTTAGAAGTCTCGAAATGAGTTGATTTTTAGTGAGGATGATCTCTTCACCATAGAGACCATCCTCACAAAAAAAAAAAAAATCAGCTCATCCTAAAACCTCTACCCCAATCTTCAAAAATGTTTGACTCTCTTTAGGACCTCCGAACGCTTTTCAATGTATGGGTTAGAAGTTTTGGTATGGACTAATTTTTTGTGAGGATGATTTCTATGATGAGGAGATCATTCTCACCAAAAATCAGCTCGTTCTAAAACTTCCAACCCCATCAAAAGTGGTTTACAAAAAATTGACGATCCATAATTCTTTAACTTGTAAACTAGGGTTAGAAATTTCGGAATGAGCTGATTTTTTATGAGGATGATCTCTTCACCATAGAGATCATCCTCACAAAAAATCAGACAATTCTAAGACTTCTAACCCCTATTTTGAAAAATGTTTGGCTCACTTTAGGACTTCCGAATGCTTCCTACTTGTGAGTTGTGACACACTATCATAATAAATGATCATCACTATCATATTTCAAAAGTACAAAAATATCTTTTATACTATGTATCATCTTTAAAACTTGGGGCGGAGTTAGAATTTGACCACCTCCTACTTGTGAGTTGTGCCACACTATCATAATAAATAATCATCATTGTTATAATAAAACACGTTGATTATATATATATATGGGTCAGGTCCAAGGGCCATATGAGAAAACATATGAAAAAACTTCGTTTTTAATAAAATTTTAAAATATGGGTTAGAAATTTTGGATTGAGCTGATTTTTTGTGAGGATGATCTCTATGATAGGAAGATCATCCAAAAAAAAAATCTGCCCAATCTGAAACTTCTAACCCCATTAAAAGTGATTTAGAATGTGGACCGTCGATTTTTTACCAATTTTTATCACTAACTTGTAAATCACTTTTGATGAATTTAGAAGTTTCTGATTGAGCTGATTTTTTGTGAGGATGATCTTTTCATCATAGTGACCATCCTTGCAAAAAATCAGCTTAATCCAAAACCTCTAACTCTTATTTTGGAAAATGAAAGTTTTTTCATATGTTTTCTCATATGGCCCTTGAACCGCCCCCTATATATATATATAGTTGTATGATAAGGTTTAAGAACATGAAGATGAGTGATTTTGATGAGAAAACTCATGGACTTTGTAGACACCCCATTTTTACCTAGGTTGAGCCCGAGAACATTAAGAACTTTTCAAAAATGGGTTTGACCCAATGTATTTTTCACATAGACTTTAAAACTCACCAGTCGAATAGTAGCATGACTCAAAGGCCATTTTCAAAGGCCAACGACAATTTTTGGTATAGCCGAACCTTAAAACTAATTTTTGCTAAATTGCCTATGTGTGCTCGAATTTTTTTTAGGAAAAATGACCCCCTAACATAACGTGAAAAAGCCTCTATTTGACGGCCCAAGGTCGTCGAATTTCATAAAATTTGACGGACCAAGGTGTCAAATTTTCGTTTTTGACAGACAAAAACCATTAAATTAATAGAGAATGGGGAGAAATTTGATGGCTCTAAGTCGTCGAATTAAGGATCATCAAAATTCATTTTTAAAATTTGTGGGCTTTGGCCCATCGAATTTTCCAGTCAAAATTTTTAGTTTCACATAGTGTAATGTCTCTTCTTAATGGCTTCTCCCTAAAATAAAAAAAATATAAAAAAAATTCATTTTTACCTTATTATTCTCACTTTAACTCTCCAATAATTCCACCAAATTGATTTTCTCGTAATTTTTCAAATCTTCTAACAAAGACTTTTAGTCTTGCTTGGTCCCTACTCAAGGTTAATTACATTCATAGCCTAAGTTTGTTAGAACTCATTAAAACAGTTCTCACTTCTACCCTCTTAATCTTCTTCAAAATTCACATAACTTCCATGGCATTCAATGTGATTTACTAAGTTCAAGAGCTTATGACTACTTTGTCCTCCCTAAAGAATTTTCTAGAATTTGTGACAATTGACTCTTGCACCCCTAGTTTGTTAGAGACTCTATTAAGGGAAGTGGTCAAAGAGGCCAAAAACTTATCATCTAAGTACATGTCATTTGACTTGATTCCCTCACAATTGACTCAAAGCTTAAGGTTTAGGACCATCATACCTCCTCAAGGAATTCTCTAGAAATTATTGATTTTTACTAATCTATCCCTTAATTATCATGATTGGTGAGACTTATAAGTGAGTGAAAGACCATTAAGGCCAATGAGAAGATGAGTAATTGTGATTTTTTATGAAGATTTTAATGAAATTATTGGGAACTTGAAAATTTTTGATCAATTTATCCTCAAGGGTCTCTCAAAATTTTATAACTAAGAGATCCTTTTAAAGTAAATAGAATAACTTATTTGGTGATCCAAAATTCTACCCAAATCCCCCTCTTAGTCTCCCGTGCCATCTTGTTCTCTTAAATCTCTCCCAAAATACATAGAAGAAAAAAATCAAGAAAAAGAAGAAAAGAATAAGAGAAAAAAGGAAGAAGACCAAGGTGAGGTTAAACCCTCCATTTCCCCATCTAATATCTCTTTTCTTATTATTCTCCTTCTTTAATTTCAAGCTATTTTACTTTGTTTATATGCTTTCTAGTTTAGTAATGTAGATTTATATTTCCTTAGCTCGGCTTGGGGATAGATAGTAATCCCTTTTTGAGGTAATCTCCCCCAATAAGTCCCAATAAACTCTTGAGAGCATTATATTATGATGTTTTAATTTCATTTACTTCATACAATTTAAACTTCATAGTGTAGATGTTTTACTTTTCTTACACTTTAAGTTTTCTAAAATAATAGTTATTTATTTTATTTTTTCTTATATGACAATAGAGTTAGAGAGTAAACCCTCTTAGGAGGTAATTTTTTCTTGTTAAGTCCATCCCATACATACACTTAGCACACACCCACTTTAAAAATTGTTACAAACAAGAGCGTACATCCCTATAGATTTATATTTAATCTTTAGAGCTAACAAAAATAATCCAATAATTGACAAAAATTTCATGCATAAAATTTGATTCCAACATGATTTTGTTCAATTCATGAACATTACTTAAGGAGCAAACTAACAAATAAAGTCTTCTTAGGGAGCACATAAATTTTTTTTGAAGATTTGAGACTTTAAATGATAAAATCTATGTGGATTTCCATCCAATTCTCAAACTGACAAAAAAATCCAGCAAACACCTATTTTTAGTAGAAGCTTATTCATTATCTTATTTTGTTTATTTTTCAAAATAAAATTATAGTCAATTTTTCTAAAATTTTATATAACTTCCTCTATCTTTAAAATAAATTAAAAAAAGGGGTGTCTGATGTCACCTTTGATCAATTATTGGTAACTATCTCATAATGGTTGGGACAAGGTGCCTAACACCTTCCTTGTCTTTCAACCGAACTCTCTTGTCACAAAGTCTCTAGGAAGATCTTTTCCCTATCCATTTGGATATGAGAGTCACTATAAGCTAAGGAAAAAAAATTAATTTTTAAACAATTGTTATGATGTCCATTTACACTTTAATTGAATGGTTGTGACTCCCACACCCGTGTAGATAAGCTGAAACTTCCAAAGGTTTCGAAACTTACTTATCTACAGACTTTTTGTTAGAGGTTGTAGAAAATGGCATTTAGGTTATTTCTTATTAATTTATGAGAGAAGAACTAAGTCAAGAGGTAATATCATTAGTTGGGGTGAGAGAAACTGCTAAATATTAACCAAATAGAAGGGTTCTAATAAACTCAAAAATTTGATTAGGGTGGGAGCAACTACAAAAAGTTTGTGGTGACAAACTCAAAATATATCAAATTTTAATGAGAATAATATATATATATATATATTTAAATCATGGGGCAAGTGCCCCCATTGTAAATCTGCCACGTTCAAAACTACTCTTAATTAATATTTTAAATTATAAATAAGACCTTCGTATACATGTGAATGGTTTGCACATACCCCCCCTTCTAATAATAATAAGGTGTTTTTAACATGTCCCGTAAGAATACACATTAAGATGCATTAAATACACTTAAAAATAATAGTAGTTAAATGCTATAAATAAATAAATAAACCCTCAAATACTTACTTCCAAGAAGTATTTAATGCATTTCAACAACACACATTAACAAAACCATAATTAATAGTATTGCATGTTAGTTGAGCTAGGGAGTGGGTAAGATGGCTCAAGGGATAAGAGGGACTTATGTTTTACTACTAACTTTTAGGTGCAAACTTTATAGTTGGTAAAATCTTAATTTCTTTCTAAATCTTCCATTACCCACTTGTTTTCAATTTCTTTTAACGTATTATGTAAGTTTTTTTTTAATGTAAGACATCTACAATTTTAAGTAGTTTTCTAATTCTATTAAGTTTTATTTTTATTTCTAATTTTAGTATGATATCTATTTCAAAATTAAATTAAGAGTTTAATTCCTTGTTAGTTTCTAATTTGTTTTAAATTTATTTTTATTATTTAGACCATAATTAGAAGTGCTTAGAAGTTTTCAATTTGAGTTTTAATAGGATTCAAAAATTAATATTATGTTATAGATAGGTTAGGAATATGAATTTGATATTTTGGTAAGATTACAAGTTATTATGATAGAGTTATCTATATAAGGAACTTTAAATCCAAAAATTAATAATCAATTCAATTATCTTTTTTTTTTTAATTACTTTTTAGTTTTATGCTTAATTTTCTTTCAAGATATTACTTGTTTATCAATTGAATCTATTGATTCAAATTGATTTTGAGTGTTCCATTGAACATAATTTATCGAATCTATTGATTAACACATTTTCGCTACGCCATTTTAAATAATGATTATGATCAATTATAATGATATGTGAAGTGAATGATAAATGGACAATGATACACTCATAATTTTGAAGATTTAAATATAATTTTTATTTATTTCAAGCCGCAATTCATAATCCTAAATGACAAATTGAGAATAACATATTTATAATTCTAAAGATTTTGTTATAATGTTTGCTTAGATTGTTTATTTTGCAACTATAATTTATGCATTTTAGGTACTACACAAAGACAAATCTAATTTTGAGTTCCAAAAATTGAAAAAGTGAAAAAAAATTAAATTGTTGAGATTAATGTTGGAATTGTTGATCTCAACTATTATAATTTTTCAAAGGCAGAAGACGATAGATTAAAGAAGTTGAAGATGACAAATTTTTTAGTAGAAAAATCAAGAGGTTTCAATTAAAGGTTGAAGATGATGGATTTAAAATGAGGTCAAATAGGTTAAAGAAAATAAATTTTTGGGAGAGAAATTAAGGATTTTCACAAAACTTGTCCCATTTCTTAGTTGACTCAACAAGTTGGCTCCCATGAGTTTTATGCCTAAATCACTTCAAATCAAATGGATAAAATTGAGTCAATCAAGTTTCAAAATGACTGAGTTTTAAAACTGTCATAAGTTTAGGATCATGATTGAGGTGTCAACTCTATCTATATTTTCAGAATCTTACTTGTTAGTCTTTCAAGTACTCAGGATCATGCTTCCTTGAATGGTGATTGTGACATGATTATTGCAATTATAATATGATTCTTAATTTTTTTACATGATCCTATGAAAAAAAATAAAGCAACAAACAAAATAAAATCACACACAAATACAATGATTTACGTGGTTCGACAATATGCCTATGTCCACGAATCAAAACAAAATCCAATCACTATATAATTTTTGAATTACAACCCTGGAGATCTCTAGCAAAAAACACACATTTTTCTCTTAAAAAAAAATTAACCTGAAAAGGCTTTCCCCAAAAGATCCTCTATGATACTGTTTTGCCTCTTAAAGCCAAGTCCAAACAAGAATACAAGACAGCAAACACAATAGATCATTTATCGAATATATGAGTATTGAATATTTTACCTTTTTCAAAGGCTTTGATTGCCTCATCCTAATCATGTTTATGGTCATTTATTTGATTACAAATATATACTTGGATGAAGGGTTGTTAGAAATTATAAAAAAATTACTATGAAAATGGAGGTAGACTCTTAATCTTAAGAAATCACATTTTTCATTTTGGATGGGGGTGGTTGTACAAAGTTGGAAAACAAATTCTATGAAAATATTGGTAGACTTTTAATCTCAAAAGATCATGTGTCTTCGTAAGTTGAAAAAAAAAAAACTTTTATGGAAATGGTGTTAAACTCTCACGGTGTGTTTGATTACATGAAAAATGATACTAGATCAAGGACTAAGATGGGTAAATTTAATCTATTGCTTGATTTTACTTTTAAAAAATAACATAAAAAAAAAAAAAGATGAGGAAGAAGAGGGGAAGATGTGTTGAATATTTTTAAAATAAAAATCAGCTTTTGTGATTTATTTGTTTGATTTTTCTTAAGTTAAATTTTGGATGTTTTGTATGTATAAAGTTTGGTCCCACATTGCTTACAAGTGAGATAGTGGTGTACCATATAAGTAGCCATCAACATATTTAGTTATATTTGTGTCACACTTTTAAGGCTTTGATCCAATGCTTCGAGGTGGTATGAAGTATCAGCTGCGCACATGCGTCGTACGAAAGGGCGAATGAACGTTTAAGGCGCATTGGGTACTTTGAGGCGCACTTTTCATTGTCGCGAGGAACTAGGGAGCCTTAATTTTTTTGGGATACAAAATCATCCAATGATTGTGGTTGATCCATCACGTGTGATGGATCAAATATGATATGCACCGCATGAATCACGTTAGTATTCGATTAGGAGCTGATTGGATACGATTGATCAAAATAGTACCTGATCAAGAATGATCTGGTGTGTTGTATCAAGTTAGTACCCTATTAGAATCAATCAGGTGTATTAATTCATGATTGGTATCTGATCAGGGACAATTGAATCCGTTAAATCAAATGGCAACTGATAGTATACGATCAGAATCATAAGATCATACAGATTCAACTAATAGGTATTGATTAAAATACATGAGACACATATATTTAATAGGATACGATCTTGATCGTTAAATCTCAGATCAGACACAATCCAATGACTATTAAACCAATAGACATTAAATTATGGCTCTTAATCAATAAATACAAAAATGACTATAAAAAGTCAACTAGAAATCATATTTCTTCATTGAAAATTTCTATGTTCTCCTCTTTCTAAATTTAAGCTCTTGACATCCTCAATTTCTTATTATTCCCGAGTATTTCAAACTAAATCGGACCATACATAATCCTATTTAATAACTTGAGTGTAGACTTCTTTGTATTATGAAAGTATTTATTATTTGACCTCTTGTGTATTGTGGTTCAACCAGTAGGGAAGGATATTTGTCTAAAAAAGATCAAATTAGATTCGAGCCTAGAAGTTATTCTTCTTCCTTTATTGAATTACTCTCGATTTTAAAAGTCAAAATTTCCAACAGTTTTAAACAAATATTCTTATTCAATAGAAGTTTCAACATTTTATTATCTCCAAATGATGAACTAAGATATGTCTCGTCTGGACCGTTTTGATGGACAACACTTTACTCGATAGCAACAAAAAGTGTTGTTTTTCCTCATTACATTGAACAACATAGCATACGTTCTAAAAGATGATCGGGAACTCATTCTTGATACCACTCCAAAAGACAGTGTTGAATTAAAAGAAATGCATAAGAAGCAAAAGACGGATGACTTCCTGTGCAAAAACTATATTCTCAATGCATTCTCCAATTCGATTTACAATATCTACCACACTATCACTTCAACCAAAGAACTCTGAAAACTCTAGAAAATAAATACGGAAGTGACAGAAGAAACAATGGTTACAACAATTCCTTATGCTCGTTCACTAGCAAATGTTATGTCAAACAACAATGGTTGGTGGGTTAACACTGAAGCAACATAACACTTTTTTAATGATAAAAATCTCTACACAAGTTATATAATTTGTGGTGCAGGTACAAAAGTAAAAATGACAAATAGTGTTCTTTCCAACATTTTTGGAATTGGGATTATAAATCTTAAATTCACTTATAGGAAAATTATCATTCTATTCAACATCTCCCATGTTCTAGATATCACCAAGAATCTTGTGTCGGGAGACTTGCTTAATAAATCAAATTTCAAATTTGTGTATAAGTCAAATAGGCTTACCTTGTAAAAAAAATGTATTTGTGAGACATGGTCATTCTTGTAGAGGCATGATTCGCCTAAATTTACATAATGAAATTTCTTCTGTTATGTATATTGTTGATTCATTATGTTTATGGTAGAGTAAGATATATTAATTATGATTCAATTAAACGTATGACTAATCTAGAACTTATTTCTAAGTGTAATTTAGAGAATTTTTCTAAATGTCAAACCTGTATTCAATTTAAAAAAACTAGAAAATCCTTTAAATTATTGAAAGAACTTCTACCATCTTAGAGCTTATTAATAGTGATGTATGTGACCTTAAGAATCAAATACATGGAGGCAATAGATATTTTGTTACCTTCATTGATAATCACTCAAGGTACACATATATTTATTTAATGAAAACTGATATAAAGTTTTTGAGAAATTTTGAATCGTTAAGGTAGAAGTTGAAAATTAACTTAATCACTAAATTAAGATTCTATGTTTTGATAAGGGTGGTGAATACTATCCAAATGAGGTCATTAAATTTTGTGAAACTCATAACATTATCCATCAAGTTACGACTCTTTACATATCACAATAAAATGGAGTTGCAGAAAAAAAAAATAGAACCTTAGTTAAAATGGTAAATGTTATAATTATTAGTTCAAATTTATCTTATTCGTTAATGGATGAAGCAATTCTTTCTACTTGTTATATTTTAAATAGAGTTCCAACAAAGAAAACATAATATTACTCCTTAAAAATTATGGTTTCTAATCTCAATCATCTTAAAGTGTAGGGGTGTGGCGCCCCGCCGAACGCTAACACAAATCCCTATGTCAGATCTCGAGGTACTAGGTGGCACATCGAAATTTCGGCATAGTCTCCTCTGTTTATGTTAGCATTCCAAGGCGTTCAACCTGCACCTGATAAACGACATACAATCCTGCATATATATACAAAATATAATACTAGCGGAAGCCTATATAAGTCTAATAACGCACGAATTATCAGAGTGCGGAAGAAGAAAATTTATATACAGGATTTTACAGAGGTTCCTCACTCTAACAAAATTCTTAACACTCAAAACAAAAATCTATATAACTCTTTGACGAATCGATACCACTAGGGGTATAACCCCAATACTCACCAAGTGACAAACTCTGGCTGTCTATCTGACCCACCAGATGATTCTCACTCATGTTCTACTCCTGCCTCGTTAAGCTTCGGATCTGAAACTAAAAAAAATGGAGAATGAAAGGGTGAGTAACAATGGTTACCCAGTAAGGAAGCAACAATTTCTGCCAATAACCTCTCCTAACATGAACGAATAAACATACTGAATCATTTTAAAATAAACAAAGTTTTACAGAAGAAAACTACGATTAACTGGTACATATAGCCAGGGATGAACAATTAAACATTTTAAAACTCACATTACATCGATCAGCAGTACTCACTATAACATTATCTTTTTATACAAATCTAATTGATCAAATGGAAACAATAAACATGCATTTCATTTTATATATCAAAATAAGCAACAGATACATAATACATAATGGTGGAGTATTGGAATTAGAGAGTTGGGATTCACGACTGGATCACTCCCAGTCGGGACATGATGTTACAATTCCTTTCTGGCTTTTAATTCTTGATTTTGTGGCTGGTCGCTGTTTACCACGCTTGGTTGACCATTTATCCGGCTCAGGCTGGTTGTTTGACGTGACCGTAAGCAATGGGTCTCTTTTCGATGTGTCAGAACGTTCGACTACTATAGATTGTTAGTGATCACTGACTAATCATCTTCGTCTATGCCTATCAGGCGTGCATGTGATTCCCAAATATACAAACCATTCGTATACGACCACCTTTACATTACAAGTTCACTGGTAAAGATAAAAAGGAATAAACCCGGATTCCAGTTGTGACTCCACTCTCATACGCGTCCCATACCACGTATGAGCTTGGTAGTCCCTACCGTACATCCCAGGATAGTACACCACTCCGGATGATATGACGCACTATCCCTTCAGGCATTCACAAACTCTTTAACAGCTCACAAAATAATTACATATATATATATATATATATATATATATATATATATATATATATATATATATTTTCATTTTAAAAACAAAAGAGAAATTAACAATACAGGTTGAGAATAGATATCCAGTTTCCTACCATTCAAGTATGGCCACCCGGCCTAAAATAAATAACAAAACGGAAATGTAAACAACGCCTCGCGTTAACAGAAAGTAAATAAACATGCAACTAGTAATATTATCCCTGGATATCTGTTTACCAACCTGCACGCAACACAACAACGTAAAATACAGACATCACCCCTCTGGTGTGACTCTGACATTTTACATTTTCATACCTTTTTTTTTGATTTTTACAGTTTTAATCTCTTCATAAAATATCCATTTTCTGATATTCATCAACTCAATATGAGTTCATTGAATATTAAATCACATTTTTCGACTACAGAATTTATTTCTATCAATAATATTGAAAAAAATATAAATTTCATATCAAAACGGGGTCCAAGCAGTGCACAAGACCCAATTTATGGAAATAACCCGTTAAAATACCTTACCCACGTATAATTTGTTAAAAATACAATTAAACATATCAAACATGCAATTTTTGGCGTGAATTTTTTAAATAATAAAAGAATTCTATATTTTGGAAATACATCCAAAATTTTTCAATAAAGTCCTAAATGCAATTTTCACAATCTACGATTACTAATAGAAATTGAGAGTTCCTTACAATCTCTAGGCGAAAGGATCAAAGCATGTGCGCGGAAATCGAGGCGATCGATACAGAAATCGAGACGGACCGAACTTCGAAACAGCTGATTTTTGAAACCGGCCTGGTGGTTTCGAAGATCTCGATGTGCTTGTTTCTTCTCCCTTCTACGGCGAAAGACAGTTTGACCCCGAAATCGATGAAAACCGATGTCGAAATTACGAAAATCTTCGTATAAAAATACGACTGATTTTTTATTATACGGGGTGAAAAACACGAGAAAACGGAAGGAATTTTGGTGGGTTATATAGAGAATGAGGCTGCGGACGTTTCTCCCTTCTGCGTCGGAAGACGGTTTGACCCCGAAACGGACGAAATCCGAGGTTAAAGTTTCGAAATTTTTGTATCCAAATACGGTTGATTTTTTACGATATCGGTTGAAATAGAAAGTAAAACGAAGAAAGGTTAGGTGGGTTTTGTAGATGTCGAATCTGCGGACATTTCTCCCTTCTACGTCGGTCGTCGACGGTGAACCGTTTGCACGAGATATGAGATGGAAGTTTGTAAAAAAAAAACAATTTTTTTTTTTCGTTTCGTATTTCTCGGCTGTATGACGAGTTGGGGAAGATGATATATTAAAAAAAAATTAAAATATTATTTAAATGAAATTTGGGACGAATTTAGTATTTCGCCTATTGTTTTGATCGATGATAACTTGATCATCCGAACTCCAAAACTGACAAATGAATACTCTATTTTGCCTAATTTTTCATTCCGGATCTAATGGTGTAGTCAATTTCTACAAATCTTGTCTCTAACAAAAATTTACATTTTTGGCTTGAGGTAACCCCTAAACTTGATGTCGTTTTCGTTTTTGACGATAATTCGACTTCCTGATCTCCAAAAATGATAAATAAATAGTCCATGTTGAATAATTTTTTGTTATGAACCTAATGGTATGATCAAATTTTAAAAATTATTACTCTAACAAAAAGTCACTATTTTAACCTGGTCCAACCCGGTAATCGAGGATTTTGCAATTTTTATATTCGGACTCGCATTTGAGCGTACTTACAGGCTAAAGTATGTTTTTCGATCATTTTGAATCCAATGGTGAGGTCAGATTCCATTAAAAATGATCAGAAACATTCTAAAATTTTACCCCTAAGTCTCACTTTCAAGATTTTCTTAAAATTCCACTATTTATTTTTTTCTCGAGATACTAATTAAAAATTTAGGGTGTTACAAGGGGTGTCTTGTCTATGTAAGAAAATTCAGTCCTACAATACTAAAGTTAGGAGTTAGAACCCTCAAGTATGTGTTTATTGGTTATTCTTAAAATAGCCTAACTTATCATTTTCTTGATTTGGAAACTAGTGATATCATTGAATTCTGTAGATATAGAATTTTTTAAGGATTTGACAAAGTTAAGTCCTCATAGACTAATTTTTAAAAAATTTATTCCTAAATAGATTCATCAACCTATTCAAGATAATACCAATTGTGACTTAGGTTCTGATAAACAAGATCCTGAACCTAGGAGAAGTAAGAAACCTAGAGTTGAACGCACATTTAGACCTGACTTTCTGGTTTATTTTGTTGAAGGAGATAAATATGAATTCAAAAATGTTACTAGGTTCATATTAAATGTAGAGGGAGATGAACCTTCTACATTTTCTAAGGCTATGAACTCTAGAGATTCATCATTTTGGAAAGAAGTCATTAATGATGAGATAAATTCAATTATCTCAAATCAGACTTGGGTTCTCTTACATTTACCCCCAAGTGTAAAACCTATAGGGTGTAAATGGATTTTTAAGAAGAAATTGAACGCAGATGAATCGATAAATAAGTTTAAAGTTAGATTAGTCACTTAAGACTTTAAATAGAAACACGAGATAGACTATTTTGACACCTATGCTCCAATAGCTCAGATATTATCTATTTGACTACTTATTTTTCTTGCTTCCATTTCTAAAATAGTTGTCCATCAAATGGATGTAAAAACAATATTTCTAAATGATGATTTAGAAGACAAAATTTATATGGAGCAACTGGAAGGTTTTGTCAGACCTGGTCAAGAAAAGAAAATTTGTGAACTAATTAAATCTTCTTATAGTTTAAAGCAAGCTCATCTTCAATGGCATAAGAAATTTGACAAAATAATTTTATCCCATGGTTTCAAAGTTAATGATACTGACCAATGCATTTACTGCAAATTTGATAATAATGTTGGTGTCATTATTTGTCTCCATGTTGATGACATGCTAATCTTTGGAGCTAATCTTGAATGTGCGAAAGAAACTAAAAAGTTTCTATCTATTAATTTTGATATGAAAGATTTGGAAGATGTTGATATAATGCTAGAAATTAAAATCCTAAGAAAAGACAATACAATGATTTTATCTCAATCTCATTATATTGAGACAATTTTAAATAAATATAGTCATATTAATCCTTAACCAGCCCCTACCCCTATGGATCCTATTATCAAGTTAATGAAAAACATTGGTCGTGTTAAAGTTCAACTAGAAGACACTAATGTTATTGGGAATCTTATGTATGCTATGCATTGCATAGGACCTGATATTTTACACATAATATGTGTGTTATGTCATTCAAGTACCAAGTATTGAAATAATGTATCTAGAGTTTTAAGGTATTTGAAGGGGATTTTAGACTATGAACTACATTATCGAGGATATTTAAATGTAATTGAAGGGTACAGTGATGCAAGTTAGAATAATGTTAGGTCAAATTCAAAGTTTACAATTGGTTGGATCTTTACATTAGGTGGAGCTGATATTTCTTAAGCATTTAAGAAGTAGATTTATATTTCGGACTCTACCATGATATCAGAAATGATAGCATTGACAGATTTATGTAAAGAGACAGAGTGACTTATAAATTTATTAATAGATATACCATTATGGAAGAAACCCATTCCAACTATAATGATAAACTGTGATAGTTAAGCAATATTGTACAAAGTTAAAGTAAAACGTATAATGGAAAATCAATGCACATAAGTCTTAGACTTGATTCTTGATCTTTCCACCCTCCTTCCTGGGTGTATACTATGCCGACATGGAATATCACTTTGTTTAAAACTAAACAAAGAGGTAACCAGGTTAGGTTACTCCTAGAAAAATTAGTAGTAATAAGTTTACCGTCCACAAATTACAAGATTAGATTAAGTTATCCCCTTGACAATGGCCCGTTTTTCTTGATGAATTGAGTGCAAACTTTTGATCAAATAATATAAATTTGTAATAATAATAATAATAAATATTACCGTTAATTCATAAAATAAAATAAAAAATTCAACATTAACTTTTGATCAATGGTAAACCTAACATTGTATTTTGTAGGAGGGTAAATTTAATATCACCAATTTTGCGAGGGGTATTACTTGAATACCCTTTTTTTTTTTTTTTTTACAGGAAATTTGTACATTTGGTGATTGTTGCCATTCTCTATATCCCCACTAGTCGTATGCTCATAGCTTTTTATGTTGGCAGTGCTCCCATCAAAGTTCGGGGAATAGATCCTCTAGAGCTCTTGTTCTCTAGTGCACAAAACATCAAAGTGAATAAAAATAACAATTTCATAGTTTAGATCATATTTGAAGAAAAAAAACTTCTTTTTTAATATGATAAATGGTTTACAGATGAACAATTCCTAGATTTAAACGATCAGATATAACTGTCTTGATGATCATATCCTCTACTATTTATAGTAGCTACAAAGAGTTATAAGAAAAACGGGCTATAGAAGAACTACTACCCCAAAGTTGGACTCTATAGATTGATATGAAGTTGGTGTAAGCATTCTAACAACATTACTCAGTCAACTTATCAATTTGATTTGATTCTTAAGGTAATTAGAACAAGGAATCGTCATACTTTAGGTTTCAATTCTATTTTGATTTTAAAATAAGTGGAATCAGATCTATAATAAATCCATTAGTCCTGGTTTGTTTCTCAAGATACTTAGAATTGGAAACTATCATATTTTCTAAATTTCAATTCTTGTTGGTTCTGAATCTAAAAATAAGTGGAACTAAATCCTCAAGAACCATATGTATCCAGCGATTTCGTAATTCTCTTGGCTACAAAGAAGTATCAGTAGGTACTCCCAAGCTCAAATGTTGTTTGAAGTGCGAAAGTCATTAAAAGGACGTATATCAAAATTTTAGTTCATAATTCAACTAGGGAATCAATATATAAGATGCACATATATTAACCCCTCAAAAAAAAAAAAAGATAGAAAAATGATTTGATATGCTACATCATGTGAGATTATCCATTAAAAACATAATAACAATAATAATAGAAACCAATTCAATTATTGTTACTTATTAATATGTTGAAAATCTTTCTCATTTAGTGAAATATATATATTTAAATATTGAGAAAGCTAACATCCAAGACCTTATAGGACGTTAGCATTTTTCGACACTTTATTTTTTCAATAATATCCTTATTAATTTTATCTTTTAGTATATATATATATACACACACGTTGGTCTTTTACACAATAAATATTTATTTACATTGATTGTCAAATCATTTATTCCAACAAAACATTTAATTTGAAGGATTAAATACCATTAGCATTTATTATGAAAGTTACAAGTATTAATTACATAAATAAGCATTTATTATATATGAAGACTAATATAATTTTTTTTTTTGTTTTTTTTCAGTAAATGACAAAATGGATAAAGGTATTATAAAAAAAAAAAAAGTGTTGGATAGAAAATAAATGTGGATTTTACTTTTCTACATCTAATTTTTATTGGACTTTTAAATATGGATAAATGATGATTTTTCATAAAAAAAATGCAGTCAAACACATGAAAATATTATTTTCCATCTTATTTTTCATGTGCAATTAAACATATTTTTAATCTCAAGTTGGATAGACGTCCTTGTAAGAAATTGAAAGGAAAAACAACAAAAGTCTATGAAAATTATGGTATACTCTTAATCTCACAAGAGATCACGTTTTTCATTTCTATTAAACATTGAAATGGGTTTTGAAGAAAATTAATTGAACCTTAGTAAAGAAGGAGAAGAAGAGAAGGAGAGTCTAAAGAGATTTGAGATTGGAGAAGCAAGATTGGTGATGCTTCACTCTGGTTGGGACACTTGGACCAATGGTTTATCTCATATGACCACTAGCAGAGTACGATTTGGACAACAGCACACATGTATTGAAGAAATCCCAACGTGGGTATAAGATTAGTAATTGTGTAAATTTATGATGAAGACTTCTATAACGTGGACCAATGAGAATGTTGGGTTTTTCAAATCTCTTAAATTCTTGATGCATGTCTTCAAAATCATACCCCCACTTGCATACGGCTGGGCCCATCTAATATATATGGAATTTGTTTTTTTTTTATATTTTATTTCTTAATCTTGATCGTTTACACACAGAAGGTAGTTTAAAACCCCACTCCCATCAATAATGTTTCAAATATTGATATTTTAATTTGGTTCGATTCTCACTTCAAGACTTGTATAGAATCAAACCAACCTTTATATTTTATATTTATGTACAATAAATAAGGATTGGATTTGAGTGACAAAGTTTGGGACAAAGATCCAAACAAATGATCTGACTCGTAAAGATCCAACGATAAAGATCTGTTTCAAATACATAAGCACAATTGATTCACTTAAAAAATTTCGAACCCGCACCCTCACAATCCTAAATCAAGGACCTCATTTATCATTTTCTTCACTCTTCTCTTAACCCCAACCCTCACAAAAGAACTCGTGTTCTACACTTGCCTAACCCTCACCATCACAATCACTCGCAAGAAGAATTGAGGTGACGACGACTGTGGTAACCTTCATCTCAAGCGATGAAGAACCCATTCTTCACAACTAGAGAATAAGAGATTGAGTGATCCAAACTATTTTTGAGAATTGCACTAAGATTTTGGATATAAAGGAGCAAATAATTGCAAGGGGTTTGTAAATTTGTATTGGAAAGCTTTTTGTGAAGAAGGAGAAAAAATGAGTTGGAGAGAGTACTCGTCTCGCATTATATAAACCCTTTAACTTAGTTTGCAATGATTTACTCAGGTATATTTATATGAAAATAATTATAATTTTTTATATAAAAAAAAATTATGTTGATTAGAATATGTTTAATCATTAAATCATATTTTATTTAAATAATATGAATTCAAATTTTAAAAAAAAAATATTTTAATTAATATATATAAAATCCACAATGGCTCGGATATCAACAATCATATTTTATCTAATTAAAATATATGAAAATAATCCTCAAATTATATCAACAATCAATAGTTAATTAACCACCAACTTCAAATCTCTCCAAAATTCTGTCGTTTTAACCTTTTTTGAAAAAATAAATAAAGAAATAAAATCTGTCTATATGATCCCTCAGCACAACAACCCTTAAAACAAAAAAAAAGATAAGAAAAAATTTCATTAAATTATTTTTCCTGGAAAATGAATTTTCAGCTAACCCTTTGCTTGTGTCTGATTGCACTTTGAAGCACCCCATAACGGGAAATTCCAGTAGGGATAGTACCTGATGAATCCCGTTTAGATCGCACTTGATTGGGTCTGGATCCTAGATAAACTATCGGGCTTGTATGATTAAAGGGAGTTCTTTTTCCAGTGAAAATAGATTTCTAAAAAAATTGAAATGAAAAAATAAATTGCTTATGAAAATAAATTCTTCAATTTGATTGCACCTAGTAAAATGACAAAATGTGTGTTGAAATTTTATTTTTGAAGGTGGGGCAATCATGAGAGAAAAACATTAGGAGAGGGAAAATTTAATTTCCTAAAAGGTAGCATTGATAAAAAGGGGAATATTGCTTTAATCGGAAAAATCATTTTCAAGGAAAAAAATGTGCTATAATATATCTGAAAATTACATTTTTGAGGAAAACCCATTTTCCATATGGGCAAGACAGTCGCCTTTAGGATTTCATTACCTGAATTTCCTTAAAAAAAATTATGGATTAACTTGAAGCGGTAAGAATAGACCCATTGAAAAAATTGAAACTCAAATCATGTAAACCAAATTTTCCTAAAAAAAAGTTATCAAAGAATTCGAACAATTCTAATTGAGATCACGTTTTTCATTTTATTTTTTTTAAGTTACCCAATTTTGGACAAATTTTATGTCTGATATTCCGTGAGAAAGAGCGAGCAAGGGCCCATGATGGACATGATAGGACCATTTTGCCAGCTTGAGTGAGAAAATCCTCTGACTTTGACTAAAATTATTCTAAAAATGAATAAATATAGAAATCAGAACGAAACGGCCCAACAAATATCTTAACAATTACTTCTTTATTAAGGCTGTCCACTGTTTAATCTATGGCCAATGTCAAGTTCTGTCTGTTTTTTTTAAACCTTTTTAATTAAAAAAAAGACAATAATTCCTAAAACAAAAGAAAGATAAGAAATAGAAAAACATTTACCAAAAAAATATTTTCATTCAAAATAATTTTTCAGAAAACCCTCTGCTTGTGTTTGATTGAACTTCAAATCAACCCATATCGTGAAATTCCATTAGGAGTAGTATTTGATGAATCCATTTTATGTCGCAGCTGACTGATTCTTGATCCAAGATAAACTCTCGGGCTTGTATGATTATAGGGAATTCATTTTCAAGGGAAAATAAATTCTTATAAAAAATTATAATGAAAAAAGTAAATTTCTTATGGAAACGAATTCTTCCATTTGATCGGACCTGTTAAAATGACAAAGCTAAGTGTTGACCTTTTAATTTTGAAGATGAGGATGATCATGAGAGGAAAACATTAGTTGAAGGAAAAATTAATTTCCTAAAAGGTAGGAATGGCAAAAGGGGGAATATTGCTTTAATCCCAAAAATCATTTTCTAGAAGAAAAAAAAAATTACTATAATATATTTGAAAATTTGCGTTTTTGTGGAAAAACCATTTTCCGCCCAAACACAGCCCCTTAAGGATTTCTTTACCTGAAGCCAATAATAACTCAAATTAAAATCAATCATGGTAGTGATCCATAATGCTCTGGTAAGGATCTGAAGAGAAAGGCTTGAGGTAAGCTCAGGGAAACACGAATCTGTGAGTAGAAAGAGTTATGCTCACAGAATTCTTCGAATTCGAACGTCCAAATCCAAGGAGGACGCTTGGGTAGAGGGCATACCATGAATCAAATCCCTAAAGAGATGAGGATAAGGGGGAAAATGTGCAAAAGATAAACTTTTTTCTAATAAATAAGGGGAGGGCAACACGTATGAAGGTATGAAATTCTGACTCCTAAATGTTTGATATTCATGCATTCTAAGTACTAATTTTAACATCGGAGACTCTGTGGAACAGGGGATAGATAGATTTCAAAGAACTAAAGATCAATCCTTAAGGAGTTCACAGATCTCGAGGTAATCACAAAAAATCCCTCTACAAGACCCATTAAAGAAATTGAATCTTAGATCTTATAATATAAACCAATATTTCCTCAAAAAGTTGCCAAAGAAGTCCAACATTTCTAACTCACGAAACCCATGAAAAGTACCAAAGGACCTGACCAGACAAGAAATTTTTACAAAAATTCAACCATCGTTAACCCATTAATAAATTAACATTTATTTATTGTATATGCACGAATTGGCTCTACACTTTCCTTCTCTTTAAGCTCGGGAGGACCTGCAAATCAGCCCACTCCGACGATCAAGTTAGACAAATTGATCAGTGTAATGTTTTTTGAGAAGAAGAATTCCAACCTCTTTTTACTCACAGTTTTCTTCTTTATATAGGCGTTCAACTTGATCGTTTTCTGTGCCACCCCTTGAGGTGACCTAGGGTAGTTAGCCTACTCTCTGACATGTCAGCTGCAGGAGTTGTTGCAACTGCCCTATCACTTTTGAGAAAATCGGAGTTGGTTTGACATGACGTGGGTTGTCAGGACTGACTGTCTATCACTGGCACACCTGTCAAATCTGTCCTACCGACCTATGAGGCAGTTGCCCGGACCACTTCACCGGCTGATGACTTAGTTCCGAGCTTAGAATCCATGCATTCGTCGGGGTTAATAAACCGAGCATGAGTCGCGATTCGTCCGACCTTAAAATCATTACTCTCTGGCCCTTATTTGAGCCACGTGTCTGTGCTCAAGAATTTTCCCCCACATTTATGAATAAACTTGAGATGGATGGCAGAGGATTTGAAGGAGATAAAGACCATTTGGACTTAAACCAAACACGTTCTTATACACACAGGAGAAGAAGATTCATACCTAGAAAAAATTAAAATTAAAATAAAAAGATACACTTTTTAATGAAGAAATAGACCTCCAATCCAATCTCTCCAAAGCTTTTTAAAACAGTAAAAAGGTTACATTTTTCGATGAAGAAACAGAGACCCTTTGCCCCTCCTATAACATAAAGCAGATCTCAACTGCTATAAGACCCTCTACTTGTAATTTACTGCGAAGGATATCGCCCAGTTCATCAATAAGTACAATATCTTCCCAATTCAGAAAACCCAAATCGATTTGGCCTTCTAGGTCTTGGAGATTGTCGCCTGGAATTGCAATAGAGGAATCAGAGCTTCCCTTCTTCAACACCTCATTCTTCCACATCATCCAACTTGTCTTAGAGAACAAACCCATTATTTAGAGAATCCTCTCTTCGGTGGAAACCTTCCATTTCCATTAAACATTGAAATTGGTTTTATAGAAAATTAATTGAACCTTAGTAAAGAAGAAGAAGAAGAAGAAGAAGAGTCTTAAGAGATTTGAGATTTGAGAAGCAAGAATGGTTACGAAATTTCTTGGTGAGTAATGGAGCGAGAAAATTTCCTGCAAGTTGATGCAACCATTTTCAATTTAGGACATGTGTAACAAATTTAGAAGTAAATAGTCTACAGTTTTGGTGATGGTTCAATCTGGTTAGGACACTTGGGCCAATGGTTTATCTCATGTGACTACTTGCAGAGTACGATTTGGACTGACAACAGCACACGTGTATCAAGGAAATCCCAACGTGGGTGTAAGATTCGTAATTTTGGAAGTTTATGATGGCGACTTCGATAACGTGTACCAATGAGAATGTTGGGTTTTTCAGATCTCTTAGATTCTTAACGCATGTCTTCAAAATCGTACCCCCACTTGCACGGCTGGGCCCATCTTATATATTTGGAATTTGTTTATTTTATTTTATTTTTTTAATCTTGATCGTATACACACAGAAGGTAGTTTAAAACCCCACTCCCATAGAAGAGAAGGATTCTTGACCTCCTATAGGACAAGATCGGTGTGGGGATGGAGTTTAACTCCCTTTCTTACTGCTTACGATACATGATTTCAAGTAAGGGTTATGGGATTAAGGAAATGGAGAATCGATCAATTTGATTTGATTCTTACTTCAAAACTTGTATAGAACCGAACCAACCATTATATTTATATATTATATACAATAAATAAGGATTGGGTTTGAATGACAAAGTTTGAGACGAAAATCCAAACAAATGATCATGTCCGTCCAACTTGTAAAGAGCCAACGATAAAGATCTGTTTTAAGTACATATGCACAATTGATTCACTTAAAAGTTTTCGAACCTCGCAACCTCACAATCCTAAATCAAAGACACCATTAATCATTTTCTTCACACTTCTCTTAACCCTAACCCTCACAAAAGAACTCGTGTTCTACACTTGCCTAACCCTCATCATCACAATCACTCGCAAGAAGAATTGAGGCGACGATGGTTGTGGCGACCTTCCTCTTAAGCAATGAAGAACGCATTCTTCATAATAGAGAAGAAGAGATTGAGTGATACCACCTACTTTTGAGAGTTGCACTAAGATTTTGGATGCAAAGGAGCAAATAATTGCAAGGGGTTTGTACCTTTGTATTGGAAAGGATTTTGTGAAGATGGGGAAAAAAGAGTTGGAGAGAGTTCTCGTCTCGGACTAAATAAACCCGTTAACTTAGTTTGCAATTATTTACTCATGTATATTTATATGAAAATAATTATAATTTTTTATAATAAAAAAATTATGTTAATGAGAATATGTTTAATCATTAAATCATATTTTATTTAAATAATATGCATTCAATTTTATTTTTTTAATTTATTTTAATTAATATATATAAAATCAACGATGACTCGGATATCAACAATCCTATTTTATTTAATTAAAATATATGAAAATAATCATCAAATTATATCAACAATCATTACTTAATTATCACCAACTTCAAATATCTCCAAAATTCTGTCTTTTTAACCTTTTTTGAAAAAATAAATAAAGAAATAAAAATCTGTGTCTCTACGATCCCTCAGCACAATAACCCTTAAAACAGAAGAAAAGATAAGAAAAAGTTTCATTAAATTATTTTTCTTGGAAAATGAATTTTAAGCAAATCCTTTGCTTGTGTCTGATTGCACTTTGAATCACCCCCATAACGTGAAATTCCATTAGGGATAGTACCTGATGAATCCAGTTTAGATCGCAGTTGATTGGGTCTGGATCCTAGATAAACTATCGGGCTTGTATGATTAAAGGGAGTTCTTTTTCCGGGAAAAATAGATTTCTATATTTTATTAGTATCTATTAATAGTCCAATTTATAATGAAAAGATAATGACAATAATTATTAAAGAGAGATTATATTGCCACACCAATTCTTATTTAAATCAAAGAATTGCACATGGTTGATGTAGCGTTAGTAAAAGTTAGTGTGGTAATAATAACTCTCTTATTAAACTATAAATATACATATTTTTAGAAACCATTTGTATTTGAGTTTGAACGCTATGATTTGTCCAATGCATAACCCAATTTAAAACAAAGCTATTAGAGTAATGATTTCTTGAATCCCCCACGTGTTATACTCAAAATACTCTCTTGATGTGACATGTGCTAGAACCATAGATCTTTGCTCCTTGAGATACACAACTACACATATTTATAGTGATATGCAAATGTGTATCACAAGAAACAAATCTATGATTATAGCACATGCCACATTGGGAGAGTATTTTGAGTATGCCACGTGGGGGAGTCCATTTATCACGAGTCACGACTCAAGTTATTATGGTATGATTCTGCTTTAGTAAGGAAGTTTCCCAAAACAGATCCCTAGGAAACTTGACCAATCCCCACCACTGATATTGGAAAAGCCGGTCCTTATTGGCTTCTAGATAGATACGTCAGGACCTAATGCTGGGAGTATTACTGTTCATTTGCCCACTTAATAATATAATGACATAAAGAACAATGATAAATGCATGCGATTTTGATACGCGGCTGATGTGGGAAGAGCACAAAGCCACACATCTTTTCCCTATATATCCCGATGAAAAATAGCTATGGTTTTGTGCCCTTGCCACATCAGCCGCGTATAAAAACCGTGGCATTCATCACGACGCTTAAGAGAAATGGGCCCATTGCGAGAATTGAAAGTCTTGGATAATCAATGGGGAGAGAACTGAATTTTGATTGAATAATTGTAGAAAATCTAGCAAAGATAATTTTGTAACGTTAATCTATTCAACCTCGACTCTAATTCATTGTTTTTTCACCTCGCCTTAATCTATTATAAATATAAAAAAATCCTAATTTTTACTCAAAATTCCATCCTGTTTCATATTCCTTGAGGTGTAAATGTCGACCTAGAAAAAATATTTAGGTTGAAGATGGGAGTTAAAAGTTTCATCCAAAGATGTCGAAGATGAATGATTTTGAGAAAAGAAAGCTCGATTTTCAACGAGGGGTTGAAGATGAGGGTATTTGAGTAATTGGGTCTTTTCTAATTGGGTCTCGATTTATAAAGAGGATTGAGGTCAAGGAAGGTATGTTATTAGTTTCAAAAAAAAAACAATGGGGTATATCTAATATTCCCCAAATTGTAGGGGGGCATGTCTAAATCCCTCTTCTATTTTTAATCAGTTATAGAAGAGTTTTTGACAGGTAGAAGGACAAGAGACAAAGAAGAAAAATAACTATGCAACAAAGTATTCACAGTGGAGATGACAAGGCATTGGACGTCAAAGGAAAAAATTTACAATCATATTTTTTATAATATCTAATTAATGAATTTCTTTTATTATTATTTTGAATAATGAATTTTATTTTTATTTTTTAATTGTCATTCTTTTGAGTTTCCAACCAAAATTCAGTCAATTTGATATTATAAAGTTTCTTCGTGTGCTTTTCTATTTAGGTCAGGCTATTTGCACCTACCATTCGTGCTCATTGCATCCACTTAAATGGTGGGTGCAAATAGAAATGCCCTATCTATTTCGATTCGAAGTTGCTTTCTTTGTCGCGTAAAGTATGTTAGAGGAATTGTTCATTAGCTGATCAATATTGACTTGGAGATAATGATTATGTTTTCACCACATAATCAAAGTGAAATTTTTCGTGAGTTTTACAAAAATCTTTGGGGGAATGACTTCTTAAAAAATATGAACTCTTTAGTAGGGGTGCAACTCGGTTCGGGTTGGTTCGGTTTAGAGTAAAATTAGAACCGAACCGACCAAGATCGGTTCTATTATATGAGAACCAGAACCGAACCGAATTATTCTATAACCGAACCAATCCAAACCGACCTTATTTCGGTTTGGTTCGGTTCGGTTCCATGGGTTATCAAGGAAAGACAGAAATTCTTTAGATTCTTTTGCAGCTTAAGAGAGAGAGGGAGAGAAAGGGGAACCTGTTGCAGCCTCAGGTGGCATCGTCGCAGGACACACCATCGCAGCGTCGGAGGATGCACCGTCGCAGCCGCAGGTCTTCCCGTCGCAGGACGCAGCCCCATGTCTCACCGTCGCAGGTCGCAGCCTGAGAGAGAGAGATAGAGAGAGAGCGAGCGAGCGAGAGAGAGAGGTGAGGCAACCGGTGGCAGTCGCAGGCCTCAGGCCGCAGAGACGACAGAGAGAGAGCGAGCGAGCGAGAGAGAGAGAGAGAGAGGTGAGGCAGCCGATGACAGTCGCAGGCCTCAGGCCGCAGAGACGACAGAGAGAGAACGAGCGAGCGAGAGAGATAGAGAGAGAGAACGAACGAGAGAGAGAGAGAGAGGTGAGGCAGCCGGTGGCAGTCGCAGGCCTCAGGCCGCAGAGACTACAAAGAGAGAGAGACGAGAGGGAGAGAGACGAGGGTTTTGTTAGGTTAGGTTTGCTTTCGTAAGAAAATAAAAATATAAATATAAATTGTATTTTTTTATTTTAAATTAATATTATTCGATTTTCGGGTTGGTTCGGTTTTTTATATTACTTAAACCGAGAATCGAACCGAATTTATCGGTTTTCTATTTTTTAAATCCGAAACCGATCCGATATCAATCTAAACCGAACCAAACCAATCCAAATTACACGGTTTGGTTCGGTTCTCGGTTTAAACCGAATTAAGTTGCACCCCTACTCTTTAGTACCTACTTTGTCAAATATTAGTCTAACGAGTATTTTAAAATTAAAATACTAAATTAACATTTTAACGAAATTTGAATAAATGTGGCTTGAATGTCCATCGAATCAACTCCAAAAATCGTGAGTCAAATAAAATTTTAAAAATATTTGTATTTATCCTCCTTAATTATCATATATAACCCAATAATTTGGTCAAGTTTTTTACCTAACTCTAACATTTTTGAATTTGCTCGAGCAAGTTGAATTGACAAGTTGATTCCATCGAGTTTGGGGCCAAGTCACTATGAAATTCAATCTAATCGATAACAATGTACAAAAATTAATATTTTGTGTCCACTCAATTGGATTTGAAGATTGGTGGAACCAACTTCTTGAGTTAATTGGGTCGAGTAAGATAAAATATACATTGAGTTAGGTCAAAATTTTAATTGAATTATTGAATTATTAATATTTCTATGAAAAATATTTGAGGACCTACAACAATTAAAGGACAAAAGGGTTACTATTGGAGAAAGCATTGTAGACTACCTACGGAAGAAAGGAAGACCTAAGGAGTACGATATTGAAGTACTGGAAAAGTTCTTAGTGTTAGATTGGCTCGCATGTCAACTAGCCTTTCAACAACCTATTAAGACAAAACAACTATTTATTTATGGACCAACAAGCACACAAAAAACTTTATTGCTCAATATGCTCGATACAGCACTCAAAATTTATTTCACTATATCCAGAAGAAATGATTTCACACGAGCACACAATTACTATGATCTATGAGTATTTGACTAGTTTCACGAGTCGGGGGAGAATAGCCAACTATTCAGAGCCACTGAAGAAAGAGAATTGCCTTTATTAACACGATACTGAAAATCTTAGATGGGCAAGAATCTAAGCTCGACGCAAAGTACATTCGAATGTTCACTAAAAAGGTAAATGTACCCATCATAATGATTACGAATACACTGTCCAAGATAATGATTGCTAATACATTATCAAAGGGCATTAGACAAAAAAGAGCCTTTTAAGAAAGATTTTTAAGAATCAGATTCCATATGAACATCCAAAATTGGAGGAAGAATGAATAATTGCCACACTAGGAAAATGCATATTTTATTTATTAATTAATTTTTTTTTAAAATATTCATAAATTCAATATAATTTTATTTTAGTCGATTTGTGAGTTTATGAGTTGATTCGATTTGATAAACGTTTAAGTTGAGTTTTAAAACTTAGGAGTACCTCAAATATTCACCAAAATGTAAAGGTGTAAGGTTCAAATGAATACGTTTTCTAAAACCTAGTCAAAAGAAGGGTAATTCTGATATTTTAACTTTAAAAAAAAGTCCTTGTTAGACTAAAAATGGACAAACTTAACGAAGTACTAAAAGTTCGTATATTTTAAGAAATAATTTTTTGGTACCTAATTTCAAAATACGCTTTTTCCAATTTGCTTTTTAAGAAAGTACAAAAGATTTATGTAACGTTCAATAATAATTTCTAGTCCACTAATTCTGTACGCAAACCGACATGGACATTACTGATTTGGAAAGCCACGTGTCAAATAGAGATGCAAATAACTTTTCGTGAGTCATACGGCAGCCATTGGAGAGCCAATAATTTTCATCAAATTCAAGTTTTTAGCAATCAAAAGTCATAATAAAAATTTATTAAATTTAATTACTTTAAAACAACCATCAGATTTAATGTTTTGGGTAAAAAAATCATAGAAGAATCAAGACTACATAATCCAATCACTATTATTAATAGGGGTGCACATGGTTTAGATTGGTTCGGATTTTGATAAAATTGGAGTCGAATCAATTCAATTACCCTATAGAACTGAATCAATCCAAACATATTTTGGTTCGGATCGGTTCTCGGTTCTCATATTTTCTAAATGGAAAAACAAGTATTTTCTTCTTTCAAAAAAGGAACCCTTTTGATCAAATCATAAATAATGCTTATTTTTAAAATGAAAATGATTTTATGATTAAATTATGACTTAAATCTGTATAAATTGAAAATGAGAGGAAGCTCAATGTGGTTAAAAAAACTTACAATTTTAAAATTGGTATTTTGGATGGATTAGTGAGGAAATTAATCCATAAATGGTGGATTAACAAATCCAAACCTAAGTTCGTATAGTACATTTCATCTAACAAACACGGCATAAATGTTCTTGTAAAAAAATAAGGAATCAAACTCTTTGAAAAAGTTTTTTCATAAATGAGTTGATTCATTTGAGAGTTGAGAAAAATTTGTGTACATTTTTTTATGAGTTTTTGTTAGAAAAAAATAAAGGAGATAAAGTTGACTTTGATGAGTTACCTCTTCGTAACATAAATATACCATAAACCCCTATAAATACCCCCTCATCTCCTAAAAAAGATATCCCAAGTCTCATAAGAAAAATCACTCTCTCTTACTATCATACTCTACTCTCTACTCTCAACTCACAACTCACATCTCCACTCACCTCACTACTTCAATTCTCTCAACTCTCAACTCTCTCAAGCAAGTCAAGAAAAGTCAAAGAAAACTCATCATTTGAAGAAAGTCAAAGAAGGTCAAGAAAAATAAGGTGGGCTTTCCTCTCCTCCCGACTTCGCTCTTCTACTTCTCCCCCTCTCTACACTTATACATACACACCACAAATGATTTGAATCATTAAAGAAGCCCATTTTTCAATAAGGGTGCCCTCAACGATTTGAACCAATATCTAAGTCTCTCATTTTCGAGGGTACATGTCAGATTTTTTCAACTCTTTTTTTCTTTATTTTAAAATAGACTGAATTCGAGGTTACCACCAACGGTGGATGGAGTAGGGTACTTAACACCTTCCCTACTCCATAAAATGGATCCCTTTTCCTATAATCAAAAGTTTAACCAAATGAGCCATATCCACACGAGAGTCACTAAAATGTCAAAAATGACATAGTTTTCAAAAAATGTAACCCGAGTGACCATTCACACCCATTTACAAATTTGAATGGTGGCGACTCCAAAATCCCCCAAAGTGGTTGATATATTCAAAAATTAATAAATCATGTGTCCACAATATCGTTCTAATTTTTTACTTCTAAAAAGTTCCAGACCTGAAAATACACTTAAAAATTATCCTTTTTAGGAGATTAACAACTCAGTATCCTAAAATTCTTACTCAAGAAATGAAAATTATTCTTACTAACTGTGGATCGAGGTACCTTTTGTTCGATTTGGTTTAGTTTTTTGAATCGGGATATGTTTTTCTTATAAGGTTTGATTTGATGCAACTCGTTCGTAATTATGATATTTTATTTTAATTTGAATGATTCTTCATGAATCTGATGTCTCGAGAGAGAAAGAGAGAAAGAGAAGAGACTTCTATTCTTTATGATTTCAAGATAGAGAGAAGAGAGATTGAGACGTTTTAGAGATTTTTAAGTTTCTTTTTAAAAAAATAAAAAATGGAAGGAGGTAAAAACAAACACCTCAATTGTTAATAAGAAACGAGTTTCTCCCCTAGCTGGATCGCACTCTCTGTCTATTGCAATCCACATCGTTAAACCTACAAAATCTAACGTCTCAAAAATGTTTGTTTTCAAACGATTTTTCAAACGTCCCTCAAAACGTCCCCTTACTTACAACACAAATCCTTTAGACACTAAATAATTGTTTAGATATAATAACAATAACACTAATACTCGAGTGACACATACGAAGGCATAATGGTGACACAAATGACGTGGTGGCGTGCACATAATCGTACAAGCTTTTTTACTTGTATCTCGTGGAAAATCATCTACAGTTATGTGCACACCACCACATCATTGTGTCCCCCTTTGTGTCACTCCAACACGACTCAAACCATAATGATTTTTTGACTCCCCCTTGATACTCTCCTTACGTGGTAGCGCATAGAACTTTAGATTTTTTCCTCGGGATACATAACTACAAACATTTATGGAAAAGTGCAATTGTTTTCCCCGAATAAAAGAATCTATCATTTAATGCACATACCACATTAGTAGAGTATAGGGGAGTATGTCAGAGGAGGGAGGGAGGGAGGGAGGGGGGGTTCAGATTATCACGACTCATAAAAAGGTATATATTTGCCAAAGCATACACAACTTATGTCCAAATTTTGATTTTGGCACACTATTCATTTTAATTCCAAAAACTGAATTCGTTGGTATAACTTTTAGGTGCAAACTTTATACTTAGTAAAATCTTAATTTCTTTCTAAATCTTCCATCACCCACTCTTTTCTCATTTCTTTTTACTTATTATGTAAGTCTTTTTTAAACAATGATTGTGATCAATTACAATGATCCATGATAGTGAATGATAAATCGAGAATGATATACTCATAATTTTGATGATTTAAATATAATTTTTGATTTAGTTCGACATGCATTTCATAATCATAAATGACAAATTGAGAATAACATATAATTTTGAAGATTTTGTTATAATGTTTACTAAGATTATCTATTTTGCAACTATAATCTATGCATTTTAGGTAGTATAGGAAGACAAATCTAATTTCAAGCTCAAAAAATTGAAAAAGTGAAAAAAAAAAAAAAGTAAATAAATCGTTGAGATTGATGTTTGAATTGTTGATCTCAACTATTACAATTTTTCAAAGGTAGAAGACAATAGATTAAAGAAGTTGAAGATGACAAATTTTTTTAATAGAAAAATCAAGAGTTTTCAATTAGAGGTTGAAGATGATGGATTTAAAATGAGGTCAATTAGGTTAAAGAAGATAAATTTTTGGGAGAGAAATTGAGGATTTTCACGAAACTTGTCCCATTTCTGAGTTGACTCAACAAGTTGGCTCCAATGAGTTTTGTGCCTAAATCACTTCAAAATCAAATGGATAAAATTGAATCAATCAAGTTTCGAGATGATTGAGTTTTAAAACTATCATAAGTTTAGGATCATGATTGAGGTGTGACCTCTACCTATATTTTCAAAATCTTACTTGTTAATCTTTTAACTATTCGGGATCATGCCTCCTTGAATGGTGCTTGTGACTTGTTGATTATTGCAATTATAATACGATTCTTGATTTTTTTTACCCGATCCCATGAAAAAAACAATGAAGCAACAAAGAAATAAAATTGCACATAAACACAAGGATTTACGTGGTTTGGCAATATGCTTACGTCCACAAATCTAAACAAAATTCAATCACTATATGCTTTTTGAATTACAACCTTAGAGATCTCTAGCAAAAATCAAGAGTAAAAAACACACATTTTTCACTCTTGAAAAAATTAACCCAAAAAGGCTTTCCCGAAAAGATCCCCTAAGATATTGTTTTGCCTCTTAAAGCCAAGTCCAAACAAGATTACAAGACATCAAACACAACAAATCCTCTATCGTACATATGAGTATTGAATATTTTACCTTCTTCAACGGCTTTGATTGCCTCCTCTTAGTCACATTTATGGTCATTTATTTGATTACAAATATATACCTGGATGAGGGGTTGTAAGAAGTTTTAAAAATAAAAATAAAAAACAATGAAGATGGAGGTAGACTCATAATCTTAAGAGATCACATTTTTCATTTTTGATGAGGGTGGTTATACAAAGTTGGAAAAAAAAAATTCTATGAAAATATTGGTAGACTTTTAATCTCAAGAAATCACGTGTTGTCGTAAGTTGAAAATAAAAAAATTATATGGAAATGGTGGTAAACTGTTAGGGTGTGTTTGATTGGATGGAAAATAGTACTGAAAAAATGATTAGGATAGATAAATATAATAAATTGTTTGATGTTACTTTGAAAAAAGAATTGAAAAAAAAAAAAAAAAGATGAGAAAAAAAAGGGAAGGATGTAGTAACGGAGATGATGAAAAAAGAAGAAGAAGAAGAGAGAGAGAGAGGGATAGAAGATAAAGAAGGTAGTCCGCGACGAAAATTGTGACAACAACTGCGACGGCAACAACGATGGTGAGAGCGAGTGTGATGGTAGTTATGGTGGTAGTTGGGGGGAGGTAGATAATTTGAGAATATAAAATAAATGTGAATTTCACTTTCAAACCTCCAATTTTTGTTGGACTTACGAATTTGAATGAATAATGATTTTTCATCGAACATATCCTTAATCTCAAGTTGGATAGGTGTCATTGTAAGAAATTAAAAGAAAAAAAAAATCTATGAAAATTATGGTAGACTCTTAATGTCACAAGAGATCACGTTTTTCATTTCCATTAAACATTGAAATGAGTTTTGGAGAAAATTAATTGAACCTTAGTAAAGAAAGAAGAAGAAGAGAAGTAGTCTTGAGATATTTGAAAAGCAAGAATGGTTACCAGATTTCTTGGTGGGTAATGGCGTGACAAAATTTCATGCAAGTTGATGCAACCAGTTTCAATTTTGGACACATTCAATAAATTTAGAAGTAAATAGTCTACCGTGTCGGTGATGCTTAAATCTGGTTGGGAAACTTGGACCAATAGTTTAACTCAGGTTACCACTTGTAGAGTACGATTTGGACTGACAACAGCACACGTGTATTTAACTAATCCCAACGTGGGTATAACATACGTAATTTTATAAATTTATAACGACTTGGATAACGTGGACCAATGAGAACATGTCTTCAAAATCATACCCCCACTTGCATACAACTGGGCCCATCTAATATATATGGAATTTGTTGTTTTTTTTTATTTTAAATCTTGATCGTATACACACAGAAGCTAGTTTACCCCACTCCCATAGAAAAGAATGATTCTTGGACTTCTGTTTGACAAGATCACTGTGGGGATGGAGTTTAACTCTCTTTCTTTGTGTATACGATACATGGTTTCAAATAGGGGTTATGGCTTAAGGAAATGGAGAATTGATAAGTAAATCATATTTTATTTAAATATTATGTATTCAAAGTATAAAAATAATAATTATTTTAATTAAAATATATAAAATCCGTGACGAGTCAGATATCAATAATCATATTTTATTTAATTAAAATATATGAAGTAATCCTCAAATTTTATCAACCATTAATAATTAATTTACTACCAACTTCAAATCTCTCCAAAATTCTGTCTTTTTAACCTTTTTCGAAAAAAATAATAAAGAAATAAAAATCTGTGACTGTCTATGATCCATCAGCGCAATAACCCCTAAAACAAAAGAAAAGAAAAGAAATTGAAAAATATTTTTCATTAAATTATTTTTTCTAAAAATGATTTATCAGCAAACCCTGTGCTTGTGTCTGATTGCACTTTGAATCACCCCATAACGTGAAATTCCATTAGGAATAGTACCTGATGAATCCTAGGTAAACTATCGGGCTTGTATGATTAAAGGGAATTCTTTTTCCAGGGAAAATAAATTTCTATAAAAATTGAAATGAAAAAATAAATTGCTTATGAAAATTCTTCCATTTGATTGTACCTAGTAAAATGACAAAATGTGTGTAGAAATTTTCTTTTTGAAGGTGGGGCAATCATGAGAGAAAAACATTAGGAGAGGGAAAATTTAATTTCCTAAAAGGTAGAATTGACTAAAAGGGGGAAATTGCTTTAACCTGAATTATCATTTTCAAGGAAAAAAAAATTGTGCTATAATATATCTGAAAATTACATTTTTGTGGAAAACCCATTTTCCATATTGGCAAAGACAGTCGCCTTTAGGATTTCTTTACCTGAAGCCAATAATAACTCAAATGATTTAGGTTAGATTTCAATAATCCATGAGTTATTGAGGAATTTAACCTTCCAATAAATTCCTCAAGTACTGAATTTACTTCAAAAAATTATGGATTGACTTGAAGCGGTAAGAATAGACCCACTGACGAAATTGAAACTCAAATAATGTAAACCAAATTTTCCTCAAAAAAGTTATCAAAGAAGTCAAACAATTCTAACTCACCAAAACCGACTAGACAATAAGTTTCTTACTAAAAGAGTCAATTACGAGTGACATTAAGATATGAATCACATATCGCACATCTTGACATGAGAGTGGACAGGAATCAAAGATGTTTTTTTCCACTTGTATCTTGAGAAAAAGCATCTATAGTTCCCATACACTTTCACCACTAGGTATGAGATGTGAGTACCAATCTTGATGTCACTTCAGCATTGGTCTTACTAAAATTCAACTATCTTTAACTAATTATAGCTTTCCAAATCTTGCACATCTTGACATGAAAGGGAGTAGGAATTAAAGATGCTTTTTTTCCACTCGTATCTTGATGAAAAGCATTTATGACTCTCATAAATGTTCATTGCATGGTATGAGATATGAGGTCCAATCTTGATGTCACTTCAGGATTGGTCTTACTAAAATTCAACCACCTTTTGCTAATTAATAACTTTTGACATATTGCACATCTTGACATGAGAGTGGATAGGAATCAAAGATTTTTTTTTCACACGTATCTTGAGGAAAGGCATCTATGGCTCCCATACACTTTCATTGCATTGTAGGGTATGAGATATGAGGTCCAATCTTGATGTCGGGTCTTACTAAAATTCAACCACCTTTAGCTAATTAATAGCTTTCAACCTATTGCACATCTTGGACATGAAAGTGGATGGGAACCAAAGATGTTTTTTCCACTCGTATCTTGAGGAAAAGCATTTATGGCTCCCATACACTTTCATTGCACGGTATGAGATATGAGGTCGAATCTTGATGTCACTTCAGCATTGTCCTTACTAAAATTCAACCATCTTTAACCAATTAATAGCTCCATTCATTTATGAATCACTTTTCAATGAAAATTCACACCTAACCAAATTAAAATCTAAAAATTTTAAATACACTTTTCAATGAAGAAACAGGAACCCTTAATTTCTAAATGTGTCTTCAAATATGACAATCCAAATTCCAAAGGAAAAAATTTGATGAACGCATTTAAGCTCTCTCTATTTCTAGAAAACATTTAGATATAATACATCTAAATTGATTGAGACTCAAATATTGTGTGATTAGTTTTAGAATCAAACTTATAAATAAATAAATAAAGAAAATAAAATGAGTGGTGATAATTTGACTACCACACGGGACAAACTCAATCGACTACCTTATGTGACAAGTTTGGAAATTGTTGATTTGTGCTTCTTGGTATACATGATTCTCTCGAGATACATTTTTTTACAGGGAAGTGCAATTGTGTATACCGAGGAGTATAGATCTAAGGTTTTCAAGTTTTTCACATCAGGGTAATCAATTGAGTTTGTCGCGTGCGAGTCAGACTATCATGATTAAAAAAACAAAGAAATTGAACTCATTATTGTTCTCTCTTTATGGAAAACTGTTAGATTTAATACATGTAAATTGATTGAGACTCTTATATGGCGTGATGAGTTTTAGAGTCTAACTTATTAATCCAAAAGAAAAAATAAGATGAACCCATTGAATCTCTCTCTCTCTCAAATTGTTAGATATAATACATGTAAATTAATTAAGAATCAATTAAGGCGTGATGTAAATTATTAAGAGTAAAACTATTTAATCCAAAAGAAAAAACTAAGATGAACATTAAAACTCCCGCACTATCCAAAGGAAAAAAAATTAAGAAACATGATAAACTTAACACATTGACAGAAATAGAAAGTTAGAAACTAAATAAAAATTAAAAACATAAACTTTTTTAATCAAACTTTTGAAGACTAAAGTCTGGAGTCTACATGTGAAGTCTGAAACTAGAAATCAGACTTCAGAAGTTTCTTCCAATATCCCTCCATCATTGGTTTAAAATTTCTGAATTCTACTTCTGAAGTCTGAACCAAAACAAATAGAAATGAAGTTTCTAAAATCTGAATTTTAAAAGTAGACCACCTCCATCCAGACTTGAGAAGTGTTACCAAACACACTAAATTAAAAATTAAAAATATATACTTTTCAATGAAGAAACAGAAGCCCCTCATCTCTTAATATGCCTCCCAAGATGGTGGGATGAATTTCTTATTCAACCTTATTAATCCAAAGGAAAAAAATAAAATCAGGTGAACCCATTAAAGCTCTCTCTCTCTCTCTCATCCATCCGAAGAAAAAAAAAAATCTTAAACTCAACATAGATAAACAACAACAATAAACTTAACACATTCTTATAGATACAGGGGAAGAAGATACACACCTAAAAATAAATATAAATAAAAAGATACACTTTTCAATCAAACATCTCCAAAGCTTTTTAAAACAGTAAAAAAGTTCAATTTTTTGGTGAAGAAACAGAGACCCTTTGCCCCTCTCACAACTTAAATCAGATCTCATCTACTGCAAGACCCTCTGCTTATAATTTACCGAGAAGGGTATTGGCCAATTCATCAATAGTAACAACATCGGCCCAAATCGATTTGGCCTTGTAAGTTTTTGAGATTTTTGTCTGGAGCTGCAGTAGTGGAATCAGAGCTTCCCTTCATATTCTTCTTATTCTCCTTCTTCTTAGAGAACAAACCCATAATAGAGAGGAAAATTTTGATTTTGATCTGTCCTCTTTTAGGAGGAAACCTTACATGTCCCTTTTTTGGAGACTGAAACAGAACTACTCCATTAGACATTGAAATGGTGTTTTTAGACATAATTAACTGAATCTTAGTAAAGAAGAAGAGGAGGAGGAAGAAAAAGAAGAGGAGAGTTTTGAGAGATTTGAGATTGAGTTGGGGTGTTAATAAAAGCCAAGAATTTACGAAATTTCTTGGTGGGTAATGGCGCCAAGAAAAATTCCTGCAACGCCAACTTGGGTGCAACCAAGTTAAATTTAGGACACGCGTCCAACTAAAAAACTATTTTCCACAATTTTGGTGATCCTTCATTCTGGTTAAGACACTTGGTCCAATAGTTTATCTTAATTTAACTACTTGCACAAGGGACAAATCTGCCAAGTACATTTGGAAATTTATTTTACAGACCCAACTGTTGCATGGTATGACGTGGATCGTGGATCGCCACTCCAAGGTATGTATTTTTATCAACTTTGTTACCGAGCACGTCCTGGAGTGGCAATCCATGTCATAAATTTCAAATTTATGCTGTTAATTTATTAATAATATATTTTGAAATGAATTCTAACCGTATCAAATTTGTGACATTCAAAAACTTATATTATTTTCCATCATTAAATAATAATCTTAAATTTAGGAATTGGACAACTATCCATTTTTAATACATACAAGCAAAATCAATAAGCTTTGTTTTTCAAAAAAAAATTATTTTGAATTTAAGTTTTTCCGTGAAATTTAAAAGGCTGTGTTGTTTGATTGCTAATTTGATTATTTTGTAGGCCCAACAATTCTTAATAAGATTCCAAATCTTATTGAATTAGTTATGCCCGGCAAATCTATTTTTATTTTCTTGAGGCTTGATAGTATGCACTCTAGATGAAGTTCAATATCCCACTCCCGTTAAATACATGGGAAGAGAACCCTCCTTCCTAAACTTTGTTTAAAAATAAAGAAAGATGTAAACAGCTTAGGTTTTTAAGTCAAGAAACAAACAAACAAACTTTTGTTTCAGATTTCTCATAATTTTCAAACTTCAATTCGAGGATTCATAAGGATTTGGTTGACTCAAATATTAGATTTTCATAAATTTTATTTATTTATTTATTTATTTTGAATTTTAAATGCTCAACCATACAATCGCAAAGTTTTATAAATATTTTATAAAGCGGTCCACCTGCTACCAAGCAATCGACTGGTAATCAACCACAAAAATGCATAATTGCAAAAAACAACAAATGTAAAATTTTACATTTTAAGGTTTTTCGCGATCAACTAAGAAAGGCCCCCTCTTTGAAAAATTAGTAATAATAGGTTTACCGTATGCAAAATGCAAGATTAGATTAATCATCCCCCTTGACAATGACCCAGTGCCAACTTCTGGTATAATAATATAACTTTGTAATAAAATATACAAATCCTCTGGAGCTCTTGTTCTACAAACCACAAAACATCAAATTGAATAAAAATAACAACTTCATGGTTTAGATCATATTTTAAGGAAAAAAAAACTAGTTTTTTTATAAGATAAAGGATTTAAAAATGAACGGTTCCGAGATTTAAACGATCAGATATAACTGTCTTGATAATGTGACATACCCTATACCATTTATAGTAGTTACGAAGAGTTACAGGAAAAAAGGGCCACAAAAGATCTACTCCCCAAAGTTGGACTGTAGATTGATGTGAAGTTGGTGTAAGCATTTTAATAACATTACTCATTCAACTTATCAATTTGATTTGATTCTTAAGGTAATTAGACCAAGGAATCATCATACTTTTGGTTTTGATTTTAAAATAAGTGGAATTGGATCTATAATAATTCCATTAGTCTTGATTCGTTTCTCAAGATACTTAGAATTGGAAACCATCATATTTTCTCAATTTTAATTCTTGTTGGTTCTAGTTTTAAAAATAAGTGGAACTAAATCCTCAAGAACTATGTGTATCCAGCAATTTCGTTTACGTAATTCTCCTGGCTACAAAAAAGTATGAGCATATATTCCTAAGCTCAAATGTTGTTTGAAGTGCAAAAATTATTAAAAGGATATATATCAAAATTTTAGTTCGTAATTCAACTTGAGAATCAAAATATAAGATGCACATATATTAACCCCCACCACCCCCACCCCCCCCCCCCCCTTCCCTAACAAAAAAAAAAAAAGATTGAAAAATGATATGATGTGCTACATCATGTGAGACATTCCATTAAAAACATAATAATAATAATAAGAATAATAATAAATAAAAAACAATTCAATTATTGTTATTTGGTACTATGTTGAAAGTATTTCTCATTTAGAAATATATATATATATATGTAGGGATGCTAACATCTATGACCTTATAGAGATGTTAGCATTCTCCATTAAAACATAAAATAATAAATAAAATAATAATAATAATATAATAATAATAAATAAAAAACAATTCAATTATTGTTATTTGGTAAATGTTGAAAGTATTTCTCATTTTAGAAATATATATATATAATGTGGAAAAATAGGACATCACAATATCAATGTAAAGTAAAACAAAAAATAAATGAGCTAGAAATAGACAAAGATTAAATGAACAATTAGAAAACTTGATGATAAATTCTGATTACAATAACACTAACAGTAGCCAAGAAGAAACAGTTGAAGAAACAACACCAAGCTCTAGTGAACAAGAAGAATCAAAACATTCACAACAATTTTGTAATACAACTTGTAAGTGTAAGTCAATAAATACCTTAACCAGAGAACAAAGAATATTATTTGACTACATAGACAAGATAAAAGACCCAGAGTTACAAAAAGGATACTTACTACACAATTAAGAGAAACAATAAAGAAAGAAGACACAAAACCCCCAGACTTTCAAGGATATAATCTTCAAGAAATATTCAAGAGGATTAAAACACCAGAAAAAGAAGTAACTATCCAAGACTTGCAAAGATAAGTAAACCAATCAAAGAAGAAATAAAAAGATTACACATCATAAACAAAAGACAACAAGAACAAATAGATCTCTTGAATTTTAACAAACTAAAACAAAAAGAAGTAATACAAGAAGAAGAACAAACAGAAGAACAACATTTATTCAGATAATCAATAAAATCCATATCAAAAGGTGGTTTGTTATATTGAGTTAGTAATAAATAAAGAGTTTACCATAACAATTGTTTGCACTAGTAGACTCAAGAGCAGATTTAAACTGTATACAAGAGGGCATAATACCAACAAAGTACTTTGAGAAAACTACAGAAGGAGTGTCAACAGTAGATGGTACAAGTTTAAAAATAAAATATAAACTAACAAATGTCCATGTCTGTAACCAAGGAATCTGTATAAATACTTATTTTATTCTAGTAAAAAATCTAACAAAATTTGTAATATTAGGAACACCCTTTTTAGCTTTAATTCAACCCTTTACAGTAGATTCAAAAGGAATAAAATCCAGAGTGTTAGATCAAGAAGTTCATTTTGAATTTATAGAAGAACTCCAAGAAAAAGAACTACATATGATAAAAATATAAGGTTATTACAAAAATTATTAACTTAATAGATAGAAAGAAGAAACAAGTAAAGTTTTTAAAACAAGAAATAAATGCGTTAAAAATCAAAAAACAACTAGAAGACCCAGCCTTAAAATTACGAATACAAAAATACAAAGAAATCCTCGAAAAAGAAATATGTTCAAAATTACCAAATGCATTTTGGCATAGAAAACAACATGAAGTTACCCTTCCATATGAACCAGATTTTATTGAAAGAGAAATCAAAACCAAAGCCAGGCCCATCCAAATGAAAAAAGAAGATTTAGAATATTGCAAGATGGAAATACAAGATCTATTAAAAAAGAACCTAATAAGACCAAGTAATTCTCCCTGGAGCTGCCCCGCATTCTATGTTAGAAAAACATTCAGAAATAGAAAGAGGAGCTCCTAGACTAGTAATCAATTATAAAACTATTAAATAATGCCCTTAGATGGATAAGATATCCAATACCCAATAAAAAGGACTTACTAAACAGGTTATATGAAGCCACCATCTTCTCAAAATTTGATATGAAATCAGGATTCTGGCAAATTAAGATAACAGAACAAGATAGATATAAAACAGCATTCACAGTACCATTTGGACATTATGAATGGAATGTAATGCCATTTGGATTAAAAAATGCCCCAAGTGAATTCCAGAAGATTATGAATGACATATTCAATCCATTCTCAAAATTCATTATAGTCTATATAGATGATGTCCTTATATACTCAAAATCAATAGAATAACATTGGAAACATTTAGAAGCCTTTGTCAATACCATCAAGCTTAATGGACTAGTCATATCAGCCCCAAAAATAGTTTTATTTCAAACTCAAATTAAATTCTTAAGACATAATATTAAAGATGGAACAATAATACCAATAGAAAGGTCACTACAATTTGCAAACAAATTTCCTGACGAGATAAAAGATAAAAAGCAGTTACAAAGATTTCTAGGAAGCTTAAATTATATAAGAGACTTTTACCCCAATCTTCATATCATAGTAAAACCCTTATTTCAAAGACTAAGAAAAAAGGCGCCAGAATGGAATAAAGAACACACAGAAGCTGTTAAACAATTAAAAACAAGATTACAAGAATTACCTTGCTTAAACATTCAAGACCCACAATTGTTAAAAATAGTAGAAACTGACGCAAGTGATATAAGTTGTGGAGGAATATTAAAACAAGAAACAGACAAAAAACAAGAACAATTGGTTAGGTATACCTCGGGGATACATTTTCCTAAGTTTAACTTGGCTAATTTTTCGCTTATTTCTTGTAGCATTTCTTGCTTATCTAGAATTGTTATCCTTAATTTTTCTGGTATTTCATATGGGGTAAATAAGGGAGTCTTGTTTTTTGATTGATCTATCACAGGTGTTTGTTTTACTTCTGTGGGTTTCGTATAATTGTTTTCTATTCTTGTTAATTGTTCTCCAATTGAATTGAGATTGTTTGCAAATTGTAGTGACCTTTCTATTGGTATTATTGTTCCATCTTTAATATTATGTCCTAAGAATTTAATTTGAGTTTGAAATAAAACTATTTTTGGGGCTGATATGACTAGTCCATTAAGCTTGATGGTATTGACAAAGGCTTCTAAATGTTTTCAATGTTATTCTATTGATTTTGAGTATATAAGGACATCATCTATATAGACTATAATGAATTTTGAGAATGGATTGAATATGTCATTCATAATCTTCTGGAATTCACTTGGGGCATTTTTTAATCCAAATGTCATTACATTCCATTCATAATGTCCAAATGGTACTGTGAATGCTGTTTTATATCTATCTTGTTCTGTTATCTTAATTTGCCAGAATCCTGATTTCATATCAAATTTTGAGAAGATGGTGGCTTCATATAACCTGTTTAGTAAGTCCTTTTTATTGGGTATTGGATATCTTATCCATCTAAGGGCATTATTTAATAGTTTATAATTGATTACTAGTCTAGGAGCTCCTCTTTCTATTTCTGAATGTTTTCTAACATAGAATGCGGAGCAGCTCCAGGGAGAATTACTTGGTCTTATTAGGTTCTTTTTAATAGATCTTGTATTTCCATCTTGCAATATTCTAAATCTTCTTTTTTCATTTGGATGGGCCTGGCTTTGGTTTGATTTCTCTTTCAATAAAATCTGGTTCATATGGAAGGGTAACTTCATGTTGTTTTCTATGCCAAAATGCATTTGGTAATTTTGAACATATTTCTTTTCGAGGATTTCTTGTATTTTTGTATTCGTAATTTTAAGGCTGGGTCTTCTAGTTGTTTTTGATTTTTAACGCATTTATTTCTTATTTTAAAAACTTACTTGTTTCTTCTTTCTATCTATTAAGTTAATAGTTTTTGTAATAACCTTATTTTTTATCATATGTAGTTCTTTTTCTTGGGGTTCTTCTATAAATTCAAAATGAACTTCTTGATCTAACACTCTGGATTTTATTCCTTTTGAATCTACTGTAAAGGGTTGAATTAAAGCTAAAAAGGGTGTTCCTAATATTACAAATTTTGTTAGATTTTTTTACTAGAATAAAATGAGTATTTATACAGATTCCTTGGTTACAGACATGGACATTTGTTAGTTTATATTTTATTTTTAAACTTGTACCATCTGCTGTTGACACTCCTTCTGTAGTTTTCTCAAGTACTTTGTTGGTATTATGCCCTCTTGTATACAGTTTAAATCTGCTCCTGAGTCTACTAGTGCAACAATTGTTATGGTAAACTCTTTATTTATTACTAACTCAATATTAAAAACCACTTTTGATATTGGATTTTATTGATTATCTGAATAAAATGTTGTTCTTCTGTTTGTTCTTCTTCTTGTATTACTTCTTTTTGTTTTAGTTTGTTAAAATTCAAGAGATCTATTTGTTCTTGTTGTCTTTTGTTTATGATGTGTAATCTTTTTATTTCTTCTTTGATTTGGTTTACTTCTCTTTGCAAGTCTTGGATAGTTACTTCTTTTTCTGGTGTTTTAATCTTCTTGAATATTTCCTGAAGATTATATCCTTGAAAGTCTGGGGGTTTGTGTCTTCTTTCTTTATTGTTTCTCTTATAGTTGTAGTAAGTATCTTTTTTGTAACTCTGGGTCTTTTATCTTGTCTATGTAGTCAAATAATATTCTTTGTTCTCTGGTTAAGGTATTTATTGACTTACACTTACAAGTTATATTACAAAATTGTAGTTAATGTTTTGATTCTTCTTGTTCACTAGAGCTTGGTGTTGTTTCTTTAACTGTTTCTTCTTGGCTACTGCTAGTGTTATTGTAATCAGAATTTATCATCAAGTTTTCTAATTGTTCCTTTAAATCATTGTCTATTTCTAGCTCATTTATTTTTTGTTTTACTTTACATTGATTTGTAATGTCCTATTTTTCCACATTTTAAACATGTAGGTATCTTTTTCTTTTGATTTGCTTCTTGAAACGTTCAAAAGGTTTCTTCTTCCGTGTTAGAAGTTTTTCTTATAATAAGATTGTTTTGGTTTGTTTTGTTTTCATCCTTCTATACCGATTTTCTACTAGAGAATTTTTGCAAGGAAAACAAGATGAGTGAAAATCCTATAAAACCCAAAACCAAGAGTTCATATTCCATGGCAACCGCCACACCAGCATCTACCCCAACCAAGATAACTCCAGTTAATCCTCTTCAATTTGGCTCTCCAAGCAACCTGTCAAATAGGTTTCAAGTCTTAGGAATCACAAGTCCAAGTTCAACGAAAACATATCCAACCACCTCCAATCAAGAACAAGAACCCAGTTCTCCTTTTTTTCTAAGGCCTCAATACATTTACAAGCCCAATTTAAGCCCAATAATGACGGTAGAATCAGAATTAGAGAAGTCATGTCAAAAAACAATTGCACAATCAATCTTTGTCAAACCGAACCATTTTATCTCCTCTGTCCATACCAAGACCCAAAAATTTTATGAGTTCATCCTCGTTGATTCAGATTCTGCTCTTATTACCCATACTCCAGACAAAAATGATCCCAATAGAATTTCCCACTCTAAATGTCAAATTTTAAAGATACTCGCCCTCACAACTTGGGGACAAAATCCCAATACCATGAAGAAATTTTTCCAACCTTTCAATCCTCAGTATTACAATTACTGGGACTACCAAAAGGCCTGGTTCAATACCTTCACTTTCCAAAATGATCAATACAACCATTCTTGGTTTTTCCTGTTCAATAACCAAATCAAGATCCAATTTCCAAACTGGTTTGCTGACTGGTGGAACCAATACGGACCAATCCCAGCCATTCTCCCTGCACCAGTACAAGAAGGATTCTAGTATTTCATCTAGAATTTCATGACTCCAGAACATTTAAGCCAAACTCCCAATCTTTTAACCTTTTTTGCTCAATTTTCCCTAGCATGGATTTGTTGCTGGGAATATTGCATAGGTTCAATATCTCAATTTCATCCATTACCAGCATTTTCTAGAAAATTCAAAGTTAAATGGTGGGTAAATCTGCAATTCGACAAGGCCACTAAAGCTGGTGTAACAGCATGGTTACACAGTCATCCTCAACAGTCAAGAATAACTCCACCAAGCTCTTCAGATTTCCCCTTATCCAAGTCACAGTTGCAATCCAAACTAGCAGGAGCCTCTTCAAAAGCCGAAATACGCAAGCACTTACTAGAAGCACTGTCTCAAGTAGATGAAGATGAAGATCCTTATGAAGATTTCACACCTCTCAATGAAGATGATTGTGAAGGCATCCTTCCTCCATGCCATTTTCCAGAATTATGAGAAGTCCAAGAAAGTCAACAAGACCAACAGTCAAGAATATTCAAGATTCATCAAGAAAACATCAACAGAAATTTTGTCAAGATATTATCTCTTCAAGAACCTTCAAGAAAGTCAAGTCAAGTCATTAAAAATAATTGAGTCTTTGTTACATATTCAAGAACTTTCAAGAAAACTAAGTCATTAAAGGTCAAGTTTTGTCAATATAATTATCTCTAGTGGGAAACCACCCAAAGGCAGCCGCCCATGTGCTGTTAGAGATAAGAAGGAATATTTAAATAGTGTCTTCTCTGGAGAAAAACAAGCCACCTATCCAAGACTCACCTGTCAACCTATCCATCCATCCTAATCCCATCAAACTTTATGTCTCTCAAAATTTGATCTCATAAGCTTATCCTGTCAAAAGAATATCTTACTTTCAAAAAAGAAAATCCCATTACATACCATTTGGACATTATGAATGGAATGTAATGTCATTTGGATTAAAAAATGCCCCAAGTGAATTCCAGAAGATTATGAATGACATATTCAATCCATTCTCAAAATTCATTATAGTCTATATAGATGATGTCCTTATATACTCAAGATCAATAGAACAACATTGGAAACATTTAAAAGCCTTTGTCAATACCATCAAGCTTAATGGACTAGTCATATCAGCCCCAAAAATAGTTTTATTTCAAACTCAAATTAAATTCTTAGGACATAATATTAAAGATGGAATAATAATACCAATAGAAAGGTCACTACAATTTGCAAACAAATTCCTGACGAGATAAAAGATAAAAAAGCAGTTACAAAGATTCCTAGGAAGCTTAAATTATATAAGAGACTTTTACCCCCAATCTTCATTCATAGCAAAACCCTTATTTCAAAGACTAAGAAAAAAGGCACCAGAATGGAATAAAGAACACACAGAAGCTGTTAAACAATTAAAAACAAGATTACAAGAATTACCTTGCTTAAACATTCAAGACCCACAATTGTTAAAAATAGTAGAAACTAACGCAACTGATATAGGTTATGGAGGAATATTAAAACAAGAAACTGGCAAAAAACTAGGCCAATTCTGTGAACAGTGTGGACTCCCTCCACCTTTCCAATCCTCTCCCTCCAAAATTTCCAAACGTTCAAAATCTTTTCGCCCCTGATATAGTAATAGATACAAGGATGAAAACAAAAACAAACCAAAACAATCTTATTATAAGAAAACTTCTAAACAGCGGAAGAAGAAACCTTTTGAACGTTTCAAAGAAGCAAATCAAAAGAAAAAGATAGCTACATGTTTCAAATGTGGAAAAATAGGACATTACAAGAATCAATGTAAAGTAAAACAAAAAATAAATGAGCTAGAAATAGACAAGGATTTAAAGGAACAATTAGAAAACTTGATGATAAATTCTGATTACAATAACACTAGCAGTAGCTAAGAAGAAACAGTTGAAGAAACAACACCAAGCTCTAGTGAACAAGAAGAATCAAAACATTCACTACAATTTTGTAATACAACTTGTAAGTGTAAGTTAAAAATACCTTAACCAGAAAACAAAGAATATTATTTAACTACATAGAAAAGATAAAAGACCTAGAGTTACAAAAAGGATACTTACTACAATTAAGAGAAACAATAAAGAAAGAAGACACAAAACCCCCAGACTTTCAAGGATATAATCTTCAGGAAATATTCAAGAAGATTAAAACACCAGAAAAAGAAGTAACTATCCAAGACTTGCAAAGAGAAGTAAACCAAATCAAAGAAGAAATAAAAAGATTACACATCATAAACAAAAGACAACAAGAACAAATAGATCTCTTGAATTTTAACAAACTAAAACAAAAAGAAGTAATACAAGAAGAAGAACAAACAGAAGAACAACATTTTATTCAGATAATCAATAAAATCCAATATCAAAAGTGGTTTGTTAATATTGAGTTAGTAATAAATAAAGAGTTTACCATAACAATTGTTGCACTAGTAGACTCAAGAGCAGATTTAAACTGTATACAAGAGGGCATAATACCAACAAAGTACTTTGAGAAAACTACAGAAGAAGTGTCAACAGCAGATGGTACAAGTTTAAAAATAAAATATAAACTAACAAATGTCCATGTCTGTAACCAAGGAATCTGTATAAATACTCATTTTATTCTAGTAAAAAATCTAACAAAATTTGTAATATTAGGAACACCCTTTTTAGCTTTAATTCAACCCTTTACAGTAGATTCAAAAGGAATAAAATCCAGAGTGTTAGATCAAGAAGTTCATTTTGAATTTATAGAAGAACCCCAAGAAAAAGAACTACATATGATAAAAATAAGGTTATTACAAAAACTATTAACTTAATAGATAGAAAGAAGAAACAAGTAAAGTTTTTAAAACAAGAAATAAATGCGTTAAAAATCAAAAAACAATTAGAAGACCCAGCCTTAAAATTATGAATACAAAAATACAAAGAAATCCTCGAAAAAGAAATATGTTCAAAATTACCAAATGCATTTTGGCATAGAAAACAACATGAAGTTACCCTTCCATATGAACCAGATTTTATTGAAAGAGAAATCAAAACCAAAGCCAAGCCCATCCAAATGAAAAAAGAAGATTTAGAATATTGCAAGATGAAAATACAAGATCTATTAAAAAAGAACCTAATAAGACCAAGTAATTCTCCCTAGAGCTGCCCCGCATTCTATGTTAGAAAACATTCAGAAATAGAAAGAGGAGCTCCTAGACTAGTAATCAATTATAAACTATTAAATAATGCCCGTAGATGGATAAGATATCAAATACCAAATAAAAAGGACTTACTAAACAGGTTATATGAAGCCACCATCTTCTCAAAATTTGATATGAAATCAGGATTCTGGCAAATTAAGATAACAGAACAAGATAGATATAAAACAGCATTCACAGTACCATTTGGACATTATGAATGGAATGTAATGCCATTTGGATTAAAAAATGCCCCAAGTGAATTCCAGAAGATTATGAATGACATATTCAATCCATTCTCAAAATTCATTATAGTCTATATAGATGATGTCCTTATATACTCAAAATCAATAGAACAATATTGGAAACATTTAAAAGCCTTTGTCAATACCATCAAGCTTAATGGACTAGTCATATCAGCCCCAAAAATAGTTTTATTTCAAACTCAAATTAAATTCTTAGGACATAATATTAAAGATGGAACAATAATACCAATAGAAAGGTCATTACAATTTGCAAACAAATTTCCTGACGAGATAAAAGATAAAAAGCAGTTACAAAGATTCCTAGGAAGCTTAAATTATATAAGAGACTTTTACCCCAATCTTCATATCATAGCAAAACCCTTATTTCAAAGACTAAGAAAAAAGGCACCAGAATGGAATAAAGAACACATAGAAGCTGTTAAACAATTAAAAACAAGATTACAAGAATTACCTTGCTTAAACATTCAAGACCCACAATTGTTAAAAATAGTAGAAACTGACGCAAGTGATATAGGTTATGGAGGAATATTAAAACAAGAAACAGGCAAAAAATAAGAACAATTGGTTAGGTATACCTCGGGGATATGGAATCCTACACAACAAAAGTATTCTACAATCAAAAAAGAAATCTTGTCCATTGTTTTATGCATCTCTAAATTTCAAGATGATTTACTCAATCAAGAATTTGTTTTAAAAATAGATTGCAAATCAGCAAAGTTTGTTTTAGAAAAAGATGCAAAAGACACCTCAATTTTACAGATTCCTTATTAGGACTAGTAGAATCAAGTCTTTGTGATGGGCCAATATATTTTGACAGTTTTCCAAATTTTACAGTAGCTCTGTCAGATTCAGGAATAATGAAGGTCTTAAGTCTCAATATACAAACTTCAGGATACAGTATGATACCAGGATCCCAACCATTAGCTCTAGTATTTAGAATAGTATACAAAACAATGACTACAACAATAAACCCAGGAGCTTTATCTAAACCCTCTTTAGAAGGTGAAACTCTTTTATTACAAAGTAATATATACAAGTCTAATAAGTTAGTTCCCAAAAAAATCTCATGGAACGATGTCCAACTACCATCAACATGGAGTCTAACTGGAGAAGGTCAATTACAAATACCAGAAAATAAAGAACCAGAGTCAATAATTCAATATCCAGATGGAAATGTAAAAATAAATTTCCCTTCATTCAAAAGATCAATCATACTCACGGATGAAACAACTTCAGTAACCACAATACCTTTAACAGAAAATTTAATCCCTGCAAGAGTATCTTTAAGTAGAGCCTCTACTAGCAAAGATCTAAAACTCAAAGGAATCAAAGATGAAACAATTCTAGCAGCATATTATCATGACCCTAGAAAATTAAATATTCAATCTCCCAATTCTTCCCCTACACAATCACAAATGCAGGATGACTTACCCCAAATTCATGTAATAGAAAAAATAGAATTCAAACCAAACATTCCTCAAATAGAAATAGAATATCTCATTTCAAAAGAAAAAATAGAATTTGAAGAAAGATCAGAAAACTTTCAAAAACAAGTTTGGAAGTACTATTATGAACACATAAATGAAACAAAGAAACAAATCCCTTTCTTTACATGGTACAATAAATATTTCAAGAAACTAATACAAAAAGAAATTGATGTCATAAAGTCAAATCTATGGGATGTTCCCAGATTAGGACAAATAGAATCTGTACATCTTCCACCTATAAATGAAATAGTAATTCCAGTAGATACTGAGGCTTTTAGTCCTATCCTTGTTACGGGTTTTATCCCTATTTGAATTAATCCAATATGTAAGAACTTGTGTTTCTGTTGATGTCTTAAAATTGATTCTTTTGAAAATAATTCTATTGTTTAATGGTCTGCTATAAGGGGTATTGTTTGTTCACAAGTTTTTATAGTGTAATCCGTTTTTGTCAGAAAGTTTCCTTTTGTATAAATATTCTTAATTGGGACCTTTGGTATATTCCAATTATGTAAACTTGTTTCAATATCTGTAATTGAGTTTTCTTCCATATTTAAGACATCTGGGTTTTCTGGATCTGAACTATGCTTTCCAGAAATAAATTTGACTAAGGAATTCATAGTAACTTCACAAGATAAATTTTCCGGACTGTCAACGATTTATTCCCGAAAGATATATATATATATATATATATATATATATATATATATATATATGTAGGGAATGCTAACATCTATGACCTTATAGGGATGTTAGCATTCTCCAACACTTTATTTTTTCAATAATACCTTATTCATTTTATTTTTTAGTAAAACAAATATGGATATGTTGGTCTTTTACATAATAAATGTTTATTTACATTGATTGTCAAATCATTTATTGCAACAAAATATCAAATTCTAAATATTAAATACCCTTAGCATTTATTATAAAAAAGACAAGTATTAATTACATAAATAAGCATTTATTATATAAAAAAATTATTATACCTTTTTTTCTCATTAAATGACAAAATGGATAGGGTATTATTGAGAAAAAAAAAGTGTTAATGCTAACTTCCTCATGAGGCCTTGGATGTTAGCAATCTCTAGATGAAGGAATAAGATGCCTTAGTCCAAAACATTCATACATAATATTGATGGATACATGTGTGGCCACCTTGACTCTTATTAGTACTACTTATTGTGAAAAATGTTAGAAATTGGCAAGCACACAATGCAAATAAAGTTTAAAAAAAAAATAGAGATTTATGAGGATCACCCATGATAGACAATGTTTTCAGACACGGTTGATCATCTTTATTATAACAAGCAAAGGATTATAAAGTATTCACCCTTTTCTGTCTCTGTCTCTCTCAAATTTGTTTTTTTTTCTCAAAAATAGAAAATCATAGGTTGATCGAGTTATTTAGTTATCCCTTCAACTTGATAATATAACTACCCTTGAAACACACACACACACACACACACACACACACACACACATATGTATATCAATTGCTCCCTTAAAAATTCGAGCCAAGGATGCACCAAGGACACTTGTGAATCCGATAATCAGAACAATCCATGTACTTGGATCTCAGTCACAAATTGAATACACTTCCCCTACACAATAGTATTGAGAGGTGATAATCTGACTCCCCCACGTGGCATACTCAAAATACTCTCCTAATGTGGCATGTGCTAGAACCATAGATTTTGTCTCTAGATACACATCTACTCATCCCCATAAATATGTCCAGTTGTGTATCCCGATGAAAAAGGATCTATGGTTCTAGCACATGCCACATCAGGATAGTATTTTGAGTATGCCACATGGGGGAGTAAGAAAATCATTACTCTAGCACTATAGAGCACATTCTCCCCTTGTAAAAATGAATAAGATTCTTGATTATCTTTTCACTTCAAAAATGAAGGAAATGATTGTAGACACCCCATTTTTGCCTAGATCAAGTTCGAGAGCACCAAAAATCTTCCGAAAAAGGATTCGACTCAAGTCAATTTTAGTGGTTGCAAGGACCCAATGATGAGCTAACAGAATAAACTACCTTAGTGGTTTTAACCTGGTATGAAAGTAACCAATGGCCAGAAGAGAAAAATGCAAGGTATGAAGGTAACCAGCAGCTAGGCTTAATTTTTAGCCTAGCCATAGATTACCAATGGTCAGAATGAACTTTTGTACAGTATGAAGATGACCAATGGTTAGAAGAAAATTTACACTGGCCATTGGTCACCTAAGGCCAGTTATGTTAGACAATTTTGAGTTCCATGTGCATTCGAATTAGTTAAGAATTCTCTAGAATTTTTTGATGTTTATCATCATACCCATTGATGATCAAGATTGGTAAGACCCAACTAGAAGATGGAAATGACTCTTTACATAGAGGTTTTATTGAAAATATTAAGAATTACATGATTTGTGACAAGTTTATCCTCATAGGTCTCCCAAACTCTTATAAATAGGATCTTTATTCCAGGTAAAAGAGAAAAGCTCTAAAGAGGAGAAAATTCTGTCCAAATTACTTTTTAAAATCTTCTAGCCTATCTAAACTTTGTCCAAATCCATTTACAAACCTCCAAGAAGAAGAAGAAGAAAACCAAGGTGGGATTGAACCCTCTATTCTCTCTCTTTTAAATTTTCTCTTCTATTTATCCTCTTCTTTTCATTTAAGCAAATTTATATTCATGTTTTCTTTACTTGTAATAATGTAGATCTCAAACTTGTTTTGTGAGGCTTAAAGGTAGAGAGTAAGACCTCCTAGAGGCAATCTTCTCCTATAAAGCATCAATAAGCTCTCAAGAATATTATAATAGTTTTTTTTTACTTTCTAACCATCTTTAAATTCTTGAAGTAATTGTTTTACTTTCCATGCAATTAAATTCTAGAATTGATTTTTTTTTCACTTTCCTTTCTAATGGCTTAAGAACTAGAAAGTAATCCCTCTTTGGAGGTAATCTTCTCTTTTTAAGTCCATTGTATACATACACTATATGCACACATATCACTTTTATTTTCTTTAAAATAACAAAGGGTCAAAGGTGAAGATCTACTTAGATCTATACCTAACTCTATAAGCTAACAAAATAATCCTAAAAAGAACACATTGCATGCATAAAGTTTTTAGTCTTTTCATGGTGGTGTCCAACTCATGAATACCTCTTAAAAGTTAAACCAACAACAAAATACTCCCAAGTGAGCACGTAACCTCCAAAAGAGCTTTAGACCCAAAGGGGGTGAAATCCTTATGGATTCTTACCCAAAATCTTAGGCTGACAAAAATTTTCAACAAGCACCCTTTTTTTTGTAGCTTGCTCATTGTCTTAAATTTTCTATTTCTAAAACTAGATTATAGTTGTTTGGTTTCTTAATTTTCTAAATTATTTTTTTTGTTTTTCAAAATTTAGTTAATATTTCAAAACCATTCATATGATCATATATCGGTAACCATCTTGGGATAGGTGGGACAAAGTACCTAATATCTTCCTTGTCCCTCAACTGAACCTCCTTATCATAAATCTCTAAGTTAACCATTTTTGTAAAATCCTGAATTTTTATTTCGTGTCTCGAGAAAAAATAAATAGTGAAATTTTGATAAAATCTTGAAAATGGGACTTAGGGGTAAAATCTTAGGAGGTTTCTGATCATTTTTAAGGAAATCTGACCTCACCATTTGATTCAAAATGATCGAAAAACATACTTTAACCTATAAATATGCTCAAATACGAGTTTGAACAGAAAAGTTACAAAATCCTCGAATTATCGAGTCGGACCATACTAAAATAATGATTTTTTGCTAGAGCAAGAATTTTTAAGATTCAATCATACCATTGGGTTCGTAACAAAAAAGTATTAAACATAGACTATTTATTTATCATTTTTGAAGCAAAGAAAGTCAAATTATCGTCAAAAATGAAAATGACGTCAATTTTAGAGTCACATCGGGTCTAAAATGTAAATTTTTGTTATAGATAGAATTTGTAGAAATTGATCACATCATTAGATTCAGAATGAAAAATTAGAAGAAATAGAATATTCATTCGTCACTTTTGAAGTCAGGATGGTGAAATTATCGTCGATCGAAACAATACGTAAAATATAGATTTCGTCCCAAAATTTTATATAAATAAAGTTTTAAATTTTTTCACTATTCATCTTCAAAAGTCTTCCAAAAACTAGCCAATGAAACTTCAACGAAAATTTTTTTTTCTTCAAAACTTTAATCTCAGATTTGTTGCGAACGGTCCGTCTTTGATGACCGACGTAAAAGGGAAAAAGGTCTGCCGCCTCGACATCTATAAAATCCACCCAAATTCCTTCTATTTTCTTGTCTTTTTCACCTCGTATTATTAAAAAATAATCGTAGATATACACAGGGATTTCGTAACTTCGACCTTGGATTTCATTCATTTCGGGATCAAACCGTCCTCCATTACAGAAGGGAGAAAGGACGACGGCGTCGTGATCTTCGAAACCACCGGATTAGATTTGAAAATCAGTCATCTCAAAGTTTGAACCACCTTGATTTCCGTGCAGATCGTCTAGATTTTCGCGCACGTGTTTCAATTCCGTCGCCTAGAGATGGTAAGGAACTCTTAATTTCTATTAGTTATCGTAGATTGTGAAAATTACATTTAGGATTTTATTAAAAAAATTATGGTAGGTTTCCAAAAATATAGAATTCAATTGCTTATTTCAAATTCACGTTAGAACTTGCATATTTGATATGTTTAATTGTATTTTATAACATATTATACATAGGTAGGATATTTCACCAGGTTATTTTCGTCAACTGGGTCCTGTGCACCGCTCGGACCCCGTTTTGATATAAGTTTTGTATATTTTCAATGTTATTGATAAAAAAATAAATTTTATAGTTGAAAAAAAATGATTTAATATTCAATGAACTCATATGGAGTTGATGAATATCAGAAAGTAAATATTTTGTTTGAAATATTTAAAACTGTAAAAAAAAATGAGAAAAAAGGAAAAAAATGGTATGAAATGATAAAATATCAGTCACACCCGAGGGGTGATGTCTGCATTTTACATTATTATGTTGTGTGTAAGTTGGTGAACGGATATCCAGGGATAATATTACTGATTGCATGTTTATTTACTTTCTGTTAGCACGAGACGCTGTTTACTTTTCCGTTCAGTTATTTATTTTAGGTCGGGTGACCACAGTTGCATGGTAGGAAACTGGATATCCATTCTCAACCTTGTATTATTAATTTCTCTTTTATTTTCAAATGAAAATAATATATATGTAGCTATGTTATCAGCTGTTAAAAAGTCTGTGAATGCCTGAAGGGATAATGTGTTATATCATCCGGAGTGGTGTACTATCTTGGGATGTACGGTAAGGACCACCAAGCGCATACGTGGTATAGGATGTGTATGAAAGTGGAATCATAACTAGAATCTGGGTTTATTCCTCTCTATCTTTACCAATAAACTTGTAATGTAAAAGTGGTCGTATACGAATGGTTTGTATAATTGGGAATCACATGCACGCTTGATAGGCATAGACGAAGATGATTAGTCGGTAATCACTAACAATCTATAGTAGTCGAACGTTCTGACACATCGAAAAGAGACCCATTACTTATGGTCACGTCAAATGACTAGCCTGAGCCAGATAAATGGTTTCACAAGTGTGGTAAACAGCGACCAGTCACAAAATCAGAAACTAATACTTATTATGAAACATCATGTCCCGACTAGGAGCGATCTAGTCGTGAATCCCAACTCTCTAATTCCAATACTCTACTATAGTGTATTATGTATATGTTGCCTTATTTTGATATATAAAATGAAATGCATGTTTAATGTTTCCATTTGACTAATTAGATTTATATAAAAAGAAAATATTATAGTGAGTATTGCTGATGAATGTAATATGAGTTTTAAAATGTTTAGTTGCTCATCCCTGCCTATATGTACCAGTTAATCCTAATTTCTTCTGTAAAACCTTGCATATATTAAAATGATATAGTATGGTTATTCGTTAATGTTAAGAGGGGTTATTAGTAAAAATTATTTATTTTCTTACTGAATAACCATTGTTACTCACCATTTTCTTTGTCATTTTTTTTAGTTTTAGATTCAAAGCTTGACGAGGTAGGTGTAGATCACGAGTGAGAATCATCTGGTGGGTCAGATAAACAGTTAGAGTTCGGCACTTGGTAAGTATTGGGGTTATACCCCCTAGTGGTGTTAATTTGTCCAAGAGTATTATAAATTTTATTCTAAGCGTTAGGACTTTTGTTAGAGTGAGAAAGTTTTGTATAATCTCGTGTATAAATTTTTTCTTCCGCACTATGTTGTTAGATGTATATAGGCTTCCGCTAACATTATATTTTGTGTATATATATATATATATGCAGGATTGTATGTTGTTTATCAGGTGCAGGTTGAACACCTTGGAATGCTAACATAAATAGAGGAGACCATGCCGAAATTTTAAGGTGCCATCTAGTACCTCGAGATCTGACATGGGGATTTGTGTTAGCGTTTGGCGAGGCACCACAATTTCTTTTCATCTTTTGGATATGTGAGTCACTACAAGTCAAAAAATAAAATTTAAAAGAAAGTTTTTTTCATAGTGTCCATTCATACTTTAATTGAATGGTGGCGACCCATAAATTCTTGTAGATGAGCTCAAAACCTCCCCAAAGGTTTCGATGTCCTTATATCTACAATGATTTCTTTATACCAAAACAATAAAAAAAAATTATTGATATCTCAATGTTTTACTTATTTGACTCTCAATTACTTAAATTATTTGCCCCACGCCAACTAAAAATTAACACAAGTCATTTAAATTATGAATTAAGATTTCCATATCAAAATTTTCTTCATAATACATGCATAGGATAAATAAAAAATGTCACAAAAGTGAAAGAATGACATTCTCATCCTATTAAAAAATAATTCAAAGTTAATTGAGGTATTATAAGTAAAAGTTTGAGTGTCAATAGAAGTTCTGAAAAAAAAAAAAAAATCTAGCATGTCTAGTACTATTTATATGGATACGCAATTACAGTTATTGATGGCTACCTCGTGGGTATAATGGATTCCATTTCTTGTCATTTTATTCTTTCTTAGCTTGGCACTAATCGAGTATGGAAAAAATGGAGCTTTGGTTCTAATCAAATAGGTACCGATTGACACCCCAATTCTAACAATGTTCAGGTTTCGATCTTGGAGTGTTGAGTTTAATCCGGCCCACACATGCAAGAGTATGTTGAGTTTAGTCCCACATCTTATACAAATTGTCTTGTCTCTCTCCTTATAAGTTTTTGGTCCTCTCCACTCAGTATCAATTGATTTTGAGTTGGATCCCCAAATTTATCATGGAAGCATGTATGCAAGATAATCCCATATGAATTCATCCTATGATTTGAGAAGCAAGAATGGTTAAGAAATTTCTTGGTGATGGCGCAAGAAAATTTCCTGCAAGTTGATGCAACGAGCTTCCCTTTAAGACACATGTTATAAATTTGGAAGTAAATAGTCTACGGTTTTGGCGATGCTTCAATCTGGTTGGGACACTTGCGCCAATGGTTTAGCTCATGTGACCACTTGCGGAGTACGATTTGGACCGATACAGCACAGTTGATTGAACAAATCCCAACGTGGCTATAATTTTGTAAATTTATGACGAGTTCGATAACGTGGACCAATGAGAATGTCGGGTTTTTCGGATCTCTTACATGTCTTCAAAATCGTAACCCCACGTGCATACGGCGGGGCCCATCTAATATATATGGAATTTGTTTTTTATTTTATTTTATTTTTGAATCTTGATCGTACACACACAGAAGGTAGTTTAAAAACCCACTCTCATAGAAGAGAAGGATTCTTCAACTTCTATACGACAAGATCAGTGAGGGGTAAGTTTCTTACTAAAAGAGTCGTTCTGGAGTGATCTTAAGATTGGACCTCATACCGCACTTCTTGATAAGAATCAAAGATGCTTTTCCACTCGTATCTTGAGGAAAAGCTTTTATGAATCCCTTACACTTTAAAGTTTTGCGATTTGAGGTCCAATCTTGATGTCACTTCAGCATTAATCTTACTAACATTCAATCATCTTTAAACCCATTAATAGTTTAACATTAATTTACAAATTATTTTTCAATGAAAAAATGACCCCTAATCTCTAAATGTGTCTTCCAATATGGTAATCCACGTTCCTGAGAAAAAAATAAGATGAACCCATTTAAGTTTCTTCTTTTTCTAAAAAAATATTTAGATATAATACACCAAAATTAATTAAGACTCAAATATTGCGTGACTAGTTACATAGACAAACTTATAAATTAAAAGATTAAAAATTAATAATAATAATAATAATTGTCATAATCTAATTATCCCAAATGACAAATTCAATCGACTATCTTTATGTTACAAGTTTGGAAATCACTGATATGTGCTCTTCGATAGACACAATTCCCTCGGGAAACAATTTTTTTTAATTATAAGAAAGTGTAATTTTGTATATCGAGGAGCACAGATCTACAATTTTTAAGCTTGTCACGACAGGGTAGTCAATTGAGCTCTCTTACTGATCCAAAGGAAAAAAAAAAAATAAGAAACATAATAAACTGAAAACATTGACAGAAACAGAATGTTAGAAACTAAATAAAAATTAAAAACATATACTTTCCAATGAAGAAACAAAAGCCCCTCATCTCTTAATATGCCTCCAAAGATGGTGAGATGAATTTCATATTCAACCTTATTAATCCAAAAAAAAAAAAATTAAAATAGGTGAACCCATTAAAGCTTTCTCTTTCTCTCTGTCATCCATCCAAAGAAGAAAAAAAACACGTAACAAGAAATCTTAAACTCAACATAAATAAACAACAACAATAAACTTAACACATTCTTATAGATACAGGGGAAGAAGATTCACACCTAAAAATAAATAAAAATGAAAAGATACACTTTTCAATGAAAAAATAGAAACCCCTTATCCCTAAATATGCTCTCAAATCCAACCTCTCTAAAGCTTTTTAAAACAATAAAAAAGTTCAATTTTTTGGTGAAGAAACAGAGACCCGTTGCCCCTCTCACAACTTAAATCAAATCTCATCTACTGCAAGACCCTCTACTTGTAATTTGCGGATAAGGGTATCGGCCAATTCATTAATAATAATAACATCGGCCCAAATCGATTTGGCCTTATTTTGGAGATTTTCATCTGAAGCTGCAGTAGTGGAATCAGAGCTTCCCTTCATATTCTTCTTATTCTCCTTCTTCTTAGAAAACAAACCCATTATAGAGAGGAAAATTTTGACTTTGATCTGTCCTCTTTTAGGAGGAAACCTTACATCTCCCTTTCTTAAAAACTGAAACAGAACTCCTCCATTAGACATTCAAATGGATTTTTTAGATGAATCTTAGTAATGAAGAAGAGGAGGAGGAGGAGGAGGAGGAGGAGGAAGAAGAAGAAGAGGAGACTTGTGTGACATTTGAGATCGAGTAGGGGTATTTATAGAAGCCAAGAATTTACGAAACGTCTCGGATTTCGGCAACGCTGCTTGGGTGCAACCAAGCTTAATTTAGGACACCCGTCCGACTTTGAATTTCCACAACTTTGGTGGTCCGTCAATCTTGTTTGGACACTTTGACCAATGACTTATTTTAATTTAACTACTTACTTGCATAAGGGTGGGACCTACCAAATTTTATTTTAGAAAGATATATCCAAGAGATCTAATTATTGCATTTTTATTACAAAAACACCCTTTAAATCTGACGCCTTGTTGGGAACTTTAGGGCCTGTGTAGATTGACTTTTCTAAGTACTTCTGACTTTTGCAGGGAACCAGAAGCACTTTAAAAGTATTGGGATAAATAACTTCCGGAAAGAACTACTTTATTATGGAGTCATTTTAGTACCTTTTCACAGATTACCGATGGTGCTACTTCTCTAAACTACTCTAGCGTGGAGCCACAAAACATTGTTAAAATGACAGGATTAGAACAAGTATGCCTCTCATAAATTTTGAAAATTACAAACCTATCCTTAAAAAGGTAATTGGAATAATATTATATTATTATCAATTGATATGATGATAACATTTTGGTGTAACATTTGGGACAAGTATACCTCTCATAAATTTTGAAAATTACAAGCATACCTTCAAAAATGTAATTGCAATAATACTATATTACTATCCATTGATGTGGTGGTAACTTTTTGGTATAGCATTTGGGACAAGTATGCTCCTCATAAATTTTGAAAATTACAAGTATATCCTAAAAAATGCAATAAAATAATATTTTATTATTATCCATTGATGTAGTGGTAGCCTTTTAGTGTAGCATTTGAATTTGGATTTCTACCTCCTCCAATTGCTTACTCAATGATTTATCCATGAGCATTCCAACCATGATTGAAATTTTCTTATTGCAAGATTGATGTGAACAATTACACAAATTTACTATCCATTGATGTGGTGGAAGCTTCTTCATATTTTTAGTGGTTGTATATATTTGCTTACAATATCTTCTATTTGTTTGTAATTGTTGGGTGTTTATATTAGTTTTTATAGATAAAAACAATAACTTTTATTTCTTTTGAAGAATAATTTGTTGATTTATAATGTTAAAAATCGTAACTGATACTTATAAGGGTATTTTGATCATTTTAACAAAATCCAAAATGGTTTCCAAACACAAAACTCTATCAAAAGTACTTCTAACAGTACTTTTCAGAATTTGCATCCAAACACACAACAATTATCCACCTATTCTAGACAGTACTTTAAAAAGTACTTATGAAAGTACTTATATTCCAAGTACTTCTGGCTCCTTTATCCACACGGGCCCTTACTTTATGAAATTTATTATCGAACAAACCTCACTTTATCAAATTTGTTACCGGCAGCAATCCACACCATAAAATTCAAATTTATACTATTAATTTATTATTAATATACTTTGAAATGAATTCTAACTGTATTAATTTGTGGCCTCGAAAAAACACAAGTTTATTAAAGATAAAATTCTAACAATTTTTTTAAAATAAAATTATTTTTCATTATTAATTATTAATTTTAAATTAGAGAGTTTGGTAGTCATCAATTTTTAATACGTACAATCAAAATCAATAAGCTTTGTTATTCAAAAAAATTATTTTGAATTTGAGTTTTTTCATGAAATTTATAAGACTGTTATTTGATTGCTAATTTGATTATCTATGTAGGCCCAACGATCCTTAATAAGATTTAAAATCTTATAAGTTAGGTATGGTAGCATCAATTGCAACAGATGGGTCCGTCCAATAAATCTCTCTCTATTTAATTAAGTCTTGATCGTTCGCACTCTGGAGGAAGTTTAAAACCCACTCCCGTTAAATCCATGGGAAGAGAATGTACTTTCCAGCCTCCTTCCTACGTGTGTACTTGCTGACATGGAATATCACTTTGTTTAAAAATAAAGAAAGATGTAAACAGCTTAGGTTCCCTCTTGATAAAATTGGTAATAATAGGTTTCCCTTTTTCTTGATGAATAAAGTGCGAATTTTTGGTCTAATAATATAAATTTGTAATATAAAATACAAAAAAAAAAAAATAACATCGTTAATTCATCAAAAAAATTGAACGTTTACTTTTGGTGAAGGGGTAAACCTAATCTTGTATTTGGTAGGAGGGTAAATTTAATATCACCAATTTTGCAACGGGTATTACTTGAATACCCTTTCTTTTTTTCTTTTTTTACAGGAAATTTGTACATTTGGTGATTGCTGCCATTCTCTATATCCCCAGTAGTCGTATGCTCATAGCTTCTTATGTTGGTAGTGCTCCCATCAAAGTTCGGTGAATAGATCTTTTGGAGTTCTTGTTCTGCACAACACAAAACATCAAATTGAATAAAAGTAACAATTTCGTGATTTAGATCATATTTGAAGAAAAAAAAAACTTATTTTTTGATAAGATAAAGGGTTTAAAAATGAACGGTTCCTAGATTTAAACAGTCAGATATAACTGTCTTGATGATGTAACATACCCTCTATCAATTATAGTAGTTACAAAGAGTTACAAGAAAAACGGACTACAGAATATCTACTCCCAAAAGTTGGACTCTTTAGATTGATATGAAGTTTGTGTAAGCATTTTAATAACATTACTCATTCAACTTATCAATTTGATTTGATTCTTAAAGTAATTAGAGCAAGGAATCGTCATACTTTTGGTTTTGATTCTATTTTGATTTTAAAATAAGTGGAATCAAATCTAAAATAATTCCATTAGTCTTGATTTGTTTCTCGAGATACTTGGAATTAGAAACCATCATATTTTCTAAATTGCAATTCTTGTTGGTTCTGATTCTAAAAATAAGTGGAACTAAATCCTCAAGAACCATGTATATCCAACGATTTCGTTTATGTAATTCTATTGTCTACAAAGAAGTATGAGTATGTATTCCTAAGCTCAAATGTTGTTTGAAGTGCAATAGTCATTAAAAGGACACATATCAAAATTTTAGTTCATAATTCAACAAGAGAATCAATATATAAGATGCACACATATTAACCCAAAGATATATATATATATATATATATATATATATATAGGGGACGGTTCAGCAGCCTTAAAGCTTGCCAAGTTTGGTGCCAAACATTTTTCAAAATATGGGTTAGAAGCTTTGGAATGAGCAGATTTTTTGTGAGGATGATCTCTATGATGAGGAGATCATCCTCACCAAAAATCAGTCTATTCCAAAACTTCTAACCCCATCAAAAGTGATTTAAAAAAATTGGACGGTCCACGATTCTTCAACTTGTAAACTAAGGTTAGACGTTTCAAAATGAGTTGATTTTTTGTGAGGATGACCTCTTCATCGTAGAGATCATCCTCACAAAAAATCAGCCTATTTCAAAACTTCTAACCCCATTAAAAGTGATTTGCAAAAAATGTTTGGCACAAAACTTGGCAAACTTTAGGGCTGCCGAACCACTCGCATATATATATATATATAGAAAAATGATTTGATATGCTACATCATGTGAGACTATCCATTCAAAACATAACAATAATAATAATAAATAAATAAATAAAAACCAATTCAATTATTGTTACTTATTAATATGCTGAAAATCTTCCTCATTTAGCAATATATATATATTGGGAATGCTAACATCCGAGACTTTACAGGACGTTAGTATTTTTCAACACTTTATTTTTTCAATAATAACCTTATTCATTTTGTTTTTTTAGTAAAGACAAATATGAATATGTTGGTCTTTTACACAATAAGTATTTGTTTACATTGATTGTCAAATCATTTATCGCAACAAAACATTTAATTCTAAGTGTATACACCCCAACTTGAACGGGACCCCAATCGGAAGAATCCAAAAATAGTAGATTTTCAATAGAATTGACCAACGGACCTCAAAAGCCCGAATCACTAAAATATGACACTTTTATCAATTTGGAGGTTTCTAAGACCCCCTAAAAGGTCTAGTGGGTCCACCAAAAGGACTTAACCTACCTTACACCTTCCCAACCTTCACCGCTCCGCTCTCAAATTAAATTATCCTAAACCCACTTAAAGTCCACAAACCCTCAACATTCACAAAATATATTTCTCACCTTACCCTCTAACCTAAACTTAATCCCACATCACCTAAAAACCTAAAACAAACCTACACCTTCAAAACCCATTACAAAATGACTCCAACCAATTCCTAAAATCCAAAACTCTTCCTACTTACCCATTACCCAAGCCCAAATCAACTAAATCCAACACTATACTACCCAAACCCATTCTTATTATACCTATAACCTAAGCCCAACCCAACACTCTACCCAAGCCCAATTCTCTACCAAACCCAACATCACAACCAATCAACATGATTACCAACGCAGGACACATGTCACCACCTTAACTCAGTTCCCTCATCTCCTACCTATCCCATCACCTTTTCTCTAAACATCATCTACCCACATCAACCCATCACCTTTTCTCTAAACATCATCTACCCACATCAACCCATCACCTTTTCTCTAAAAAATCTATCTACCTACACCTCCAACTCATACCTCCCCCTAACCTACCATCATAATTCCCTACAAACTTATACTTTCTCATAATCTATCATCATCATACTCCTCCTAATCTACCCTCATCATTTCCTACAAAACTCATATCTACAATCTAAACATACACCCCTTCTCTTAAATCAAACACTCATCCTCTCCTATCAACTCATCTAAACCCCTAATCTTCACCTATTTTGACACATGATATCATCTCCCTCACCCTCCCAAAATATCATCAACCACCCTCTTAAATCCTCTATTCTCTTAAATCAAATACCACTCAATCAATCAATCACCCTCTTACACCCACATTTTCTCAACCAAATACTATTCAATTCCTTTCACTTAACACTCAACCTAAATGGGTTGAATGATTCAATACATTTGGGTTACAAATAACTCATTTAAACCTCCCTTCTCTAGATATCTTTCCATACATTTTAATTTACACACACCCCTTTCTTAAACCCTATACCATTATATCATTTCTCATCATTTCACCAAACTCTACCCCTAAAAATACTCTCAAACTCTATAAAATCACTTTCATTCTCAACTCTCACTACCTAATGAAAAATTAAGAAAATCCACTCTCAACTCACCTCTCTACCTTAAACTCATCTTTCTACTCTCAACTACCTTCTACTCTACTCTCATACTTTCACATTATTCTAAGATACATTTTCATATTTCATTAAGGACTCGAAAAGGATTTTAAAAAAAGAAGAAGAAATGAAGGAAAGAAGTTAAGTCCTCAAGGTAGAGTCAAAGGATACACCCCCTCATCTCTTTCTCTACTCTCTTCATATCCTTCTTCTACTATCCCCTTCCTCTTTTTAATTTTTATTTTAGATAACCCCTAAGATGTAATGTTTCCCCTCCCTTATCTCCGGTAGATTGAACTTTGATTTGGTCGAAAGTATAAGGATTGTAACCACCTTCAAAAAAATAAAATCAATTTAATCCACCAAATCGTTTTGAGGCAATCGATTTTTGGGTCCTTCTCAACTCATGAGAATAGATCTATAACCATCGCCAACACTTTTAAAAGTGTGTTATTCCCAAGGCTAAGGATCATCTCCTTTAATGGGATGATCCTATAATCAAGCCAAAAATAAATTCCTACTTAGGGTACAAGTTATCAACACGTGGCACGTATTTTATTTTGCATTTTTTTATCAAAAAATGACCGAGTTGAGTTGAGATTACCACCACTTAGTGGGGAGAAAAGGGTGTCTAACACCTTCTCTTTTTTTTAATCGAGCCGCTTACCCCGATCTCAAATTGATTAGCACCTTATCTGAACAAGAATCTCTAAACGCCAAAAATGACATTTTTTCTAAAAAATTTACATCGGGTGACCATTCACACCATTCTACAAAAATGAATGGTGGCGACTCCAAACCTTCGTAGAAGTGGGCTCGTAATCAAGAATCGCGCGTCTACAGCTTGGCAACTCTATTGGGGAAGAATGTTCTACCCTCGTGTATACTCGACCATTTAAAACAATATATATATATATATATATACAAAATATTCTTATTTGCAAGCTAACATTGTTTATTGTATTTTTTGTATTTTTTGTTTAAGTGTTCTTTTTCTTTATTTACTCCCCGGGTAAAAGGGAGAAATTCGATTTTTTTCTGTAGTTATCTAATTATTATTTTTTCTTAGTCATGCATATCATCAAAAAATAAATAAATAAATAAATAAAAATATCTTTTTTTTGCTCAAGTCAAAAATCAGAGGTAATGTACCTTTAGTTTGGATTAACAAACTTTTAAAAAATATATATTTTTTTGTCAAGTGGACAGCAGAACTTAAACTAATTGTAATTTTTTGGTCCAATCTCCGATAAACTATTATAGTATATCGATTTGGGGTAAAACAAAATTTTCTTTCGAATGTGACAAAGTTAGTGAGATTTTAACAAGTCAGAATCGATTTTTGAGTCCGTTTACTATCATTTTCACTAATAGTTATATTCTGCTTTTTGTAGGGATACAAAATAAAATACAAAAAACATATAAATAAATAATTTTTTGTGACCCAAGCCAAAAACCAGAAACAATGTACCTTTAGTTTGGACTAAAAAAAAAATTCCTCAGTTTTTCCCACATCACCTAAAAATCTAAAACAAACCTACACCCTCAAAACCTATTCCAAAATGACCCCAACCAATTCCTAAAACCCAAAACCCTTCCTAAAACCCAAATCTATACCTACCCATTACCTAAGCCCAAAAATAGACACCCTAATTTGAACAGGCCCCCACTCGGAAGGGTTCAAAAATAGTAGATTTTCAATAGAATTAGCCAACGGGCCTCAAAAGCTCAAATCACTAAAATATGACACTTTTATCAATTTGGAGGTTTCTAAGACCCCCCTAAAAGGTTTAGTGGGCCCACCAAAAGGACTTGATCTACCTTACACCTTCCCAACATTCACCGCTCCGCTCCCAAATTAAATTATCCTAAACCCACTTATAGTCCACAAACCCTCAACACTCACAAAATACATTTCTTACCTTACCCCCTAACCTAAACTTAATCTCACATCACCTAAAAACCTAAAATAAACCTACGCCCAAATCAACTCAATCTAATACTATTTTACCCAAACCCATTCTTGTTATACCCACAACCTAAACCCAGTCCAACACTCTACCCAAGCCCAACTCATTACCCAAAGCCCAATTTTCTACCCAACCCAACATCACAACCAATCAACATGATTACCAAGGCAGGACACATGTTACCACCTTAACTCAACTCCCTCATCCCTTACTTATCCTATCACATTTTCTCTAAACATCATCTACCCACATCAACCCATCACCTTTTCTTTAAAAAATCTATCTACCTACACCTCCAACTCATACCTCCCCCTAACCTACCATCATAATTCTCTATAAACTCATACTTTCTCCTAATTTACCATCATCATACTCTCTTTAATCTACCCTCATCATTTCCTACAAAACCCACATCTACCATCTAAACATACACCCCTCCTCTCAAATCAAACACTTATCCTCTCCTATCAACTCATCTAAACCCCTAATCTTCACCCATTTTGATACATGGCATCATCTCCCTCACCCTCCCAAAATATCATCAACCACCCTCTTAAATCCTCTATTCTCTTAAATCAAATACCACTCAATCAATCAATCACCCTCTTACATCCACATTTTCTCAACCAAATACTATTCAATTCCTTTCACTTAACACTCAACCTAAATGGGTTGAATGATCCAACACATTTGGGTTACAAATAACTCATTTAACCTCCCTTCTCTAGATATCCTTCCATACATTTTAATTTACACACACCACTATCTTAAACCCCATATCTCATCATTTCACCCAACTCTACCCCTAAAAATACTCCCAAACTTTATAAAATCACATTCATTCTCAACTCTCACTACCTAATGAAAAATTAAGAAAATCCACTCTCAACTCACCTCTCTACCCTAAATTCATCTTTCTACTCTCAACTACTTTCTACTCTACTCTCATACTTTCACATTATTCTAAGAAACATTTTCATATTTCACTAAGGACTCAAGAAGGACTTAAGAAAAAGAAAAAGGAAAAAACCTAAGGCCTCAAGGTAGAGTCAAATGATACACCCATCCCATCTCTCTCTTTCTACCATTTCCATATCCCTCTTCTACTATCCCCTTCCTCTTTTTAATTTTTATTTTAGATAACCCCTAAGATGTAATGTTTCCCCTCCCTTATCTCCGGTAGATCGAATTTCGGTTTGGTCGAAAGTATAAGGATTGTAACCACCTTCAAAAAAATAAAATCGATTTAATCCATCAAATCGTTTTGAGGCAATCAATTTTTGGGTCTTTCTCAACTCATGGGAATAGATCCATAACCATCGCCAACACTTTTAAAAATGTGTTATTCCCAAGGTTAAGGATCATCTCTTTTAATAGGATGATCTTATAATCAAATCAAAAATAAAGTCTTACTTAGGGTATAAGTTATCAACACGTGACACGTATTTTATTTTGCATTTTTTATTAAAAAATGTTTGAGTTGAGTTGAGGTTACCACCACTTGGTAGGGAGAAAAGGGTGCCTAACACCTTCTCTTTTCTTCGATTGAGCTACTTACCCCGATTTCAAATTGATTAGCACCTTATCCAAACGAGAGTCACTAAACGCCAAAAATGACACTTTTTTCTAAAAAATGTACATCGGGTGACCATTCACACCATTTTACAAAAATGAATGGTGGCGACTCCAAACCTTCGTAAAAGTGGGCTCGTAATCGAAAATCACGCGTCTACACTAAGGATTAAATATCATTATCATTTATTATGAAAGTTATAAGTACTAATTAGATAAATAAGCATTTATTATATAGGAAAACTAATAATATAACCTTGTTTTTTTTCACTAAATGACAAAATAAATAAAGGTATTATTGAAAAAAAGTGTTGGAGAATGCTAACTTCCCCATGAAATCTTGGACGTTAGCATTTCCCTATATATATATTGAAAATCTTTCTCATTGTTTTTCAAATTAATTTCCAAATGAAGAAATAGGATGCCCTAGTCCAAAACTTTCATAATTAATTTTGATGGTCTTTATTAGGGGTGCACATGGTTCGGATTTTGACAAAATTGGAACCGAACCAAACATGATCGGTTCTACAAAGTTGGAACCGAACCAATCCAATTATCCTATAGAACCGAACCAATCCAAACCAACCTTGGTTCGGATCGGTTCTCGGTTCTCATACTTTCAAAATAAAAAAAAACTAGTATTTTTTCTTTCAAAAGAGGAACCCTTTGGATCAAATCATAAATAATGCATATTTTTAAAATGAAAATGCTTTTATGATTAAATTCCAACTGAAATCTGTAAAAATTGAAAATTAGAGGAAGTTCAATGAAACTAAAAAAAATTACAATTTTAAAATTAGTATTTTGAATGGATTAGTGAGGAAACTAATCATAAATGGTAGATTAACGTATCCAAGCCTAGGTTCGTATAATATATTTCATCTAACAAATACGGCATAAAAATTCTTGTAAAAAAATAAGGAATCAAACTTTTTGTAAAAGTTATTCCATAAATGAGTTGATTCATTTGAGAGTTGAGAGAGTAATTAGTCTACATTTTTTTTTTATAAGTTTTTGTTATAAAAAAACAGAGAAGATAAAGTTGAAGACTTTGATGAGTTTTATATATATACTTCGGATTAGTTCGGTTCTCGGATTGGTTCGGTTCTATTATACACCTAATCCAGAACCGAACCAAATTAATCGAATTTTTTAATATACAATCCATACCTGAACCAAACCATGCTCAATACGAACCAATCCAATCCAAAAGGCTTCGGATTGGTTCGGTTATCGGATTTACCCAATCCAATGTGCACCCCTAGTCTTTATGGATACATGTGTGGCCAAGTTGACTTTTATTAGTAGTATTTATTTGTGAAAAAACGGTTGAAATTGGCAAGTACACAGCGCAAATTTCCTGTATAATAGTACTGAGTCATGATAATCTAACTCCCCCACATGACATACTCAAAATACTCTCCTAATGTGGCATCTACTAGAACCATAGATTTTATGTCTCTAGATACACATCCGCACATCCCCATAAATATGTGTAGTTGTGTATCCTGAGAAAAATGATCTATAGTTCTAGCACATGCCACATCTAGAGAGTATTTTGAGTATGTCATGTGGGGGAGTAAGAAAATCATTACTCTAGTACTATAGAATACATTCTCCCCTTGTAAAAATGAGTAAGATTCTTGATTCTCTTTTCACTTCAAAAAAGAAAGAAATGATTTCTTTCTACCAAAAAAATAAAAAAAATTATTGATACCCCAATTTTTACTTAATTGGCCCCCAATTACTTAAATTATTTGCCCCATGCCAACTAAAAATTAACACAAGCCATTTAAATTAGGAATTAAGATTTTCTCATCAAAATCTTCCTCATGGTACATGCACAGGATATTAAAAAAAATGTTACGAAGTGAAAGAATGATATTCTCATCCTATTAAAATAAAAAATTCAAAGTTAACTGAAGTAGTATATAATAAGTAAAAGTTGGAGTGTCAATAGAAGTTCTGGAAAAAAAATCTAGAATGTCTAGTACTATTTATACGAATATGTAGTTACAGCTATCAATGACTACCTGGCGGGCATAATGGACTCCATTTCTTGTCTTTTTATTCTTTATAGGCTTGGCACTAATTGGGTATGGAAAAAAGATCTAAAAAGGGAGTTTTGGTTCCAATCAAATGGGGTATTGATTGACACCCCAATTCTAATAATGCTCAGGTTTTAGTCTTGGAGTGTTGAGTGTAATCCAGCCCACATATGCGAGGGTGTGTTGAGTTTGGTCACACATCGGACACAAATTGTCTTGTCTCTTTTTTTTATAAGTTTTTGGGCCTCTCCACTCATTGCCAATTGATTTTGAGTTAGACACCCAAATTTATCATGGAGGCATGTATTTGATGACTCATACATTTAGAGTGTTGATTTTGTAACTCAACCTAATAGGGTAAATTCAAAAATTCACCGACGTGGCATGGGCAAAGAACTGAACCGAAGATTCTTTCCCTCTAGGGATACACAATTGACCTGTCATCTACTGTTGTGTATCCCGAGCGAAAGAATCGTAGATTCTTTGCACATGACACGTCGGTGAGTTTTTGAGTCACACTGCCAAGTTGAGTTACAAAATCATTAGTCTTTAAGATATGTTATTTGAGTATTTTTCTTTTAAATAAATTAACATTCAAGAATTTAAATTTTTATCTATTAATAGTCCAATTTATAATAAAAAGATAATGATAATAATTATTAAAGAGTGATTATATTGCCACACCAATTCTTATTTAAATCAAAGAATTGCTCATAGTTGGTGTGGCGTTAGTAAAAGTTAGTGTGGCAATAGTAACTCTCTTTTTAAAATATAAATATATATTTTTAGAAACCATTTTATTTGAGTTAAAGGCTATGATTTGTCCCATGCATAACCCAATCTAAAACAAAGCTATTAGAGTAATGATTTCTTGAATCCCCCACGTGTCGTACTCAAAATATTCTCCTGATGTGGCATGTGCTAGAACCATAGATCTTTGTTCCCTAGGATACATAACTACAAATATTTATAGTGATGTGCAGATGTGTATCACAAGAAACAAATCTATGATTATAGCACGTGCCATGTCGGGAGAGTATTTTGAGTATATGCGTCGTGGGGGAGTCCAATTATCACGAGTCACAACTCACGTTATTATGGTATGATTCTGACTGAGTAAGGAAGTTCCCCGAAACAGATCCCTAGGAAAATTGACCAATCCCAACTACTGATATTGGAAAAGTCGATCCTTATTGGCTTCTAGATCGATACGTCTTACGTGCAGCTGGGGATACTACTGTTCATTTGCCCACTTAATAATATAATAAGAGAAAGAACAATGATGAATGCATGCGGTTTTGATACATGGCTGATGTGGCAAGGGAACAAAATCACACATCTTTTTCCTATGTATCCCGATGAAAAATATCTATGGATCTGTGCCTTTGCCACATCAGCCGTGTATCAAAATTGTGTGCATTCATCACGACTCTAAGAGAAATGGGCCCATTGCGATAATTGAAAGTCTTGGATGATCAATGGAGAGAGAACTGAATTTTGATTGAAGAATTGCAGAAAATCTAGCAAGGATAATTTTGTAACGTTAATCTATTCAACCTCGACTCTAATTCATGATTTTTCACCTCGCCTTAATCTATTATAAATATATAATTAAAAAAACCTAATTTTTACCCAAAATTCCATCATTTTCCCCAAAATTCCATCATTTTCCATATTCCTTGAGGTGTAAAGGTTGACCTAGAAAAAAATATTTAAGTTGAAAATGGGAGTTAAAAGTTTCATGCAAAGATGTCGAAGACGAATGATTTTGAGAAAAGAAAGCTCGATTTTCAGCGAGGGGTTGAAGATGAGGGTATTTGGGTAATTGGGTCTTTTCTAATTAGTTTATTAAGAGGACTGAGGTCAAGTAAGGTATGTTATTAGCTCAAGTATGGTATGTTATTAGTTTAAAAAACAAAGGGGTATATCTAATATTCCCCAAATTGTAGGGGGGCATGTCTAAGTCCCTCTTCTATTTTTAATCAATTATAAAAGAGTTTTGACAGGTAGAATGACAAGAGACAAAGAAGAAAAATAACTATGCAACAAAGTATTCACAGTGGAGATCACGAGGTATTGGAGGTTAAAGGAAAAAATTTACAATCATATTTTTCATATATAATATCTAATTAATGAATTATTATTATTATTATTATTATTATTTTGATTAGTGAATTTTACTTTTATTTTTTAATTATCATTTTTTTAGTTTCCAATCAACATTCAATCAATTCGATTAACATAATTTTTTTAATGGATCTTCCAAGCCTCAAATATATGATTGAAATAAGAGACAAAAAGCTAAAGTATCCCGAACAGTAGAGAATTTAGGAAACATCATTCAATCTCTACCGTACGTTTCGTGCCATTTGATTTTATAAAGTTTCTTCGTGTGCTTTTCTTTTTGGGTTTGGCTTTGTCGCGTAAAGTACGACAGAGGAATTGTTCGTTAGCTAATCAAAACGATTACGTTATCACCACGTTATCAAAGTAAAACTTTTCACGAGTTTCACAAAAATCTTTGGGAGAATGACTATAAAGACCAAAATTTTAAAATTATGTATAAAATACCTCTTCTTAAAAAATATGGACTCTTTAATACTTGCTTTGTCAAATATTAGTCTAACGAGTATTTTTAAAATTAAAATACTGAATTGACATTTTAACAAGGTTTGAATAAACGTGGCTTAAATGTCCATCGAATCAAATCCAAAAATGGCGAGTCAAATAAAATTAATTAATTTTAAGAATATTTAAAATATTTGTATTTATCCTCCTTAATTATCATATATGACCAAATAATTCGGTCAAGTTTTTTACCTAACTCTAACATTTTTGAATTAGCTCGAGCAAGTTGAATTGACAAGTTGATTCTATCGAGTTTGTGCCAAGTCACTACGAAATCTAATCTAATCAATTGCAATGTACAAAAATTAGTTTTTTTTTAGTCCACTAAATTGGATTTGAAGATGACTTGGCCCAAACTTGGTGGAGCCAACTTCTTGGGTTAACTTGGCCGAATAAGATAAAAAATACATTGAATTAGGTCAAAATTTTGATCGAATTATTTGATCATTAACATTTATATGGAAAAATATTTGAGGACTTACAACAACTAAAGGACCAAAGGGTTAATGTTGGGGAAAGAATTGTAGACTACCTACAGAAGAAAGGAAAACCTAAGGAGTATGATACTGAAGAATTACAAGAAAAGTACTTAGTGTTAGATTGGATCGCATGTCAACTAACATTTCAACAACCTACCAAGACAAAACAACTATTTATTTATGGATCGTCAACCACACAAAAAACTCTATTGCTCAATATGCTCAATAAAGCACACAAAACTTATTTCACTATATCTAGAAGAAATGATTTCACAGGAGCACACAATTACCACGAGTTATGAGTATTTGACTAGTTCCACAAATCCGGGGAGAATAGCTGACAATTCAGAGCCACTGAAGAAGGAATTGCCGTTGTTAACACGATACTGAAAATCTTAGATGGGGAAGAATCTAAGCTCGACACAAAGTACATTCGAATGTTCACTAAAAAGATACATGTACCGATCATAATGATTGCGAATAAATTGTCAAAGGGCATTAGACAAAAAAGAGCCTTTTAAGAAAGATTTTTAAGAATTAGGTTTCATATCAACATCAAAAATTGGAGGAAGAATGAATAATTGCCACACTAAGGAAATGCATATTTTATTTATTAATTAATTTTTTTTAAATATTCATAAATTTAATATAATTTTATTTGAGTTAATTTGCGAGTTTATGAGTTGATTCGATTTGATAAACGTTTAAGTTGAGTTTTAAAACTTAGGAGTACCTCAAATATTCACCAAAATGTTTCTAAAACCTAGTCGAAAGAAGGGTAATTCTGATATTTTAAACTTAAAAAAAAGTCCTTGTTAGACTAATAATGGACAAACAAAGTACTAAAAGTCCGTATATTTTAAGAAATAATTTTTTGGTACCTAATTTCAAAATACGCTTTTTCCAATTTGCTTTCTAAGAAAGTTCGATAATAAGTTCTAGTCCACTAATTCTGTATGCGAACCGACATGGACATTACTGATTTGGAAAGCCACGTGTCAAATAGAGATGCAAATAACTTTTCGTGAGTCATACGGCAGCCATTGGAAAGCCAATAATTTTCATCAAATTCAAGTTTTTAGGAATCAAAAGTCATAATAAAAATTTATAAATTTAATTACTTTAAAACCACCATCAGATTTAATTTAAACTTTATTATTAATCATAATAAATATCCTAAATAACTTCAAACCATCTTGAAATCTGATTTGGTGTAATCTAGCACACCTTATTATAGTGCATCATATCTAATACTCTAATACTTTCCCTCAAACTTATGAGGATTAGTGTGAGTTTGTGAAAGTGAAACACTTTCCTTACTAGCTTAGTAAGATTTTAAGTTTTATTAAGGGTCATCTTGCTCAAATGGATTATCACATTAGTGAACACCATAACCTTTTAAATTTCGTCAAAAAACTTAGATCTCAAAAATAAAATTCTTTTGAGTTTGATCCGAGGTTTTGAAATTGAACGGTTACTGAACTTTCACCAAACTTTAGAATTTAAAATTAAAATTCAATAGTAAAAATATATGTTTTTTCAAAGTTGATAGAATTTTGTCCTCTACAATGTTGAAGCATCAGATCATGTTTTTGGATATCACAGGTTGAGACTAAGGAACCTTGGTAGGGGTGAAGACCTTAGTAACTTGGTAAGGATAGTCAGACTCTTTGTGAAATCCCTAACCTCCAGGAACGAGATTGTTGTAAAGAGAGTCACCAAGATGAAAACATCTTGATGATCGGCTTAAGAATAATCCCAGAAATTAACTCAAATGAACGAGTTCGACAAAATCGAAATCCTTAAAATCTACTTCTTTTTGTTGTATAAAAAAAATTACTTGGCTGAATTTGTGTTTTGGATGTAAGTACAACCAGTTGTGTAGAAGATAAAGGGAAACAAAAAAGCTTCACTTGTCAATTCGAAGAAATGTATCTAATAGACAAAACATGTGCAATATATGTTATAGGGGCTAATGAGGATCCATTACGGTACTACCACCACTTATGTCTTGATTTTCCATATTCTAAGTAGGTCTCGTTGGCATTACCTAGTTATGCCAAATTCGACGGATGACATATCTTCAAAAGGAAATGTTCAACACCCTACACTTTACCAAACATGTTTTGTCCTACATGGGTTAGAAGTTTTGGAATGGGCTGATTTTTGGTGAGGATGATCTCTACCGTTATAAGATCCTCCTCACCAAAAATCAGCCCATTCTAAAATTTATAGCCCCATGTTTACAAGTTGAAAAATCGTGGACCGTCCATTTTTTGTAAATCATTTTTCATGGGGTTAGAAGTTGTCGAATGGGCTGATTTTTGGTGAGGATGATCTCCTCACTATAGAGATCATCCTCACCAAAAATCAGCCTATTCCAAAACTTCTAACCCATGTAGGACAAAACACGTAGGGTAAAGTGTAGGGTAAAGCGTAGGGTGTTGAATAGGACCCATTTGCAAAATATGATCTATGTAGGAACAATTTTTTGTTGATAAATTCTAACAATCTCCCAATTGGACTTGGGTTATATAGGTTACTTTGGAGTTGGGCATAACTTTATAGACTGAAACGCTTACACCAATGGAATCATGATTATCATCACTGAAATAATCCACTAGCATCGATTCAAAACTTATTTTTAGTGAGAGAAGTAATTCTTGGGAGGAAGGATTGTGTGGTGGCTTGTTAGAACTTCCACACCTCAAGATGTATGAAATTCTTGGTCAAGCAGACTGTTCTGACCTTTCCCCCCAATTGTTGTTGATCAGGTAAACTCCCAATTTTTTGAAGGCTGAAGGAACATGATGAGACACCGGTGTGTTGCTTATCAAGGGTCCTCCGAAGATCAAGTTAGTAAAAAGATATATGGAGTAGGAGAAAACAATGATGAATTAGAGATGAAGAAGATGAATAATGAGTTGTAGAGTGATTCTTCTTTGAGCGCGAGGAAGTGATTTTTCTGAACCACTTTCAATCTTTGAGAAGGGTTTTATAGTTTTGAATCTAGGATAGGTTCTCTAAATGGTTAGTCCAAGTATATTGTCGAACAAGGCATGAGCTAGTTTTGGTTGTCGACTTTGGGTTTCGCACCTTTAACTTATTAATGCTAACACTAGAGTTTTATTCAAAAAGTTCCAGTGCATTAATTGTTGAGTCAATTTAATATTACTACTTAGGGGTTAGTGAGTCAAAGAATGTCACTATCTACATTATTCCAATTAGGACCTGCAGATATTGCATTAAATACGAAAATTTGATGTATAATCAAGCTTTGATCGTCATAAGATTTTTGTCTTATACTCGAACTAATTGAAACTTTTTTTTTACTTTGAAATGCTCTTTAGGTTGATTTGACTTACTGATCTCCAAGTCATATCGCCTTACTTTGACCCGAATGACTTGAAACTAATTAGTATTTATAGATATTGCATTAAATATGAAGATTTGGTGCATGATCAAGCTCTAACTGTCATAAGATTTTTGTCTTACTATACTCGAACTAATTGAACCTTTTTTACTCTGAAATGCTCTCTAGGTTGATTAGACTTACTGGCCTCCGAGCCATATCATCCTACTTGGACCCCACCCGATTGACTTGATTTCTTGACTAGTTATGTGGACCCCTTGAGTCGAAAGCGTCTGATACTCAAGTTGGACCTGTTGGGTTACAAGTGACACGTGTCCTTATTTCATGGTGTGACAAAATCCGGCTCCACAGATTCGATCTTAGGTTATGGTATCGACACTCAATGATTTAATCAACTAAGCTAGTCGGCATATTCTAAATATTTGGTACTACCATCATGTAAACTTGTCTTTAATGAGATCAGTATCTTAGACAAGGGTGGATTTTGAGCTGATCTGTATATGCCATCAGTAGTAAGAGACTTCATCAACTTATTAGATGAATCAAAGAAAAGCCGTAAACAACCTCAAATCGACAAAATAAAAAAATCCTGAATAAGTTGAACTGAAAAATTGTGGAGAAAAAACATGAGTTTGGGAGTTTCATTGATGGTTCTATAAAAGATAATTGTCATAGAAGTGTTTTTGAAGAATGTTTATCGAAAAATTAAAGATAAGCTAACCATCTATATTGAAAACTTTGGTGATAAATCTAATATCTTATCAAATAAAATAATTGCTATTGGCACCCCAACTTTTACTTAGTACACTCTAATTAAAATATAAAAAATTAAGTCAATATCTAAGAATAAGTAAAAGTTGGGGTGCCAATAGAAACTCTCTCTCTCATTCTTTTTTTTTTTTTTTTTTTAGATTTAGGATTTTTATATGAGCCTAATTCTAATTGTAAACAACTATTGAAATTGTTTGAATGTGTTATAATATTTTATAATGTTGAGGTAATAAATTGAACCAAGCTTTTGTAGTGTTTGAAGGGTGTATTTTAAAATTTAATTTGGGTATGATAAATAATTTAAGAAATTGGGGTGTGACAAATAAAAGTTGGGGTGCTAATAGTAGTTATGTAAGAGCAACACCTGGGGGGAATGTCCAAAATGTCTATTCATAATGGATAATCTAAAATGGGGATGTTGAGTCCAAACTCACTCTCCAAAATGGATATTGAAAATTCCACTAATCAAAATAGAGAGGGAGATTGATAATGCATTGGAGACACATATTTTGAATTTAACTCTCCAAAATAACAGTTGAGTGGGGATGAAGAATGCGTTAGAGTTGCTCTAAGTGAAGAACTCTAACCATGTTAGCCATGTTGGGTAACTAGTTATAGTTGATCTTCCCTCACGAGATGGGTCGATACATCCAGCCTAGTAAAGTTTGGAGACTAACCATATATTAGTGAGGTCATCCCTGTTCTTTGTAAATTGAAGTAACTTGTGAAATTGTTTGGATAGAAATTAAAAAAAAAAATTTTAATTAAATTAAATTATAGAAAATACCAACAATAGAATTTTAAAATTTATTTAAAAAGGGATTTTCAACATCAAATGATGTTTGGGGAACAAATATATGGCAGAGATTGGGCTGAAAAAACAAAAACAAAAAGGAAGGTTTCTTATGGATCACTAATGAGAAAGTGAGACAAACTCCAGCTCAATTACAACTGCCAAAGTGAATAAAAGTGAGGGACAATGAAATATCAAAAGTCTGACCATCTTTCATGCAAGAGCTTTAAACAACGGTATATGCCAAATTTTGCTCTTTCTTTTTCAAGACCTTTATCAAGTAATAATTTGTCTCACATACTTTGCAAAGCAGATAAAAAGAAATTAGGGTTTTAGTGGAGAATGGAAGGATGAATGACACACCACCTCCCTATTACTTTCTTGGTTGTTGCTTCTTTGGTAAGAAAGAATCTCTTTCGCATATACCATAAAATTTTATATATAAATTCCACGTGGCATACTCAATCGACTCGCCTGATGTTACAAGTTCAAGAATTGTATATTAGTATGCATCGGGATATACAATTGCACTCCCCCATGAAAAAAAAAAAAGGAAAAAAATATTCAAAGATACTCAATTGCACGTATTGGTCACCCATAATATTTTCATCTAGCATATACTTCAGGCCCACTCCTTCGATGGATCACAACCTTGGTAGGTGATTCCTAACCTTTGGATTTCAGTAGGTTGGATCACTGGCTGGATCCAATCTTTAAACAACGGCTTCATTTGATCAATGTTTTAAGGAAAACACTAGCAATGCCCGATTCTCTTAAAAAAAAAAAATTTAAAAGTATTTCTAAAGGTCAGTATTAATCTCAAGGAAATATGTCTTCATCTCTTATCTCAATCGCTTGTGTGATGGAGAGCAATGTGTTATGTTTATGTCTTTATTCCAGGAGTTATGATCCAAAATAGTGTCCCATTCCTGTAGAATAGGAATGATATCTATGTGACAAATTTTGATTGATGTTTTAAACACATTCGACTCCTCAACAAGCTGTTTTTAGTAAGGCGTGCAGACCTATTTGTTTTAAATTCAATCAAAACTTACCATGTAGACACCGTTTCTTGCTATAGGAACAGGACACCATTTTGGATTGTGACTCCTTATCCAGTGACCAGATGGTGTTTTAATTTAAAGTTGAATTGCAATCCAAAACGGTGTCCCATTCCTATAGTAAAAGACGGTGTCTACGTGGCATGTGTTTGTTGGAGAACAAACACATTGGGTTGTGTACCAAATAGAAAAATAATTTGGTTAGGAGTCCTATGTGTCTTAACGTCCTCCCAAAACACACCAAATAGACATAGTTCATATGCTATAGGAACGGAAAACCGTTCTAGATCATGATTCTTTAAAGTTTAGGGTAAGTTTCTCTATGGAATCTTATACATAGTAATATTAGGACAATTTTACCTAGTTTTAGGATATTTTCTTTTATATTTGAGAGAAAAGGGGGATGGGGCTTGGGTTTGAAATTAAAATTCGAGTGGTTCTTTCTTTCACCATTCTTCTTTGATCTCGTAGTGAAGAAAATTTGATCCACCCATTGATGTAGGTATAATTATTGTAGTACGTAAATCATAGTGTTCTTTGTATTTATTACATTTCCCCGTAAAAGGTCTTTTTGGCATTTCCAAACAACTAAAAGTCTTGTTTTAAGAATCGAACATTCGAAAGCCAAACCAATTTATACTAAATCTGATCGGACTTGGTCGGTCAAACCATCGGTCCAATCTGATCCAATTTTTGGAACACTAAGGAGAAGCCTTGAGGTGCAGGCCCAAGGGAGAGGCTGCCCTATTTTACCAAAACAGAGTTCTTTAAATATTTCAAGAAGAGCTAGGCAAATCTCAACCCTTAAAATCCTTCCAACTGCAAATCAGACTAAAATTCATAAACAAAGCCAACCAAAACTTTTTTTTTTTTTTTGTGTGTGTGAAACAAATCTCTGACTGTGGACTCAGGATTGAGAAATCTCTTTGACCATGTCATGTGGTTTGAAAGAAATCTCTTTGACCACCAAAAAAACTAAAGAATGAAGTTACAAACACCATGTCCCACATATTCACATATTCGTCACCCTAAATATCTCCACCTGGCATATTTCCGGCGTACACTCCTTTGATGCCTGATAGGTGATTCCTGACCATTGGATTTAAACCGGTTGGACCGATATGGGTTTTATTCTCACTCTAATAAATAAATAGAGGAAGAAAACTGAACCCATGTTGAGTGTGGCACAAGGCACAAAGGGAGAGGGCCTACTTAACAAGGAAACATTCCGACCTTTTTCCCCAAATAGAATCTCACCAAATCTTTCGAATTTTTGCCTGAAATTGCATTTGAAAATGATTTATATAGACATTGCAAATCTCAAGAAAACCAACCAACTATAATTGAGGCCAAAATTCACTAGGAAAACCAAAAAAGAACAGATCTTCATACTCTGTAATGGAGGAATTTTGTCGGATTAAGTTGAACCCATTAAAGTTTGGATTTCAAGGTCTCTGCAAGCAAGTTCTTGGGTATTAAAAATATATATTTCACTTTCTATCTTTCTCTGATCTTCCCAATTGTTGGGGCTGTTAGAGTTATAGTTGAAGTTGTCAAAAGTTCATTCAGTTAATAAATCCTATTATCTAGGACATATAGGTAGAATTCGATTATTTCCTTAGCCATTTACCATGTTATTAGGATCAGTAAAACGTGGGTTGTTTGTTTCCAATTTTATCTCTTTGTAAGGCTTACATAAACCAACAGCTTGTTTTGAATTTAATAACATTGATTCAGATATTTTTTGTGAATTGTTTTGTGCTTAGAGTTTACAACAATCTGGTATTAGAGCTCCATCAAGGGCCTGATTGTGAGAGAAAAGAAACCGCAGTTTCTTAAGAAGAGAAAGAGTGAGAAAAGAGAGAGTCGAAGTACAGCAACTGAAAATAACTTCGTTCAACCTGCAATTCCTAAGTTTGATGGCCATTACGATCATTGGTCCATGCTTATGGAAAATTTTCTTCGTTCAAAAGAGTATTGGAGTTTGGTGGAGACTAGAATCCCTGCTGCAGCAGAAGGAGTGGAGCTTACTGAAGCACAACAAAAATCAATTGCAGACCAGAAGCTGAAAGACTTGAAGGTCAAGAATTATTTGTTCCAAGCCATTGATCGAACCATTATGGAGACGATTCTCAACAAAGACACTACCAAGGACATCTGGGATTCTATGAAGCAGAAGTACCAGGGTTCCACAAGAGTCAAAAGAGCACAACTCCAAGCTCTTCAGAAGGAGTTTGAGGTTCTATAGATGAAAGAAGGTAAGAGTGTTGATGCGTACTTCGCTCGAACACTCATCATAGCAAACAAGATGAAGATTCATGGTGAAAACTTGCAGCAAGTGGTGATCATTAAAAAGATCTTGAGATCAATGACCTCAAGGCTCAACTATGTTGTGTGTTTAGTTGAAGAGTCTAATAACTTAGACACCTTAACCATTGATGAGTTGCAGAGCAGCTTGCTGGTACATGAGAAGATGATGAACGAGTATGGAAGAGATGAGCAAGCATTAAAGGTGACCTACGATGATAGAATTTGTGGAAGAGGAGGCGGTCGAGCTCGTGGAGCTTTTCGAGGAAGAGGCAAACAAGCATTCAACAAAACTATAGTTGAGTGTTATAAGTGTCATCAATTAGGACACTTTCAATATGAGTGTCCTAAATGGGAGAAGGAAGCGAATTATGCTGAGTTTGAGGAGAAAGAAGAAATATTGTTGATGTTATATGTGGAGCTTAATCAATCAAGGAGAAAAGATATATGGTTCCTTGACTCAGGGTGTAGCAATCATATGTGTGCAAATAAGCAGTGGTTCTCAGATCTTGATGAGGAATTCAGGCAATCTGTGAAGCTCGGGAATAATTCCAAGATGGCTGTGTTGGGAAAGGATAACATTAGGCTGCAAATTGCTGGAGTTACTCAGGTAATCACTGATGTTTTCTATATACCTGAGTTGAAAAATAACTTATTAAGTGTTGGACAATTGCAAGAAAAAGGTGTAGCTATTTTGATACAATATGGAGTATGTATAGTCTTTCATCCCAAGAAAGGGCTTATTATGCAAACAGCAATGTCTGCAAACAGGATGTTCATATTACTTGCGAGAATTCTACTGAAAGCACCCACTTGCTTCCAAAAAATTCTTGAAAATAACACTCACCTTTGGCACTGCAGATATAGTGAGGTGCTATGTCTACTAGCGTGTAAAAAACTCAAATCAGTCCAAACCCCAATATTTTCAATTTACACCATATCATAAGTACAATAGTATACCATAGAGTTCAATGTAAGATATAGCGGAGCAAACTAAATTTTAAGATAAACCCAAAGTCAATATGGATATGCAGCTTCTTACCATTCCCCAAGAACATCAGTAACTGTACGAATAAAATTCCTGCTAGTAAGGACATATTCATTGTAAATGACCCATTCAGGTTTGAAGGATGAAGGTCAACCACCTACAAAAGCAAAATCAAACAGAGAGAAGTAAACACAGCTACCAGGAAAACAAATAAGCTAAATGAGGAAATTCAAACAATGAGAGATGAATGACCTAAGAAAATGAACTACCTGATTGTCTTTAACAGTCAAAGAGTGTTCAGTACACTCAAGATGAGCTACCTGCATATAATAGCCAGCTAGCATAGCCTTTTTTATGTTGGTATAATAGTAACGGCTACTGAAATCCATGTTGCATAGCTTGAGGTCAAATATGGCCATGATACGTACTAGTTGTTGCCTTACATTATCAGTAGACTTCAGTGCCCTATGATTGATAAAATTATCAAAACACCATTTAGGATCTTCATCTGCATCGTTCCATTTCAAGAGCAAATTATAAGATACTAAACTCAATGATCATATAGTTATTCTAACAAGAACAACAGTGCCTGCACTTACACCGATGTGCCTCAAACTTCTTGCCTCAAGGTCAATTTTCCGAATCTGCAGACATTCAAGAAAACATCACTTGGTTGCAAATCCCATCCATTTTTCAAAATAGCAAGTTCACTTGGCTGCAAATCCCATCCATTCTTAGGTACTGTAAGAATGGGAATTTTCTTCTGTTAACAGAAATCAGTTACTAAAGTAGCTATTAAAAGAAATAACAATGCTGATGGTCCAACTAGCAAATCCTTATCATGGTGATGTTTTTTCTTCTGATATCTAATGTCGCATTGACAATTAATCACCAAATCACACAAAAGATACTTGAAACTCGGAACAGTAAGAGTTGATGAGTTAATAACAAGACCATGCTCCGAAGTTCCAATAGAATGATCATATCCACCCTATTTTAATGAAAACAAAAAAATCAGAGAAATAGAGATTTTGTTAGTGGTTAATATGGGAATTAGTACAGATTATAAAGAATAAAAAGAACTGAAACAAATACCTTATAAGGGCAATCCTTAAATAAAGAACTTATATTGGAAGTGTAGACACGTGATTTTGTCATTACGATGACCACATCTACAATGGTTTGGAGTCGCCACCATTCATTTTTATAAGTGGGTGTGAATGGTCATCCGATGTGCATTTTTTAGAAAATGTGACATTTTTGGCATTTAGTGACTCTCGATGGATAGGAACTAATCGAGCCTTGAGATTCGGGGTAAGCGGATCGGTTGGAGAAAAAGGAAGGTGTTAGGCACCATTTTCTCCCCACTAAATAGTGGTAACCTCAACTCAACTCGGTCATTTTGATTTAAAAAATATGAAAAATAAAGTGCCATGTGTTGTGCATTTGTACCCTAAATAGGGATTTATTTTTGGCTTGATTATAGGATCATCCCATTGAAGGGGATGATCCTTATAAACCTTTGCCTTGGGAAAAGAGGAGGGGGATGATAGAAGAGGGAGGGGGAGAGAGTGTAGAAGAGATGGGGATTATTTTTGTTGCACCCACCTTGTATCTTCTTTCTTCTTTTCTTCTTCTTCTTTGAGTCTTCTTGAGTCCTTAGTATTTTAAGAAAATACAACTCTTTTTTGGTTGAAGGAGTAAAGAAGAGATAATGAGAGAGATGAGTGTAGTATGTGATTTTTTTTTTTGTGAGACTTGGGGAGGATTAGTGTGAGGGAATTGATAAGATTTTTTTTAGTGAGAAGGGTGATAGTTGTTAGTAGAGAGAGAGTTGGGGAAAAATTTTGTAGTGAAAGTTGGGGGCCATTTTTGGAAAGAGGAGGAAGGTATTTATAGATGTTGAGGAGTTATTTTAGGGATATAATGGGGTGAAGTGAAGAAAAAGGATAGAATGGTTATGAGTTTGAGAGAGAAGTGGGTGTAATTTAGAGGAGATTTGAGGGTATTTAGGGAAGGGGGGTTAAATGGGTGAGTTTTGACCCAAATGATTTGGATCCTATCCAACCCATTTGGGTGGAGTGTTTGGTGAGGTGAGTTTAAGATGGTGGTTGTGATTAAATGGTATTTGATTTAAGAGAATGGAGGATTTAAAGAGGTGGTTGATGATATTTTGGGAGGGTGAGGGAGATCATGCCATGTGTCAAAGTGGGTGGAAATGAAAGGTTGAGATAGGTTGATGGGAGAGGTTGAATGTTTGACTTGAGATGATGGTATAGATTTAGGTTGTAGATGTGGGTTTTGTAGAGAATGATGAGGGTAGATTATGGGAGGTATAGGTTAGGGGTGTGGGTAGATGTGTTTGATTTGAGAGAAAAGGTGATTGGTTGATGTGTGGGTAGATGGGATTTAAAGCAAATTAATGGGGTAGGTAGTTGGGTGAAGGAGGTGAGATGGGGTGATGACATTTGTCATCTTTGATTATCAATATGGTGATTGGTTGATGTCGGTAGTGATTGATGGGTTAGGGTTGTGGGTTGGATATGAATTGGATATGGATTTGGGCTTAGGGGCTTTGAAGTGTTTTGGGCTTGGGTTATGAAATGGTTTTGGATTTTAAAAATTGGTTGGGGGTTATTTTGGAATGAATTTTGAGGGTGTAGGTTGGTATTAGATTTTTAGGTGATGTGAGATTGAGTTTAGGTTAGGGGGGGTGAGAAAAGTGGATTTTGAATAATCGAGGGTTTATGAGTCATAGGTGGGTTTAGATTTTTTTTAGATTCGGAGATGGAGCGGTGGAAGGTATAGGAGGTGGTAGGCATCCCAAGTCTCATTTTTTTAATTTTATTTATTTTTTTGAGATTTTTGAAATCATTGGTTTGATCGAGATGCCACGTGTTGACAAATCGGGCTTTTTAGGCCCGTTGGTGAACTTTATCGAAAATTTAACGTTTTTTTATTTTGGAAGCGGAGCGGTGAATATTGGGAAAGCGTAAGGTAGGCCGAGTCCTTTTGGTGGCCTCCTAAACCATTGAGAGGTCTTATAGGCCTCGGTTTGGTCAAAATGTCACTTTTCAATGACTTGAGCCCTTAAGGCCGTTGGTCCATTTATTTGGAAAATCTGTATTTTTGGGCCTTTTCGAGTAGTGGCCCGTTCAAATTGGGGTGTCTACAGGAAGCATATCGCACTTTATACCCCCAATATCCTAATTCTTCCCTAGGCTTAAAGGATGAGACAACCTTGTGCAGATAATCTAGAAAAAACGAAACAAAGAATATCAACCTTCAAGCAAAGCAAAAGGATGTTTCAAATGGACTTAAGAGACATAAAATTGTTCCCCGTTGCTGGTAGGTCTTATTGACCTCGATTCTCTTTTTCCTCCTTATTCATTTTGACACCAAAAACAACAAAGCCTTATCCCCAAAGATTTGGGATCGGCTTCCATGCTCTCTCTAAAAGAAACATAATATAAAAAAAATCTATTTTTATTTTATGGGTGTATATAATAAACTAGTATAAGTACATGAACAAACATTAATTCCTAGAACAAACAAAAGCCTCATTTTAAAAATGTAGTAAGAAAAAAAGGAGCTCTTGTGCATTATATATCTTATTTATATAACAGCTCTAATTTATTGCAACATCATTAGGGAATAACAAAAATAGGAGGAACAACTGATCAAATATGGTAAAACAACATAACTTTCATGACTAATTGTATGAAGAGGATTGGGTTAGCTAGCCACTATCACACCATAATTAACTCATAGTAAAGCATAGTTCCATAACATGGTTACCTATAAGGATACAATCTTTATAGAAAACATCAATTTGGTTACCTGTTTCCAAATTGTGATCGGTACCCATAGCAACAGTTACCCATATACCAAGTTCTAGTATTTGGTCAATTATAACATTTTGCAAAATTTAGTAATCAAATCAATAATTAAAAAAAAAAATTATTAAACAAATAAAAGTGCAAAAAAAATTAAAAAAATTAAAAAACATAGCCGAGGGTTTTGATTTGTTACCTTAGGGTTTCTTTGCAACTTGTTAGAGAGATTTATTTGGATGGATGGATGAGGTTCTGTCTTCGTTTCCAACAGCAAAGGGAGGGATGGATGAGGTTCTGTCTTCGTGTCGAGCTCTTCATTTCTTTGCAACGAGTTAGAGAGAGAGAGAGAGATGAGCAACGAATTTACAGCAAATAACCAAAGAAGAAGAAGACGAAGATGGAGATCGATTGCAAGAAACTATGTCAGAAATGAAGATGGAGATCGATCTCTGATCTCTGTAGAAGAGGAAGACATGAAAAAAAAGACGAACGCAGAGGGCAAAAGACGAACTCAGATCTGTTGGTTTATGTTTCTTCGAACGCAGAGGGCAGAAGACGAAGAAGACGAACTCAGATCTGTTAGTCTATGTGTCTTCGAACGCAGAAGAAGTCAAACGCAAAGGGCAGAAGACGAAGAAGATGAACTCATATCTGTTGGTCTGTGAGTCTTCGAACCCAGAGGAAGTCGAACGCAGAGGGCAGAAGACGAAGTTTTGTTATTTAGATTTTTTTTACGGGGAGGTAGTTGTAATAACGCATTTTTGTTATTTTTAAAGTTTCAAACGATCTCATCCGTCAATCTTGCGCGTATCGAACGACTCGAATCATTTGTAGCAATGTGAGTTGCAATGTTTGTCGTCTGAACGCGACCCTAATATATATATATATATATATATATATAGGGAAATGTTCAACAACAAACATTTTGACAAACATTTTGGCAAAACATTTTTCAAAACATGGGTTAGAGGTTTTGGAATGGGCTGATTTTTGGTGAGGATGATCTCTACACCGTAGAGATCATCCTCACCAAAAATCAGCCCATTCCAAAACTTCTAATCCCATCAAAAATGGTTTACAAAAATGGACAGTCCACGATTTTTCAACTTGTAAATTGGGGCTAGAAGTTTTGTAATGGGCTGATTTTGGTGAAGATGATCTCCTCACCGTAGAGATCATCCTCACCAAAAATCAGCCTATTCCAAAACCTCTAACCCATGTTTTGAAAAATGTTTTGCCAAAATGTTTGTCAAAATGTTTGTTGCTGAACGGGACCCATATATATATATATATATATATATATAGATATATAATATATATATATGGGTGGCGTTCGGAGGCCTTAAAGAGGGAGCGGCTGCCATCGGCCGATCAATCTCTCTCTCTCTCTCTCTCTCTCTCTCTCTCTCTCTCTCTTCTCTCTCTCTCTCTTTCTGCGACCAGCTGCTAGCCTGCCACCGGTTGATCTCTCTCTGTGACCGGCTGCCAGCCTGCCATTGGCTGATCTCGTCTCTGTGATAAGTTGCCAACCTACCACAGGCTGATTTCTCTCCCTCTACGGCTGCGATTCACGATCAAACCGTAAGTCTCCTCGCAACCCATGGAACCGAACCGAACCAAACCAAATAAAGGTCGGTTTGGATTGGTTCAGTTTTAGAAATCTTCGGTTCGGTTCTGGTTCTCATATGATGGAACCGATCTTGATCAGTTCGGTTCTGATTTTGCTCTAATCCGAACCAACCCGAACCAAGTTGCACCCCTAGTTAGAAGTTTTGAAATAGGCTGATTTTTGGTGAGGATGATGTCCTCATCATAGAGATCATCCTCACAAAAAATCAGCTCATTCCAAAACTTCTAACCCTTGTTTTGAAAATGTTTGGCAAAGTTTAGGGCTGTCGAACCGCTCCTTATATATATATATATATATATATATATATGGGGACGGTTCAGCAGCCCTAAAGTTTGCCAAGTTTGGTGCCAAACATTTTTCAAAATATAGGTTAGAAGCTTGGAATGAGCTGATTTTTTGTAAAGATAATCTCTATGATGAGGAGATCATCCTAACCAAAAATCAACATATTCCAAAACTTCTAACCCCATCAAAAGTGATTTACAAAAATTGGACGGTCCACGATTCTTCAACTTGTAAACTAGGGTTAGAAGTTTCAAAATGAGCTGATTTTTTGTGAAGATGATCTCTTCACCGTAGAGATCATCCTCACAAAAAATCAGCCTATTCCAAAACTTCTAACCCCATCAAAAGTGATTTACAAAAAATGTTTGGCATAAAACTTGGTCTGGTCCGGACAATCTCAAGAGCAATAGCTTGGTTAGTTGGGAAGACATCTGTAGACTTTTCAAAGAAGGAGGCTTGGGATTGGGGAGCATCTCTACTTGGAATTCAGCTGCAATTTCTAGATACGCTTGGATGATTGCCTCTGACAAAGTCACACTATGGAGCAGTTGGGTAAAACACCACCTTGTTAAAAAAGAGAACTTCTGGACTCTTAAAATTCCAAGGGAAGCATCATGGAGCTGGAGGAAAATTCTCAACGCTAGGAAGTTAGCCTCAGACAACCTCTTCACTGATCGGCAATGGAAGATCTACTTCTTTGTGGAATGACCCCTGGCACCCATCAGGAATCTTAAATGCTGTTTTTCCTGAAAACTAGCACATGATTTGTTAGTTGGTCCTAAAGCAATGGTTTTCAGCCATCATAAGGAATGGTAGTTGGGAGCATTCCTATGGGGAGGGAGTCCCTTTTGTCCGATATCTCTCCTTTCCTTGGCCAGATTCCCATCTTTGATGGAGTTCCGGATCGAGTATTTGGAAGGGCAATGCAGATGGTTTATACTCAGTTAGTTCAGTGTGTGAAACATTTGTCTACCCATTCTAATCAACCTGTTTGGGAGCACATGGTTTGGAACAGTAGCAGCATTCCTAGACAGAGTTTTATAGCTTGGCTTGCCCTCAGAGGTAGACTAAAACCTTGAGAAACTCAAATCTTGGGGCTTAACTGTTGATGCGACTTGTTGCATTTGCAGAACCCAAGATGAAGACACCAACCACATCTTAGTGGCTGCCATTTTGCGAAATGGATATGGACTGAAATTCTCAAGAAGTGCCTAGTGAGTAGAGTTGTTTGGAGAGTGGGCCGATGAGGTAGAGTGGGCTGCCATAAGCTTTAAAGGAGGTGCTCTTATCCAAAGAATAAGAAGGTAGCCTTTTGTGCGTTTATTACCACGTTTGGAGGGAAAGATGTAATAGGATCTACCAAAACAAATTTAATGGCCCGGATCAAGTGCTTCAGAAAATTGGTTGAAGATGTTCAGATTAAGTTTGAGGACACCTTGACCGAGGTAGAAGACTCCGACTACAATAGATCCTTCTTGAATGCTTGGGGTACCAATGCAACATTTGTTCACAAGCCTAGTATTTTTTGCTCTTGGTTGAAACCAAATCAAGGAGTGTATGCCCTTAACACTGACGGATCATATTCAGAAACTAGAGGAGGCTATGGGGCGGTCATTCGAGACCATGAGGGCCCGGGTAGCTGCTATAGCTGGGTGTGAAGACCCAAAATCGGTTATTTACCATGAGATGCAAGGTATTCTTCATGGGTTACAGCTTGCTAGTTCCAAGGATGCTCTAAAATCCAAGTTCAATCGGACTCCATTATGGCTATTAAGATTCTAAATGGCAGATGGAACTCCCCTTGGTATGTTCAGCACTTGGTTGGGTCAATCAAGAGCTATTAGCCGGTTTCAATGATGTTAGTTTCTTGCATGTTTTTAGAGAAGCCAACAAGGTGGCTGATTACCTTGCTTCTTTTCTTTTTTCTTTGGGTTGTTCGGAGATTGTTTGTGGATCTTTGCCTTCCCTCGTTTTTCTTCTTTCCCAGGATAAAAGGGGCTGTCCTTTCCTGAGGTTGTAGCTGGTCTGGGTCTGCCTTAACCCTGTTGACCTTTCAAAAAAAAAAAAAAACTTTAGGGTTGCCGAACCGTTCCCTATATATATATACATCTAAAAATTGAAGAAAAACTTATATGGAAATACATAAGGGTAAAGAAAATTAGAAACTCACGTAAAAGCTAGATCAGCTGAAAAATTAGTCATCTTCGTTCCATTCGTGGTTGTTCGATGAAGTTCAGAGTAAGGCATGATTTGATTTGATTTGATTTGATAGGTTAAAATTGGAACTTTATTTCTTAGTCAAGCCTCAAATGTAAGAAGAAACCATTTTTTATGCTTTTCAAACCTCACCCTTACTTTTAGAAACCCCTACTACCTAACGAAACATCACTGTGAACTCTGAAATCCCCATTTCTATTTCTAGACAATAATTAGTAAAGAAACCCACTTTCTTGCATTTGGATATTTTTATTAGAACAAATTCAGAGCTTTATTCCGGAATTTCAAAATAAAAGCGTCCACATTTGAGCTCCTTTAAAATTTGTTGCTCTTCCGTCAGAGAAACAAAAAGACGAAGTCTTTTACAACTGATCTAGCTATTACGTCTGAAAGGGAATGCAAGTTAGAGAGAGAGAGAGAGAGAGAAAGATGAGGAAGAAACTATAGTTTTCCAGCAAAGATAAGAGAGAAGAGGAAGAAAACGAACGGGGAGGTAGAAATAAATTTGCAAATTTTATTTCTTAAGTTTACAATAGATCTCAACCGCAGATCTGCATTTAATCCGATGGTCTATATGAGTTGTGGAGGAGATGTAAGTTAAAAAGAGTGTAAAAGGAATGTGACCCATAAATATATAGCATTATTACGACCCCTATTACGACTCACATTGCGACACACCGTTTGTCTTATATGGGCAAAAATGTTTGGAATGAGCTGATTTTTTGTGATGATGATCTCTGTGATGAGGGGATCATCCTGGCAAAAAATCATCCCATTCCAAAACTTCTAACCCCATCAAAATGATTTATAAAAATTGGCGGTCTAAAATTTTTCAACTTGTAACATGGGGCTAGAAGTTTCATAATGAGCTGATTTTTGGCAAGGATGATCTCCTCACCATAGAGATCATCCTCACAAAAAATCAGCCCATTCCAAACATTTTTGCCCATATGGCAATGTGAGTCGTAATGTGAGTCTACGGAACCTGACCCTATATATATATATGAGAGTGGATCAAAGGCTTTGAACGAAATCAAGTTTTGCGCCAAATTTTTGAGGCGGTTAGATCTGGACACATCCAACGGCTCAGAGGACGTCTTACGATTTTAAAATAATTTTTTTTTTTTTATAAGTATCATTATATTCATGAAAACAAAGCTAGACCGGTCGAGATGACCAACCTAGCAGAACCTTACATAAGGAACTACTCAAAAACAGCCCCCTAAACTCCTTATAAACTTTAGACCAACAAAATAAAAGATCCAAAATAGATACAAACATGTACGTGCAATCCATTTGTTTTCCTTCAAAACTACGTCTATACCTCTCCAGCCACACCCCCGACAAAACGCCCTGTGTTCAATTTTTTTTATTCTTTAAAAAATCACTCGTAAGACTCTCTTCTCTAAACGAAAGAATCTCTCTCCCTTCTTCTCTAAACCAAGTTACAGAAACCAACTCTCCCTCCGATCTCTCTCTCACTCTCTCACTGTCTCAAGTTTCAGTTCCAAAAAATAAGATAGGATGCAAAATACAATAAACAAACCCAATCTCTCCTCTCTCTCTCTCTCTAAAAATTCTTCGTCCCTGCAATTGTAACGGCCTTCCAAGTAAAAGAGGCGAAAATTTTCGAAACTGCAAAGCAGAAACCAAAAAACAAAGCAAAAGCTGTTTTTCTTCTATTTAATACTGTCGCTAAGACGCTCTCTCTCCTTTGAACAGCCGGAGCCGACCCATATTCAGGCTGAGCCGTATCTTTCCTTCAACGCATTTCCAGCACTTTGCGGTGATTATTGGAATGAACATCGCTTGAGAAAGTGGGACTGCAAGCCGGTCGTCATTCGGGTAAGAGCCGACCTGATTTATAGCGAACCCCACAAGCGTTACAAAGGGTTTTGGCTCCTAAAGGACCGGTTCTCCACTGTGGGGTCTTCTGCACACCGCAATGGCTGCACCTTTGTTGCAGGATTTCCTCCATCGGTTTCGTCTTAGTCTTCTTCGCTGGTGGAGGGTATACCAAGTATTGGAAGGATTCAAGGTTCGCTCCGTTGTTGAGGAAGATAAGACTAGAGGAAGATGAGGAAGAAGAAGAACAGGAGGATTCAGTCAACGAAAGGGACCCAAGTGACCAAACTCGTCCTCCGGTTCGAGAACGTTTGCTTCTTCTAGCCTTTATTGGAACTAAGCATGGAAAACTGGCGGTCCTCGTGTCCGGTTCAGATGGGTTCTGGTTTGGGGTTTGGATTTTCTGTTGTGGGTTTCCAGCCTAGTGTTGTAGAGAGAATTCTGAGAAGGAATCCTCAACGAAATGAGATAATCATTCAAGGTTCGCTAAATTAATTGAGAATCAAATAAGGCGTGATGAGTTTCAGAGTCAAACTTGTTGATCCAAAAGAAAAAATAAGATGAACATTAAAGTTCTCATACTGACCCAAAGGAAAAAAAATAATAATAATAAGAAACCTAATAAACTTAACACATTGACAGAAACAGAAAGTTAGAAACTAAATAAAAATTAAAAACATACACTTTTAATACTAAATTAAAAATTAGAAAGATACACTTTTCAATAAAGAAACAGAAACCCCTCATCTCTTAATATGCCTCCAAAGATGGTGGGATGAATTTCATATTCAACCATATTAATCCAAAAGAAAAATAAAAATAAAATAGGTGAAACCCGTTAAAGCTCTCTCTCTCTCTCTCTCTGTCATCCGTCCAAAGAAAAAAAAACACGTAACAAAAAATCTTAAACTCAACATAAATAAACTTAACACATTTTTATAGATACAGGGGAAGAAGATTCACACCTAAAAATAAATAAAAGGAAAATAAAAAGATACATTTTTCAATGATCAAATAGAAACCCCTTATCCCTAAATATGCCTCCAATCCAACCTCTCCAAATATTTTTAAAACAGTAAAAAAAAAAGTTTCCATTTTTTGGTGAAGAAACAGAGACCCTTTGCCCTTCTCACAACTTGAATCAGATCTCATCTACTGCAAGACCCTCTGCTTGTAATTTACCGAGAAGGGTATCGGCCAATTCATTAATAGTAACAACATCGGCCCAAATCGATTGGCCTTGTAAGTTTTGGAGATTTTCTTCTGGAGCTGCAGTAGTGGAATCAGAGCTTCCCTGCATATTCTCCTTCTTCTTAGAGAACAAACCCATTATAGAAAGGAAAATTTTAACTTTGATCCGTCCTCTCTTTGGTGGAAACCTTATATTTCCCTTCTTCACAGACTGAAACAGAGATCCTCCATTACACATTGAATTGGGTTTTGTAGACATACTTAATTGAATCCTAGCAAAGAAGAAAAGGAGGAAGAAGAAGAGGAGGGTTTTGAGAGATTTGTGATTGAGTTGGGGTGTTTATAAAAGCCAAGAATTTACGAAATTTCTTTGTGGGTAATGGCGCCGAGAAAAATTCCTGCAACGCCAACTTGGGTGCAACCGAGTTTAATTTAGGACACGCGTCCCATCTTTACAAACTATTTTCCACGATTTTTTGGTAAGGACACTTGGAACAATGGTTTATCTTAATTTAACAACTTGCAAAAGCGACCCATCTGGAAATTTTACTTTAAAGAGGTATCCCGGCAGACCCAATTGTTGCATTGTATGACCTGGATCGCCACTCCACGGTATGCATTTTTATCACGTTTGTTATTTAGCAAATCCTCGACTGGCAATCCATGTCATAAGAGTCAAATTTATACATTTTATTTATTAATAATATACTTTAAAATGAATTCTATTCGTATTAAAGAGGTATCGCGGCAGACCCAACTGTTGCATTGTATGACATGGATCGCCACTCCAGTGACAATCCATGTCATAAAAGTTAAATTTATGCTGTTAATTTATTAATAATATACTTTAAAATGAATTCTATTCGTATTAATTTGTGGATGCCACAAGCTTATAAAAGACAAATTTAAAAAATAAAAATAAAAAAATATTTTTCATCATTAAATATTAATTTTAAATTTAGAATTCAGTAATCATCCATTTTTAACACATACAATTAAAATCAATACATTTTGTTTTTCAAAAAAATTGTTTTGAATTTGAGTTTTTTCATGAAATTTAGAAGGCTGTATTGTTTGATTGCTAATTTGATTATATAGGCCCAACAACCCTTAATAAGATTTCAAATCTTATTAAGTTAGTCATAGTAGCATCAAATTTACAACAGATGGGTATGTCGGGTAAATCTCTCTTTATTTTATTGAGTCTTAATCGTATGCACTCTCGAGAAAGTTTAAAACCCCATTCCCGTTAAATCCATGGGAAGTGTATGTACTTTTCCACCCTCTTCTGGGTGTATACCATGCTGACATGGAATATCACTTTGTTTAAAAATAACGAAATATGTAAACAGCTTAGGTTCCCTCTTGGAAAAATTGGTAATAATAAGTTTGCAGTCTACAAAATGCAAGATTAGATTAATTATACCCCTTGACAATGGCCCATTTTTCTTAATGATTTGAGTGCAAACTTTTGATCTAATAATATAAATTTATAATATAAAAAAATTTATTACCATTAATTCATCGAATAAATTCAATTTTGACTTTTGGTCAAGGGTAAATCCAATCTTGCATTTTGTAGGAGGGTAAATTTAATGTCACCAATTTTGCAAGGGGTATTACTTGAATACCCTTTTTTTTATTAGAAAATTTGTGCATTTGGTGATTGTTGTCATTCTCTATATCCCCCCTAGTCATATGCTCATAGCTTCTTATGTCTGTAGAGCTCTCGTCAAAGTTCGGGGAACATATCCTCTGGAGCTCTTGTTCTACACACCACAAATCATCAAATTGAATAAAAAAAATATCGATTTCATGGTTTAGATCATATTAAAAAAAAAAAAAAAACTTGTTTTTTGATAAGATAAAGGGTTTAAAAATGAACGGTTCCTAGATTTAAACAATCAGATATAATCGTCTTGATGATGTGGCATACCCTCTATTGTTTATAATAGCTAGAAAAAGTTACAGGAAAAGCAGGCTACAAAAGATCAACTCCCCAAAGTTGGACTTTGTAGATTGATGTGAAGTTAGTGTAAGCGTTTTAATAATGTTACTCATTCTACTTATCAAGCATTTTAATAACGTTACTTTTAGTTTCGATTAACAACCCTCCCCCACAAAAAAATAATAATAATAAATAAATAAATAAATAGAAAAATGATTTGGTATGCTACATCATGTCTCCATTAAAAACATAATAATAATAACAAATAAAAAACAATTCAATTATTATATATATATATATATGGGAAATGTTCAGCACCCTAAGTTTTACCACACACTTTAACAAACATTTTTTGTCCTACATGGGTTAGAAGTTTTGGAATGAGCTGATTTTTGGTGAGGATGATCTCTATGATTAGAAGATCATCCTCCCCAAAAATCAGCCCATTCCGAAATGTTTAGCCCGATGTTTACACGTTGAAAAATCGTGGACCGTCCATTTTTTGTAAATCAATTTTGATGGGATTATAAGTTTTGGAATGAGCTGATTTTTGGTGAGGATGATCTCCTCACCATATAGATCATCCTCACCAAAAATCAGCTCATTCCGAAACTTCTAACCCATGTAAGACAAAACGCGTTTGTTAAAGTGTGTGGTAAAACTTAGGGTGCCAAACGGGACCCTATATATATATATATATATATAGGTATAGGGTAGCGTTCTTTTGACAAAATCCTAGACAATAATCCAGACAGTTTTGTCTTATCTGGCTAAAAAATTTCAGACCAGATTGATTTTTTGTGAGAATGATCTTTATAGTTAGTAAATCATCCTCACAAAAAATCAGCCAATTTAAAAACTTTTAACCCCATAAAAAGTGGTTACAAACTAATGGTAAAAATTGACAGTCCACGATTCTTCATCTTATAAACTAGGGTTAGAAATTTCAGAATTGGCTGATTTTTTATGAGGATGATTTTCTTACCATAGAGATCATCCTCACAAAAAATCAGCCCATTCTAAAATTTTTAGCCCATATAAGATAAAATGCTTTGTCTAGAATGTTGTCTAAGATTTTGTCAAAAGAATGTCACCCATATAATTTTTAGCCCATATATATATAGATATGGATTGCTAACATCCAAGACCTTACATGGACATTAGCATTCTCCATCACTTTATTTTTTCAATAATACCCTTATTCATTTTATCTTTTAGTGAAAATAAATATGGGTATGTTAGCCTTTTTACACAATAAATATTTGTTTACATTAAATGTCAAATCATTTGTTGTAACAAAATATTTAATTCTAAAGATTAAATGTCCTTAGCATTTAATTTGAGGACTTACAACACCTATAGGACAAAAGGGTTACTTTGGAGAAATAATTGTTGACTACCTAAAGAAGAAAAGAAAACCTAAGGAGTATGATATTAAAGAATTATAGGAAAAGTACTTAGTGTTAGATTGGATCACATGTCAACTAGCCTTTCAACGACCTATTAAGACAACAACTATTTATTTATGGACCGCCAAGCACACAAAAAACTCTATTACTCAATATGCTCGATAAATCACTCAAAATTTATTTCACTACATCCAGAAGAAATGATTTCACAGGAGCACACAATTACTATGATCTATGAATATTTGACTAGTTTTCACGAGTCTGAGGAGGATAGCCAACTATTTGGAGTCACTGAAGAAGGAATTGCCTTTGTTCACACAATACTGAAAATCTTAGATGGGCAAGAGTGTAAGTTTGACGTAAAGTACATTCGAATGTTCACTAAAAAAATAAATGTACCCATCATAATGATTGCGAATACACTGTCAAAGGGCATCAAACTAAAAAGAACCTTTTAAGAAAGACTTTTGAGAATCAGATTTCAAATCAACATCAAAAACTAGAGGAAGAACGAATAATTTTCACGTTATGGGAATGTATATTTTATTTATTTATTTATATATCTTGAAATATTCATAAATTCAATATAATTTTATTTGAGTCCATTCGATGGACGTTTAAGTTGAATTTTAAAACTTAGGAGTACCTCAAATATTCCTCAAAATGTGAAGGTGTAAGCTCTCAAATAAATTCGTTTTCTACAACCTAGTTGAAAGATGGGTAATTCTTATATTTTAACCTAAAAAAAAAAGTCCTTTTTAGACTGATAGTAAACAAACTAAGTACTAAAAGTCCGTATATTTTAAGAAATAATTTTTTGGTACCTAATTTCAAAATACGCTTTTTCCAATTTGCTGTTTAAACAAGTACAAAAGATTGATGTAACGTTCAATAATAATTTCTAATCCACTAATTCTGAACACGAACCGACATGGACATAACTGATTGGGAAAGCCACGTGTCAAATAGAGATGCAAAGAACTTTTCGTGAGTCATACGGCAGCCATTGGAGAGCCAATAATTTTCATCAAATTCAAGTTTAGGAGTCAGAAGTCATAATAAAATTTTATTAAATTTAACTACTTTAAAACAACTATCAGATTTAATGTTTTGAGTAAAAAAAATCATAGTAGAATCACGACTACATAATCCAATCACTATTATTAATCAGAATAAATATCCTAAATAACTTCCAAACCATCTTGAAATCTGATTTGGTGTAATCTAGTACACCTTATTATAGTACATCATATCTAGTCCTCTAATACATTCCCTCAAATCTATGGGGATCAATGTGAGTTTGTGAGAGTGAAACACTTTCCTTACTAGTTTAGTAAGATTTTAAATTTTATTAAGTGTCATTTTGCTCAAATGGATTACCACATTAGCGAACACCATAAGCTTCTAAATTTTGTATAAAAACTTAGAGCCCAAAACCAAATTTCTTTTGAGCTTGATTCAAAGTTTTGAAATTGAACAACTACTGAACTTTCACCCAACTCTCAAATTTAAAATTAAAATTCAATAGTAAAAAATAAATGTTTTTTCAAAGTTGATAGAATTTTGTCCTCTACAATGTTAAAGCATCAGATCATGTTTTTGGATGTCACAAGTTGAGACTAAGGACCTTGGTAGGTGTGATGACCTTACTAACTAAGCCCTAACCTCCAAGAACGAGATTGTTGTAAAAGAGTCACCAAGATGGAGACATATCGATGCTCGGCAAAATGAACGAGTTCGGCAAAATCTGAATCCTTAAAATCTACTTCTTTTTATTATATGAAAAAAAATTACTTGGGCAAATTTGTGTTTTTGCGGTAAACATGACCATTTGTGTAGAATATAAAGGGAAACAAAAAAGCTTCACTTGTCAATTCGAAGAAATGTATCTAATAAACAAAACATATGCAATATATGTTATAGGGGCTGATGAGGATCCATCACGGTACTACCATCCATGTTCTAAGTAAGTCTTGTTGGCATTACCTAGTTATGCCAAATTCGACAGATGACATATCTTCAAAATATGATCTATGTAGGACCAATTTTGTGTTGATAAATTCAGACAATCTCCCAATTGGACTTGGCTTATATAGGTTACTTTGGAGTTGGGCATAACTTTATAGACTGAAACGCTTACAACAATGGAATCATGAGTGTCATGACTAAAATAATCTACTAGCATCGATTCAAAACTTATTTTTAATGAGATAAGTAACTCTTGGTAGGAAGGATTATGTAGTGGCTTGTTAGAGCTTCCACACCTCGAGATGTATGAAATTCTTGATCAAGCAGATTGTTCTGTGATTTTTTGACTTTGCTCCCAAGCTCTCTGATCTCCCGACCTTTCCCCTCAATTGTTGTTGATCAAGTAGACTCCTGGTTTTTTGAAGGCCGAAGGAATATGATGAGACCCTAGTGCGATGCTTGCCAAGGGTCCTCCGAAGATCAAATTAATAAAAAGATATATGGAGTAGGAGAAAACAATGATGATTAGAGTAAAGAAAATAATGAATAGTGAGTTGTAAAGTGATTCCTCTTCTTTGAGGGTGAGGAAATGATTTTTCTGAACCCTCTTTCAATCTTTGAGAAGGGATTTTATAGTCCTAAATCTAAGACATGTTCTCTAAATGGTTAGTCCAAGTGTGTTGTTGAACAAGGTATGAGTTAGTTGTGGTTGCCGACTTTGGGTTTCGCACCTATACCTTATTAATGCTAATACTTGAATTTTATTCAAAGGGTTCAAATGCATTAATTGATGAGTCGATTTAATATTACTGTTTAAAGGTTGGTGAGTCAAAGAATGTCACTATCTACATTATTCCAATTAGTACCTGTATATATTGCATTAAATACAAAGATTTGGTGCATAATCAAACTTTGATCGTCATAAGATTTTTATCTTACTATACTCGAGCTAATTGAAACTTTTTACTTTGAAATGCTCTTTAGGTTGATTAGACTTACTGACCTCCCAGTCATATCGTCTTACTTGGACCCGAATGACTTGAAACTAATTAGTACATGTAGATATTGCATTAAATACGAAGATTTAGTACATGATCAAACTCTAACTGCATAAGATTTTTATCTTTTTATACTCGAACTAATTGAAACTTTTTACTTTGAAATGCTCTCTAGGTTGATTAGACTTTCTAACCTCCGAGCCATATCGTCCTACTTGGACCCGAATGACTTGATTTCTTGGCTAGTTATGTGATCCCTTGAATTGAAAGTGTCTAATATTCAAGTTGAACCCGTTGTATTACAAGTGACACATGTCCTTATCTCATGGTGTGACAAAAACCGGCTCCACAGATTCAATCTTAGGTTATGGTATCAACACTCATTGATTTAATCAACTAAGCTGGTCAGCATATTCTAAATATTTGGTATTACCATCATGTAAACTTGTCTTTAATGAGATCAGTAGCTCAGATAAGGGTGGATTTTGAACTGATGTGTAGATGCCATCAATAGTAACAGACTTTATCAACTTATTAGATGAATCAAAGAAAAGCCGTAAACAACCTCAAATGGACAAAATAAAAATATCCTGAATAAATTGAACTGAAAAATTGTGGAGAAAAAACATGAGTTTGGGTAGTTTGGTTCTACAAAAAATAATTGTGATAGAAGTGTTTTTGAAGAATGTTTATCGAAAAATTAAAGATAAACTAACCATCTATATTGAAAACTATGGTGATAAATCTAATATCTTATCCAACGAAAAAAAAATGCTATTGGCACCCCAACTTTTACTTATTACACTCCAATTAAAATATATAAAAATAAGTCAATATCTAAGAATAAGTCAAAGTTGGAGTGCCAATAGAAACTCTATTTTTTTTTTTTAAGATTTAGGATTTTTATATGAGCCTAAATCCTAATTGTAAACAACTATTGAAGTTGTTTAAATGTGTTATAATGTTTTGTAATGTTGAGGTAATAAATTGAACCATGCTTTTGTAGTGTTTGAAGGGTGTATTTTAAAATTTAATTTGGGTATGATACATAATTTAAGAAATTGGGGTGTGACAAATAAAAGTTGGAGTGTTAATAGCAGTTATGTAAGAGCAACTCCAAGGGAAATATCCAAAATGACTATTCATAATAGATAATCTAAAATGGGGATGAAGATGGATAGTGCATTGAAGATTCATAAAATATAAAATAACTTTTCAAAAATCACAGTTAAGGCAGGATGGAGAGTGAAAACTCACTCTCCAAAATGGAAGTTGAAAATTCCACTAATCAAAATAGAGAGGGAGATTGATAATGCATTGGAGACACATATTTTGAATTTAACTCTCCAAAATAACAGTTGAGTGAGGATGAATGCATTAGAGCTACTCTAAGTGAAGAACTCTAACCATGTTAGCCATGTTGGATAACTAGTTATAGTTGATCTTCTCTTACGAGACGTGTCGATATGTCAAGCCTAGTAAAGTTTGGAGACTGACTATATATTAGTAAGGTCATCCCTGTTCTTTGTAAATTGAAGTAACTTGTGAAATTGTTTGGATAGAAATCGGAAAAAATAATTATAGAAAATACCAACAATAGAATTTTAAAATTTATTTAAAAAGGACTTTTCAACATCAAAAAGGTTTCTTACGGATCACTAATGATTCTCTACAAGATTTTTGTAGGGATCAAATCATGGGTTCAAAGCTCGGTTTGACGTCTCATCTTGTCCAACGAGACCAAGTTGTCTCGGATGAGTCAACTAATCTCGAACAAAACTATCCATTTAATTCGGTTTATATTGATCTATTTACATATATTTAAATTAAAATAATTATAATCTTTTAATAAAATAAGATAAAGTAAAAAAAAAATGGTTAGTCATAAAATCATGTTTTATTTATATAATAAATATTTAAATTTAAAAAAAAAAAAAAATTTATTCGAAATCTACAAAATCCCAGTTGACTCGACCAAGTTTTACTAACTCGATTGAGATTTTCAAAATATTATCCGAGACATCTCATTTATCTCGGCCGATGATGCGAATGTTGAGCCATCATGTATACCCATATCATTGTTGAACGAGACCGAGAAGACTCGTTCGAGATTTAAAACCATGGATCAAGTTGGGTTTCTTAAAAATATAGTATCTTTAATATCTCTAGGAATATCCACTCATCTGAGCCAGCCATATCTACGATTTTCTTTAAAAGTAAAAAATTGATGGTCAACAAGGGTACGCTTGGTAGAAGATGACCTTGACAAAGTGAGTCCAACTCCAGCTCAATTGCAACTGCCAAAGTGAATAAAAGTGAGGGACAATGAAATATCAAAAGTTTGGCTATCTTTCATGCAAGAGCTTTAAACAATTGGAGATGCCAACTTTTTCTCTTTCTTTTTAAGACTTTACTAAGTAATAATTTGTCTCACAAACTTTGCAGAGCAGACAAAAAGAAATTAGGGTTTTAGTGGAGAATGGAAGGATGAAAGTCACACCTCCTCCCTACAACTGTATTGCTAGTTGCTTCTTTGGTAAGAAAGAATCTCTTTCGCATATACCAGAAAATTATATATATACCACGTGGCATATTCAATGGACTACCCTGACGTTATAAGTTTTGAGAATTATAGGTTTGTATGCCTTGGGATACACGACTGCACTCCCTCATAAAAAGTGTATCCCAAGGCATACAGAACTACAATTCCCAAACTTGTCATGTCAAGAGCTACATTTGAGTATGTCACGTGGGGCAGTCAAATTTTCAAGACTCAAAAAGGAAAAAATATTTAAAGATACTCAATTGCACATATTGGTCACCCATAATATTTTCATCTAGTATATGCTTCAGGCCCACTCCTTTGATGGACCACAACCTTGGTAGGTGATTCCTAACCATTGGATTTCAATCGGTTGGATCACTGGCTTAATCCAATCTTTAAACATTGGTTTCATCTTATCAATGTTTTAAGGAAAACACTATCGATGCCCGGTACTCCCAAAAATTTTATTTAAAAAAAAAGTATTTCTAAAAAAGATTCTATTAATCACTAGAAGGTCAGTGTTAATCTCTAGGAAATATGAGTTCATCTCTTATCTCAACCACTTGTGTGATGGAGAGCAATGTGTTATGTATGTCTTTTATTCAAGAGTTATGATCCAAAACAGTGTCCCATTCCTGAAAAATAGGAACGATGTGATATCTACGTGACAAGCTTTGGTTGATGTTTTAAACACATTGGACTTCTCAACAAGCCATTTTTAGTAAGGCGTGCAGCCCTATTTGTTTTAAATTCAAACAAAAGTTGCCATGTAGACACCATTTTTTGCTATAGGAACAGAATACCATATTGGATCGTGACTCCTTATCCAGTGAGTAGATGGTGTTTTAATTTAAAGTTGAATTGTGATCCAAAACGATGTCCCGTTCCTATAGCAAAAGACGGTGTCTACATGGCATGTGTTTGTTGGATACCAAACGCATCGGGTTATGTGCCAGATAGAAAAACAACTTGGTTAAGAGTCCTATATGTCTTAAACTCCTCCCAAAACACACCACATAGACATTGTTCCTATGCTATAGGAACGGAACACCATTCTAGATCCTGATTCTTTAAAGTTTAGGGTAAGTTTCTCTATGTTATCTTATTCATAGTAATATTGGGACAATTTTACCTAGTTTTAGGATTTTTTTTTTTATATTTGAGAGAAAAGGGGGATGGGGCTTGGGTTTGAAATTAAAATTCGAGTGGTTCTTTCTTTCACCATTCTTCTCTGATCTCATAGTGAAGAAAATGTGATCCACCCATTGATGTAGGTATAATTATTGTAGTACGTAAATCTTAATGTTCTTTGTATTTATTACTTTTCACCGTAAAAGGTCTTTTTGGCATTTCCAAACAACTAAAAGTCTTATTTTAAGAATCGAACGTTCGAAAGCCCAACCAATTTATTACTAAATCTGATCGGACTTGATCGGTCGAACCATCGGTCCAATCTGATCCAATTTTTGGAACACTAAGGAGAAGCCTTGGTGTGCAGGCCCAAGGGAGAGGCTGCACCTATTTTACCAAAACAGAGTTCTTGAAATATTTCATGAAGAGCTTGGCAAATCTCAACCCTTAAAATACTTCCAACTGTAAATCAGACTTAAATTCATAAACAAAGCCAACCAAAACTACTTTTTTTTTTTTTTTTTTTTGTGTGTGAAACAAATCTCTGACTGTGGACTCAGGATTGAGAAATCTCTTTGACCATGTCATGTGGCTTGAAAGAAATCCTCTTTGACCACCAAAAAACCAAAGAAAGAAGTTAGAAACACTATGTCCCACATTTTCGTCACCGTTTCCTTGGCTGCCTGATAGGTAATTCCTGATCATTTGACTTAAACCGGTTGGACCGGTATGGGTTTTATTCTCACTCTAATAAATAAATAGAGAAAGAAAACTGAACCCATGTTGAGTGTGGCACAAGGCACAAAGGGAGAGGGCCTACTTAACAAGGAAACGTTCCGACCTCTTTCCCCAAATAGAATCTCGCCAAATCTTTCGAATTTTTGTCTGAAATTGCATTTGAAAATGATTATATAGATATTGCAAATCTCAAGAAAACAAACATACTATAATTAAGAAAACCAACAAAGATCAGATCTTCATACTCTGTAATGGAGGTTTGTTGGATTAAGTTGAACCCATTAAAGTTTGGATTTCAAGGTCTCTGCAAGCAAGTTCTTGGGTATTAAAAATATATAATTCTCTGTCTATCTTTCTCTGATCTTCCCACCAGCCTCAGTAACATATGAAATTAAGGGGGGAAACTAAGAAATGGGGAAAACAATCTTCCACTCAACATTTTCAGACAACATTCAATTTGTTCCTCTTTGATTTGAACTTAAATCAACAACTTAACACATTGATAAATAAACAGGGTAAGAAGATTATTACACACACACAGAGAGACTAATCCATATCCAAAGCTTGTTAAATAACTGTATAAAGGTCACATTTTTAAAGAAAAAAACAGAGACCTGTATGACTCAACAAATACAAACAACATTCAATTTGCTTCTCTTTGATTTAAACTTAAATTGACAACTTAAGGTACAAGAGACAGGGGGAGAGAAAAACAATTTCCCAAATCAGAAAAAAAAAAAAAAAAAAACTGATCGATCAGGACTCCTTGGTGTAGGTGGTTCCAGGTGTTGTAGAGGATACAGAGCTTCCCTTCTTCATCTCCTTCATTCCAGACCTCCGCCTTGCTTTACAGAAGACGCCCATAACTGAATGGAAAATTTTCGGGAAAATTTTAGTTTTAATTTCACCTCTCTTTGGGGGAAACCTTGATTTTCCCTGTTTTTGCGGATTCTGAACCCCAATTGCTCCATTAGACATTGCTTGTTAAATAACTGTAAAAAGGTTACATATTTAAAGAAAAAAACAGAGACCCATATGACTCAACAAATACAAATAACATTCAGTTTGCTTCTCTTTGATTTAAACTTAAATTGCCAACTTAAGAGACAGGGGAGAGAAAAACAATTTCCCAAATCAGAAAAAAAAAAAAAAAAAAACTGATCGATCAGGACTCCTTGGTGTAGGTGGTTCCAGGTGTTGTAGGGGATACAGAGCTTCCCTTCTTCATCTCCCTAATTTCAGACCTCCGCCTTGCTTTACAGAAGAAACCCTTGACTGAATGGAAAATTTTCCGGAAAATTTTAGCTTTGATTTCACCTCTCTTTGGAGGGAGCCTTGATTTTCCCTGTTTTTGCGGATTCTGAAACCCAATTGCTCCATTAGACATTGATGTTGGTTTTTCAGACATAATTGAATCTCAAGAAAGTAGAAGAAGCAGAGAAGAAGAGTGCAGACTCTCTGTTTCTTCTAGAAAGAGAGAAAGTTTCTAAGATCCTGACAACAAACAAGAATAGATGAATAAATTTCTGTGAAGAGGGCGTTATATATAGAAATGGCGGGAAGACAAGATTCCCAACTTGAAGGAGACGTGAAGTCTTTTTCAAACCGGTTTTAAAAACGGACCGTGGACCGACCGGAATCCTTAACGAATCGGTTCGATTAATGAACCACCGGTTTTGGTGAATTTTCCTTTTTTCGTAATAAACTATGGTAATTGAAGAGAAAAGTATGTCCTTGTTTTAGGCTTTTTTAAATAAATACAAGTCGTTCCAACAAAATTGATCTATGGTCCGACCATTTTGACAAATTTTCGGTCTGATCATCACCCGGTTTTTGAAACATGCCAACTCAGTTGACCTAAGCTTCTGCCACGTCGCTATTATTGGAAGTTTGCTGTCATATGTAATACACAAACTTGATGGAGCACTCTATCGTGCTCGACCTATTCATCTGCCACATCACCATAATTGCAAATTCGCTGTCAAACATAATACACAAACTTGATGATACTCTCTGTATGGAGCAGTTTGTCAAGACCTATAGATTAATGAACTATTACGATAAATATCAGTGGTAGATAAAAAGACCTATCACTATTACCCCCATAAAAGAATTTTCCACTCTTAATTGCCCTTTGCTTGAAATGGCATGAGTTAAAATCCTAAATCTTTTTTTTTTTATACATAATTACACATATTTATGGGGATGTGCAGTTGTGTATCCCAAAGAAAAAGATCTGTGGTTCTAACCCATACCAAGTCAGAAAGTATATGAGGGCATATGTCAGAAGAAGCCTCTAAAAATCATGACTCTTTTTTTTTGGTACATTCAAAACTGAGATGTATCAGATCAAATTAGAATTTTTTTTTTTTTTTTTTCTAATTTATGAAAATATTTACTAAAATTTGTGAATTTCCCATTTCATCAGATTTAGATGGGAAACATTATATTATCATTTTTGGGATTAATTTTTTTTTACTAAATCGAAAATATTAAATTTAATTACAATAATACCCTTCGTGAAATGCATTGTTTAGTAATAAACACTCAAAGGGGTATTTTAATAATTTAAACAAAATTTTCTTATTTGATATAAGTTTTACAAATTAACAATTTTTATCTACTTTTTAACATAATTTTCTCCTTTAAAATTTTTTTTTGTAACAAGACATTCAACATCAAACTTCAGTGTTGAGGAGAACACCGAATTCATCCTTTTAGAGACGCGGACATCGCGTCCGCGTTTGGTAGCAGCTCTTAATACGCACCGCGGCGGCTAACACGTTTACTGTCACAATCACAATGCACGGCTTACATGAAACTGAGAATCGTAACTATCTTTTGGAACGAGTCGTGAACGTGGCAATGGTACAGAAGATCATTTTCCTCGGGATACACAAGAAAGCCGATCTATGATTCAGTCAAGTGTTGACCAAGTAAAAACATCAGGAGCCTTTTGGGAATTCTTATGGGACTGCGCAGCCGTTAGTTAGTCACTCACATCAGATTCGTTAAAGCAGATCTAATTGGACGGTGATTTTCATGCGGACCAAGAGAATTTTTGTGATATAGAAGTTATAACAGCTAGGATGATTTATCAAGGAGAGATGCTTTTGTCACACCAAGTTTGACTTAAGAGAATCTCAAGATGTTTGTTATATGAAACCGATTAGTCTTACTAATTTAATAAGATTTCAACTCTTATTAAGGTAGTTGAGCTCACCTTGTGTATCCAAAAACATGATCCGATGCAACTGGGTTGTAGAGGATAAAATTCTATGAACTTTTAAAAATAAAAATTCAAAAAATATTGTTTTTCATGGTTGAATTTTTATTTTAAATTTGAGAGTTCTGTAAAAGTTCGATAGACAAACGTCATTTTCAAAACCTTGGATCAAGTCCAAAGAAAATTGTTTTTAAAAAAAAAATCATCTTAATTTTTTGAAGAAATCTAGAGAGTTATGATTTTGGATTGCCAATCTAGTAATCCATTTAAGCTCAAGGACCCTTAGTAAGAGTTAAAATATTACTGAACTAGTAAATAAAGTGTTTTGTAATATGATCTAGTGTAAATGAACATTATTATTAATTAGTAACAAAATTATTAGGTTGAAAACATTCCCCCAAACTCTAAATTAATTATTTGTTGAGTCGTGTTGGGGTGACACAAAGGTGAAAAAATGATATGGTGTCACGCACATTATCGTAGAAGCTTTTCTACGAGATACGAGTAAAAAGCATCTACGATTATATACACGCCACCACATCATTTTTGTCACCTTCGTGTCTCTGTTTGTGTCATTCCAGCATTTTCCTTATTCGTTATGTGTGTTGAAGAGGCTTATTGACCATGAGGACAAAAAACTCTTATTTGAGGGATCTCACTTGAGCATTTTGTAATACCAAATTTCAACTTGCATTAAGAATTTATAAGATTTTCTTAAAGATCTATTATTAGCACCTTAACTTTTACTTATTATACCCCAATTTAAAATAACGAAAATAAGGGAATGGTTGAGAATAAGTAAAAGTTTGGGTGCTAATAAAAGCTTCCTTATTTTTCTTTTTTCTTTTTTGGTTAGATTTCTATATTTTTTGGATTTAGGATTTTATATGAGGCTAATCATAATTGTAAACAACTACTGAAATTGTTTAAATGAGTGTTTATAATGTTGAGATTATGATTTGAGCCAAACCTTTGTAATGTTTGAAGATTGTGTTTCAAAATTTAATTGGAGTGTAAGAAATAATTTGAGAAATTGGGGTGTAATAATTTAAAGTTAGTTACCAATAGCACCTCTCTTTTCTTAACGTGTCACGTTAAAGTGCATCAAATACATCTTGGGAATAGGCATTTGAGTGTATTTTTGAAATAAAAATAAAAAATTGAGCATAATTCTGATACAAAGATTAATTTCCAAAGTGTATTTAATGCAAGGGCACATGTTAACAAAACTGTTATTCATATACATTAAGTCATGTACCTCATAAAATCAAATAAAGTCGTGATTTTCTAACTCCCCCCAAACTCTCCTGATGTGGTTGTGCATGGAACCGTAGATTTTTCTCGGGATACACAACTACACATCCTCATAAATATGTGCAGTTATGAATCCCGAAAAAAAAAAATCTATGATTTTATACACAGGCAAGTCAGAAGAGTTTGGGGAGGAGTTTATCGGGGTGAAGTCTTTTTATCATCATTCAATCAAATATTGCTTGCATACACCTACAACTCAACAAATTTTTCTAGCTATTTACACACCATTAAGCATTTCGACAAAAACTTTGTTTGATTGGGATAGGTCATTGGCACACCCATACTATACTACTAGTTTAAAACGAGGCCGAGAAGATAGCCGCTTGTGAAGCAAAGCAATGGGAGTTCGGAATCCAATTCCCAATTTCCGACTACTTACTATTCTATTCTTGTTTTTTTATCTTTATATTTTCTATAAATCGCTATCAAAACCAAGTTCAAAGACTTCGTTACGGTAAATAGTTGACTTATCTCACCATCTCCATTAAAAGTACCTAATCTCAAATGTAGGGATTAGTAACATAAACTTCATTATGCTATTGGGTTTTTTAACTTCTGAGGTTGTGTTGGCTACCAACTCTTCCTAGAACCAGATTTTTTATGTACATAACACCTATTTGATTTCAAAGAGAAAACAAATTTCCTCAAAATCCCAATTATATTTGACTCGATTATTGAGTAAATTATAAGTACAGTAATCATCTTTAAAAGGATGGATCAGATATTTTTACTATTATAATGAGAGAAGGCGGAGTAGAAGTGATTCAACACCAAATTTTGGATCCCACAAATGCCCACATCTTTCTATCTAAAGTTAATATAATCAAAGGTCATTTTGGCCAAAACCCAAGGAAATTGCCGCCCATTCTCTTAAATCACATTGCTTAAATTTTAAAATTATAAAAATATCATTTTCACTATGAAATTTTATAAAACCCTCAAATCAATATTTTAAATTATAGATAAACCCTTCTGATACATGAGCTGCACCACATGCCACCTTCTAGTTTCTTATGAGAACTCCCTTTTCACCAAACAAAAAAATAAAGGAAGAAGTTAGAAACACTATGCCCACAAATTCGTCACCCTAAATATCTCCACCTGGCATATTTTCGGGTTACACTCCTTTGATGCCTGATGGGTGATTCCTGACCATCAGATTTAAACCGGTTGGACCGGTATGGGTTTTATTCTCACTCTAATAAATAAATACAGGAAGAAAACTGAACCCATGTTGAGTGTGACACAAGGCACAAAGGGAGAGGGTCTATTTAACAAGGAAACGTTCCGACCTCTTTCCCCAAATAGAATCTCAACAAATCTTTCGGATTTTTGCCTGAAATTGCATTTGAAAATGATTTATATAGACATTGCAAATCTCAAGAACAACCAACTATAATTAAGACCAAAATTCACTAAGAAAACCAACAAAGAACAGATCTTCATACTTTGTAATGCAGGAATTTTGTTGGATTAAGTTGAACCCATTAAAGTTTGGATTTCAAGGTCTCTGCAAGCAAGTTCTTGAGTATTAAAAATATATAATTCTCTGTCTATCTTTCTCTGATCTTCCCACCAGCCTCAGTAACATATAAAATTAAGTGTGAAAACTAAGAAATGGGGAAAAAAATCTTCCACTCAACATTTTCAAACAACATTCAATTTGTTCCTCTTTGATTTGAACTTAAATCAACAACTTAACACATTTATAAATAAACAGGGGAAGAATATTATCACACACACACGAGACTAATACATATCCAAATCTTGGTAAATAACCGTTAAAAGGTAACATTTTTAAAGAAAGAAAAAAAAACAGAGACCCATATGACTCAACAAATACAAACAACATTCAATTTGCTCCTCTTTGATTTAAACTTAAATTGACAACTTATGGTACAAGAGCTTCCCTTGTACCTTAAAACGTATCGATCAGGACTCCTTGGTATAGGTGGTTTTAGGTGTTGTAGAGGATACAGAGCTTCCCTTCTTCATCTCCTTCATTCCAGACCTCCGTCTTGCTTTACAGAAGACACCCATGGCTGAATGGAAAATTTTAGCTTTGATTTCACCTCTCTTTGGGGGTAGCCTTGATTTTCCCTGTTTTTGCGAATTCTGAAACCCAATTGCTCCATTAGACATTGATGTTCGTTTTGCAGACATAATTGAAGCTCAAGCAGAGAAGAAGACTGAAGACTCTCTGTTTCTTCTAGAAACAGAGAAGGTTTCTAAGATCCTGACAACAAACAAGAATAGATGAATAAATTTCTGTGAATGAGGGCGTTATATATCGAAATGGCGGGAAGACTCGATGGAGACTTGAAATCTTTTTAAAACTGTTTAAAAAACGGACGGTGGTCGTGCTCGACCTTTGCATCTGCCACGTCACCATAATTGCAAGTTCGCTGTCATCATAATACACAAACTTGATGATACTCTCTATATGGACCAGCTTATGCAACCCTTTCTTGGTTACAAAACCCGACGTGGCATGAGTTAAAACCTTAGATATTTTTTCTTGAAATACACAATTACACATATTTCTAAAGATGTGCAATTGTGTATCCCAAAGAAAAAAGATCTATGATTCTAACCCATGCTAAGTTAGGTCGGGAGAGGGGCTTATGTAAAAAGGAACCTTAAAAAATACGACTTGTTTTTATTCAAAACTAAGATGTATCTGATCAAATTAGAATTTTTTTTTCTAATTTATGAAAATATTTATTAAAATTTGTGAATTTCCCATTTCATGAGATTTAGATGGAAACATTATATTATTATTTTTGGGATTAAATTTTTTTTACTAAATCAAAAATATTAAATTTAATTACAACAATACCCTTCATAAAATGCGTTGTTTAGTAATAAACACTCAAAGGGGTATTTTAATAATTTAAACAACTTTTTCTTATTTGATATAAGTTTTACAAATTAACAATTTTCATCTACTTTTTTAATTAATTTTCTCCTTTAAAATTTTTTTTACAACAAGACATTCAACATCAAACTTCTGTGTTGAGGAGAACACCGAATTCATGCTTTTAGGGGACATTGTGTCAAAGTTTGATTGGAGCTCTCAAATATGTGCCGCCGTGGCGTAAACGTTACTGTCACAATCACAATGCATAGCTTTTCGGATTCACTCGATGAATACTCGGATGACGTGGTAATGGCAAAGAATCATAGATCATTTTCTTCGGGATACACAAGGAAACCGATCTATGGTTTTGTGCTCTTATCAGTAGCCTTTTGGGAATTCTTATGGGACTGCGAAACTGCTAGTGAGTCACTCACATCGGACTCGTCAACGAAGCAACGCTCGATGGACGGTGATTTTTTAATTGCGGACCAAGATAATTTTTGTGCTATTGAAGTTAGAACAGTTAGAATGACTTATAAAAGAGAGATTCTTTTCACACACCAACTTTTACTTAGAGAATCTCAACATGTTTGTTTTATAAATCTAACTAGCCTTACTAACTTAATAAGATTTCAACTCTTATTAAGGGTAGTTGAGCTCACTTTTTGATATCCAAAGATCCGATGCAACAGGGTTGTAGAGGATAAAATTCTATAAACTTTCAAAAATAAAAATTTAAAGAATATTATTTTTCATAGTTGAATTTTAATTTTAAATTTGAGAGTTCTATGAAAGTTCGATATACATCATTTTCAGAACCTTAGATCAAACCCAAGGAAAAAATGTTTCTTTTAAAAAAAAATCATCTTAATTTTTTGAAGAAATCTAGAGAGTTGTGGTGTTGAATTGCTAATGTAGTAATCCATTTAATCTCAAGGACCCTTAGTAAGAATTAAAATCTTACTAAGTTAGTAAGGAAAGTGTTTTGTAATATAAGCTCATGTTAAATGAATATTATTATTAACTAGTAATTAAGTTATTAGGTTGAAATTTTTTCCCCAAAATCTGAATTAATTATTTGTTATGTGTGTTGAAGAGGCTTATTGACCATGAGGACTTAAGACTCTACTTTGAGGGATCTCACTTGGGCATTTTGTAATACCAATTTTCAACCTGCACTAAGAATTCATAAGATTTTCTTAAAGATCTACTATTAGCACCTAACTTTTACTTATTACACTCCAATTAAAATAAAGAAAATAAGAGAATGGTTAAGAATAAGTAAAAGTTTGGGTGCTAATAAAAACTCCCTTATTTTTCACTTATTATTATTATTTTGTTAGATTTCTACATTTTTGGGGTTTAAGATTTTATATGAGGCTAATCATAATTGTAAATAACTATTGAAGCTATTTAAATGAGTGTTATAATGTTGAGATTATGATTTGAGCCAAACCTTTGTCATGTTTGAAGATTGTGTTTTTAAATTTTAATTGTGATGTGAGAAATAATTTGAGAAATTGGGCTGTAATAATTTAAAGTTAGAGTGCCAATAACAGCTCTCTTTTCTTAACGTATCACATTAAAGTGCATAAAATACATTTTGGGAATAGGCATTTGGGGGTATTTTTGGGAAAAAAATTGACGACTAATTACTCTTCTACTCTTGCTTTTTTATTTTCTATAAATAGCTATCAAAACCAAGGAGAACAAAAAAAATTTCTCAAAATCTCAATTATATCTTACTAGATTATCGAGTAAATTATAAGTACAATAATCATCTTTAGAAGAATGGATCAGATATTTTTACTATTATAATGAGAGAAGGTGGAGTAGAAGTGATTCAAAACCAAATTTTGGATCTCACAAATGCCCACATCTTTCCATCTAAAGTTAATATAATTAAAGGTCATTTTGGTCAAAATCCAAGGAAATTGCCACCCACTCCCTTAAATCACGTTGTTTAGATTTCAAAATTATAAAAATATCCTTTTTACTGTGAAATATTAGAAAACCCTTTAATCAATATTTTAAATTATAGATAAACCTTTATGGTAAATGCGAAGTTGCACATGCTACTTCTAGTTTCTTATAATTAGACTTAGACCTACAACTCAAATGGTTTACACATGGTAGTGGAGCTTTGAAATCATGATTTGAAGCCCAACTTACACACCAAAAAGATATTAAAAATAATCCAAATTACTAATTAGGTGTTGGGTTACCCTATACCATCAAAATTCTCAGCCTAAAAAGGGAAATTGCAGTCGTCCCATACCATCAACTCTTATTTATAACAACTAGTAGATGGCATGAGCAAAGGCACACTTATTACATAAATTAGGATTTATACATGATTTCTTATTGGAAAAATTACTTAAAGGATCTTTGCGGAGGGATTTATTTTTAAATAGTCCCTAAGTTTTGTGCGGTAGCTAGAAAGGACATTTAGTAAGCTTTTTATTTCTTAATGATCCCTCATAATGGCGAACTCACCATTTTTTTATTTACTGTCAAGTTCACCACTTTTATTTATTTATTATCGAACTCGATGTTTTTTTTATCTGGTGTTGAGTTTACAATTTTTACTGACGAACTCACCACTATTTACTATCGAGTTCACCACTTTTTATTAAATAAAGTGGTGAACTCGGCAATACATAAAAAACATCAAGTTCGATAGTAAATAAAAAGTGGTGATATCGACACTGGTAAAACCACCTATTTTCAATTTTCAAGTTTTTTTTATTGTTAAAATACATGGAAAGATTGACTAAAAACTTGAGATAATAACTTGTTTAAACGATTTCAACCCCAAAAGAATCATTCCTGATCGATTTTCATCCAAAAACTTTAAAAAAAAATTATGAAAATACCCTTAGTTTTTTTTTATATACATCTTCAAAATGTTTGCAAAACTCTTAAAAATTGCTTATTCTCCTTCTTAAATCCTTTTCGACATAATGGAATTTTCAAAACTCGATTGAGATGCCAAAAATTCAATTTTTTGGATGAAAATGATGAGTTTGATTTTCATCCAAAAACTTAAAAAAAATTGTGAAAATACCCTTAGTTTTTTTTATATATACATCTTCAAAATGTTTGCAAAACTCTTAAAAATGGCTTCTTCTTCCTTCTTAAATCATTTTCAATATAATGAAAATTTCAAAACTCGATTGAGATGTCAAAAATCCAATTTTTTGGATGAAAATGATGAGTTCGAATGGTTAAGATATTCAATTGTGAGAAATATGGCAAATGAGGTACAAGAACTCTTAAGAAAAGAAAAGTTTACTAAATAGATTATGAAGAGACCGTCCAAAACTTAGGACCTATTTAGAAAAAAAAATGTACCCCTGCCAGGGTCCTTTAAATTTTTTTCTTTTTTATAATTATTTTAAAATTTTAAAATAATTATTTTATTTTTATATCATATTTTATCATCTTTACTATTATAATATAGAAGGCAAAGTAGAAGCGGTTCGATACCACAATTCTAGTGGACATAAATACCCCCACTTTTATATTTAAATTTAATATAGTCAAGGTTATTAAGGTAAAAAAATCATGAAAACTATAAACTACGATTGAATAATCATGTTGCTTAGTTTAAAAATTACAAAAATATCATTTTTTACTATGTAATCTTTAAAAACCTTTTAATCAATATTTTAAATTATAAATAAACCCTTTTGATACATGGTCTAGTGGTCATTCCTCGCCCTTGATCAAAAAATCAACTTCATTAGTCGCCCTCCTTATGGTGTTCAGTGGCTTGATCGAACCCACGTTCTTTCGAAATTATCCTTCGAAGGTGGGAACAAGAACATGCGTTTGCATATGTCAGCTTCTATTTTAATATAAGTGTCTTTTTATAATTTAAAATATTAACAAAAATGAAATGCAAATAAAATAATAATTGTATAGTTCTATGGTCTTAGAAAACTATCAAATGTGGGTTATAAGGGTTGCGAGATTGTAATTTATTTTATTTTATTTTATTTTTTGGTTTTTGAGTAAAATTACCTTGATAATGGTAAATGTGAGCATTTTTGGTCTTCCAAAGCTTGTCGTCCATCAACTGTTACTATGTATTCTCTCATTATGTAATGGTAGAGATTGAGTTGGTACAATATACCATGTATGCCAAATCTCTAGTTCGATACCACATCAAACATCAAGTTGGTTTTCGATTGAAATTGACTCTCGATTTATTATTAACTTGGCTATGTAACATATTTGTAGTTATGTAAAATCCGATTATAGACATCCTGTAAAATTAACGCATTTTGTAAATTTCTATACTGCCTTGAGTGTTTGATGGTCTGTAGTTTTTAAAATTTGACATTGGTTTTAAAATTCGAGTCTTTGTCTTACCCTTTGTAGATTCAATTTTCTCTAATAAAAGTAATACTCTATTTTCTTACACTAAGGTTTTGACTCCAACGTCGAAGAGTTGTTGTTGCAGGCACACCTAGGCGTACAAGAAAGAGATAATCTGATCTTAGTGGGAATCTCGAGATAATATAAGAAATTGCATCTACACCTTTGAAATTGATATAAATATTTTTTGTAAATATAAATGTATATTCAAATTATTATTACTTTTCTATTATATATACATTAAAGTAATAAATGGTCAATCAAAAAATATTATTTTACATTGATTATAAATATTTACATTAAATTATTTATTTAATAAACATTAAAATTAAAATAGGTTGATTTGGCCCAGTTATCATAAACTCAACTTGGAATTTCAAAGTATCACATCTCTAAGTAAAAAAAAATATTCCCTTTCTAATGATTAGTAAAGTTATCAAATTAGAGCATTTAGATTGTCTTTAATTTGATCCAACCCATGGACCCAATTCAAAAGTTTAGGAGGTAGTATCAGTTTGGTCGACCCTCGTCCACATTGCACACTCTAGGTTGTTTGGCCACCTTGGTTGAGCTCCTCTTAAGTAGTTCAACCACCCTGGCCGACCCACCTTATAGGTCCTCTGAAGTGGTTCGACCCCTTGGCCGAACCCCCTATTGCTCCTCTTAAGTGGCTTGGCCACCTTGACCTATCCCCTAGTGCACGTTTTAGATGGTTTGGCCCCCTTGGTTGAAGCCCTATTTTTCTTCTTAAGTGGTTTGGCAACCTATGTCGACCCATATTGCTTACATTATATGAATCAACCACCTCGATTAATCTCAACATCGAATCCTCTAAGTGGTTCGATCTCATGGATCATCCCTTCAAATAATAATCATGCAAGTCAATGGTCAATTATAGTGGACCAATCCACTCAATAGCAAAAAAGGCGATCTTATACAAAATTACTCAAGTAGTACAAATCATTATATTTCAAAAGTAAAACTTACTTGGTGTCCGAAAGAATTATAAATGCATAACTCGATCAAATCAACTTGGAAAATCAAATAACCACCAAGTTCAAGCAGTTACACAAGTAAGATCTTTCCTCATATAAGTTATTATATTTATGAGATGTGGGTCTTTATTATCATCAAAGCATCATGGACTTTTATTATCATAAATGTTAGATAATATTGGGGAGTGGCTACAACTAAGTTTAGTATTCCTATTAAAAAAGTTAATTTTAGAAATATGGATGTCTCCCATTCAAACTGCATAAGTCACACAAAATTTATTATTATTATTATTTTCTCATTCCTTTGCAATTTTCATCAAACACTAATTTAATTGTCAAAAGCACTTTAACCGACACTACACCAGTGTCTTTTTAGGTGATGATTGACGAAAAAGATGATCACTTAGAAGATCATCAGAGACGAAGATCAAAGAGAAATATTAATTTCAATACAGATCTCAAGGAATGGGAGATCCAAAAAATCTCCCACAACATCAATAATCCAGAATAAAAAATGAGCCATGCATTATCAATCGATTCAGCTCGATTTAATTAAATCATACCTAAAATATAGACATGGTTAATAAAAAATTAATCCTATAAATTACTATGAAAATGCTTAAGTAACATTAAAATTGAATTCGATTCTCACATTGCTGATGTGGAGGTGACTCAAATTACCAAGTCGGAACCCAAATCCGGATCCGGATCCGGACATATTAGATCCAAATGGATCGGGTTTCGGATCTGATTAGACCCATTGGCAACCCTAGCTGAGGGCTGAGGGGCTCATTTATCTTAGGGCATTTTGGTAATTTACACTACATCTCGTCTATCTATATGATAAAACAAACCCTAATTTTCATTTCTGCTGATCTTCGTTGTCTCTTCGACTAAACCTAGTTCTTCGACTAAACTCTTCTCTCATGGCCGCCGCAGCCAGACCTCTCGTCTCCATCCAGCCCTTAGAGGGCGAGATGGCGACAGACGAAGTCAATTGTCTGCCACTCCCAGACGTTATGAAGGCGTCAATCCGTCCTGATATCGTTAATTTCGTTCACTCCAACATCTCCAAGAACAAACGGCAACCTTACGCCGTTAGCAGACGTGCTGGTCATCAAACCTCTGCAGAGTCATGGGGAACCGGTCGTGCCGTTTCCCGTATCCCTCGTGTCCCTGGTGGTGGTACCCATAGAGCCGGTCAAGGTGCTTTTGGTAACATGTGTCGCGGCGGACGAATGTTCGCGCCAACGAAGATCTGGCGCCGTTGGCACCGTAAGATCAATGTGAATCAGAAAAGATTTGCTGTTGCATCAGCTCTCGCTGCATCAGCTGTTCCTTCGCTTGTTCTTGCTCGTGGCCATCGGATCGAAAACGTTCCTGAGATCCCTCTTGTTGTTGGAGACTCGGCCGAGGGCGTAGAGAAGACATCTGCAGCGATCAAGGTTTTGAAGCAGATCGGTGCGTATCCCGATGCGGAGAAAGCGAAAGACAGCCATTCGATCCGACCTGGTAAGGGAAAAATGAGGAATCGTCGATACATCTCTCGTAAAGGCCCTCTGATTGTGTACGGAACTGAAGGATCGAAAATCGTAAAAGCTTTCCGGAACATTCCTGGAGTTGAGATCGCGAATGTCGATCGTCTTAATCTGCTTAAACTTGCTCCTGGTGGCCATCTTGGAAGGTTCATCATTTGGACCAAATCGGCCTTCGAGAAATTGGATTCGGTTTACGGATCGTTCGATAAGCCATCAGAGAAGAAGAGGGGATATGTTTTGCCGCGATCAAAGATGGTTAATGCTGATCTTTCAAGGATTATTAATTCGGATGAGGTTCAATCTGTGGTGAGACCGATCAAGAAGGACGTTAAGAGGGCACCAATGAAGAAGAATCCATTGAAGAATTTGAACACTCTTTTGAAGTTGAATCCGTATGCAAAGACTGCTAGGAGGATGGCTCTTCTAGCCGAGGCTCAGCGAGTCAAGGCCAAGAAGGAGAAACTCGACAAGAAGAGGAAAGAGGTTCCTAAGGTATATTCACTTACTCATACCAAGTTCTTAATTTCATTTGTAAATAATGTTAATTTATAGGTATGTATTTCAATATATATATATATATATATATATATATATATATATATATATATATATATATAAAGTAAGTTGGATTAGAATATGCTCAAGCGCAAGATCATATTTTTATACAGGTAATAAATATTTAAATCAATAAAAAATTAATAAATTTTATCAAAAAGCCAGCCGTTTGATATTTTGAAATTATTAGATAATACATATTGGATCTTAGACTAGTCAATGTGAAGGACAATCCACATTGAAATCCTGTTTTTGCACAAATGATACTGGGATGACTTGAGTCATCTTTGTAGCCAATAAATTTTTTTTAAAAACCATTATCGGTTATGATTATATGAATTGGTTCTACAGAGTTTATATGTTTCTCTTAGTTGTCTCTTCATTTATGCAAATATGATTATTTGTTGTATTTTTATATGTGTGTTTTTAATTTTCTTTACTTTTTAATAGGTAGAATTATACTTGTAAAAAAATCAATAATAAGCTATCACTTTAGGTTTATATAGTAGATGGGATCAAAAATTCACCTACAATGGCTTTTCACACATTTGTTTCTTGTTTTTGTGAAAAATATAAGATGTAATTGCTTTGTTCTAGTTTAGACTGTGGCATTAAAGTAGTAAGATACATTAGGTAGCTAAAATGAGTGACAGATTTAGGAGCTATATGGGAAGGTGTTGCTTCTAGAGAGATTAAACAAGTTCGGATGACCCTTGACAAGGCCAAGAAGCTAACTTCATTGAGATTGATATTATCCTATTTTAGGTTAGAAAGGTAGAGAAGATGATGCTTGAAAAGTTGCATTGATAACTAATTATGTTCTTGGACAAGGCTGCTATGGAATCTTGGTATATGTTCGGTACATCAAATGCCAATGTGGATCAATGCCATAATGTCCTTATTTTCATTGATGCCACATTATGCAGCATGGTAACTGTTGAAATATTTGACCATAATCCCTTGGTTCTACATGTGGAATGTTGACGAGGGCTCTAGGAAGATTTTAGTTTTAGTTGTCAAGAGATTGGAAGACAATTGGTTGAAATGTCGTTTGTTCTATGGTTGAAGTCATTTTTCTAGCATTGGGTTGTGGATGAACGATTTCATCATCACTATAAACTTGGCTAGATGAAGTGTGAGATACTGTTGCATAATTAGTTGCTAGCCCAGGGTGTGGATTGGGCTTTGTTACTGGTTGATGTTGGTGATTGACTTTCATTGAGGCATGCCTAAGTTCTCCAGTCTTTGGCAGCCTAAATCATGGGAATGATGGTAGATTTGGCTGGTTGATGGATTTGTTTGTGGTCTTTCGGATCTGCCAAATAATAAATATTTTTCATAAATGATACATTTTCTCATAGTTTTGCATGGTAACTAGTTTCTATTAGTTTGTCGATTATTGTTTCAATCAAAATTATACTTTGTCAATCTTCCCGACAACAAGAAAGATATCTCTGAGTGGGATTGACATGTACATTCGATGAGCCTTGTGCATATGTTTTGATGTCAATGAAGGTGATCAACTGTCATTAAGACATGTATAAGCTTGTGGGACTTTGTTGACCTGGATCATGGGAATGGTGTTGATTTTGGTTGATTAGTGGGTTAGTCTATAGAATTGGGGTAGTCTTGAACTTTTGGGACATAACAGCCTTAATCACACAGAGAGAGGTTGTCAAACCTATGATCTCCCTGGAATCCCACCCTATGTAGCATGAATGGTGTTTGTGCCCCAAGTTTAAACATGTTATTTTGGGTTGCATTTGTATGGTAATAACATGAACAACATGCCTTGAATCAAATTATTGGGAGGGAGGGTTGTCAAACCTACAATCTCCCTAGATTGCCACCCTATGTGGCATGAATCTTGTTTGTGCCCCAAGTTTAAACACGTTATTTTGGTTGGCATTTGTATGGTAATAACATGAACAACATGCCGTGAATCAAATAATTGGAAAATGTGAGGTTCCCAAAGGTTGTTTCTGTGTGTAACGTTTTTGAAAATGTTAAAAGGCTTATGCAAGAGGCTTTCCCAGAGATGAAAGCCTTGAAAAGGCCGGATGGAAATACCTTTTTTTTTCTTTTTTCTTTTCTGAAAGATTTTCAAACCACTGATACACACTCAAATCTAAACAAAAGGGGAACGAAGTGCAAGGTATAAGGCGGTAATAATTTGTCGATAGAGTTCTCTTCAATAACAATCATTCCCTCAACTGTATTGTTTGGGCGGATGTTCTTTGTTGGAAATCCCAAAACATTGTATAGGAGTTGAAAATCCCAAAACGGTTTTCTTTTACATCTTATCAAGAGATTCTATGGGCACTCCAACTTTTACTTACAACACCAATTCTTTTGAAACTAATAGGCAGTGTAGCATATAAAATAGTGGTATGTTGTAAGTAAATAGAAGCTATCCTTTGAACACCCCATGTTTTTTGTTTTGTTTTTGAGACTGGTGCCACTAATAATGGGATATTTTTTTGTTTGGTGTATAGGAGGAGGCTGCTGCTATCAAGGCTGCAGGCAAGGCTTGGTACCAGACTATGATCTCAGATAGCGATTACACCGAGTTTGACAACTTCACAAAGTGGCTTGGCGTTTCCCAGTAATCTGTTTTTTCTTAGATTCTATTATCTATGTGAGACTGGAGTTTGTCCCTTTTTTTTTCTTCCTATTATCAGGAAGAGCAGCAGCTTGGGAGGAGGAGAGAGAGGGGAAGGGAGGGGGGGTACATTAGCCTGATCTCTCCCTCTTTTTGTTTTGTTTTTTTTTTTTTTAAAGTTTGTTAGATAATGCTTTTTGAATCATGGATTTGCATTAAAAAATTTAGCATGAGTTGAGTTACTTCTATAAGCTATTCTTAGTTTTTGCATATTACATCATATATATGATATCTTTCATGTTAATCTATTTGTATATCCCTTTCATGTTAATCTATTCTCATTTATATTTTGTGATCTATCTGAAAATTCATTAATGTAACACTTCATCATAGTTTAGTACGAATTAACTTATTTTTTTCATTTTATAATTTTTTGGGAATCCAATTTCTTATGAACCAAACTCATTTAGTTGGACTTTTTTTTTTGTTTTTTTTAATGATTTGATGCTGCAGTTTTTTCAGCCCTTTTTTATTTATTCCCAAACTGTGCAGCTTAATTAATTTGTAGAAGTTGTCCCTCAAAAGTTTTCCTCTTAGTATGCTGGATTGTGATTATGTCTCTCATGTGACAAAGAAATGTATGTATAAATCTTATTATACAATTTTGGGAGTAAAGATTACATAGGAAGACAAGTACGGGTTGCAATGAGTCGGTTTTGGTTTGTATCCTATGAAAATAAGTACTATAACCACTATATTTTATCGGTTCCAGCTTTTTTTGGTCTTGATTTTAAACAAAGTGGAATTGAAACTGTCAAAAATCATCACTACCTGTTGCTCTTGGCTCCGAAAATTCTAATGAGAATATTTCAAAATCATTGTAAAAAAATTTCCTTCTAAAAAATTAATACGTTATTTAGAAAGTATAAAATTCATAATAATGTGTTTCTACTGAGATGCTTTAATGACTTATTTTCAAAATTTAAAATGTCTTATTAAAATTAATAAATTTAAATTTAAGAAGAAATGATCCATTTTAAGCATCAACATTTAGGGTATATTAAAATTTGATAAATTTACATGGTACATTTTAATTTTAAAATATAGAAAAATCTTAAAATCATGTTAATTTTAGGGCCGACTCTTATATTGAATCAGGGTTTTTAGTTTTGATTCTGGGTAAATGTGTATCCATTGACATCCCTGATTCAAAAATTCATGATACAAATTTGGTGTGAAATATAATGTACAACCATATTTCATCTAAAGATATTTGGTATTTTTATTATCAAATATCGCTCCTTAATTTTTTCCTAAATGTTCAAATTTTACCATGAAGTGGCATACATCATTAAGAAAGTTATCTAAAATTTTCATCTCCATTTTTAAAAGGTCATGCCCTTCTCTCTCTCTCAGTGGAAAAATGTTGGCTAAGCCTGTAAGATTCGGTAACTTAATGCTGGTGGAACTTGAACCCAGGTATTGAGTATAATTAGTCGTGTAGACTTTACCAATTAAGCTTGCTAGCATTTTCAATCGAAGAAGCTTTCACAACAACCACCTTTTGTTTAAGAGTGGTGGGATCGGAATACAGATTTAAAACAACAATTGAAAACATCGTTCTAAAAACTTCGGAAAAGCATAGAAAACGAGAGAAAAATAATGAAACATAAAATATATAAAATGTTTATTTTATATTTCCAATATAACAAGGTCTCAAAACATAATTATACATATTATGATGCCAAAAAAAGTTTATTTGTCAACCTATCTTTTTCTCAGAATAATAAACTGTTGAAAAAAATGAAAAACCGTAACATCAAGATATTATCTTCAAATCCCATATTTCGGCATTTATGAATCACTAAATTATATTATGTATCAAATCCCACATTAAAGAAAGAAAATGTCATTTTTTAAAAGAAAACAAAATTGTTTGAAATGTAAAAAAATTAATTTAAAACAACAAAAACAATATTTTTTCATTGAAAAAAGTGAAAATTTTAAATTAATTTACGTGTATTTAAAAAAAAGAAAAAAAAAAAAAGAAAAGAAGAAGAAGCTGGTTTTTGTTACTATGATGTCCACTATCAAAAGACGAGCCAACGAAGTGCAAAAGTGAATCCACATCAATGTGCACATATTTATCCAATAGAGTTTTATACATGAAGTTAGTACGTGGTGCCTTTAATTTTACACATGAAACAATATTTTTTTTTCTTTTGAGTGTCTGATGTGGGACTAAACTCAACACACCTCTGCACATGTGGATCAGATTGAGTCAAAGCATGTGAAGATATAAACTGGGTGATGTGAAGGAGAATAAGGCCCGCTCTGATACCATGATAAATTTAAGGGCCCAACTCAAAATCAATTGGCAATGAATGGAGAGGCATGAGAGCTTATAAGGAGAGAGACAAGGCTATGAATGTCAAATGTGGCACTAAACTTGACAGAAAGTGAGTTTTCTCCCTCCATAAGTGGAGAGAAGAGAGAAATGGAGAGAAACCCTTTTAAAATATTTATAATTCCAACACTACCCCCCTAGATCTATTTTAAGATATTTTAAAATTTCAAATTTGTCCCAATATCTCTCCTATCAATTTAAATATGGTGGAGACAAATTGAGTTTTTCTTCTCGTAATGGGTTTCTCTTCTCTCGACTTCTCTCAATCCAATCAAAGTGTAAAGAAGCAAAAAATATCTTAGCAACTCTTAAATCTAAGAAGGAAGGTGAAGTTGGAGAGGAATAAAACTACATACAAAGATGTGTAATAAATTTCAAAAAAATAGACAAGTTAGTTCAGTTGTGACGGCCACGAGATGATCATCCTCAGCTGATGGTATCACATCATGGAGATTCAAAGCTAATCCAATACCTTGCCTACTGGATTCAGATTGAACCAATATTCTGGGCAAGTTATCATCAGGCCCAAATAATAATGGGCTGGACCGTAGGCTCGCTGAAGCTTCCCCACAAGTCCCATTTGGTAATGTGTCAGGCTAGTCTGACAAACTCAGTATGAGTTTTGTGCCCACATGGATTGCCATATTGGGCCTCGGCAATCCAATACCACAACCTTCTACATTTCAACATAAGACTCAGATTTAAATAAATAAATAATGACATTTTTGGGTTTGAATAATTTATCCATGGTTTTGAAACTGGATGGCCACCAAACTCCCAAATTAAAATTTTGTGCTCTGCATCCCTATAACATTAGATCATGTTTTTGAATCCCATAAGGTGGTTCGGTCACAAAACTTTCATTACTAAGTAAAAAATAAAATAAAAAATGAGAGTGCTTCTCTTTGGTAAATCCTATAGTTTATATGTGTATATATATATATATATATATATATATAGGGACGGTTCAGCAACCCTAAAGTTTGTCAAGTTTGGTGCCAAACATTTTTCAAAATATGGGTTAGAAGCTTTGGAATGAGCTGATTTTTTGTGAGGATGATCTCTATGATGAGGAGATCATCCTCACCAAAAATCAGCATATTCCAAAACTTCTAACCCCATCAAAAGTGATTTACAAAAATTGGATGGTCCACGATTCTTCATCTTGTAAACTATGGTTAGAAGTTTTAAAATGAGCTGATTTTTTGTGAGGATGATCTCTTCACCGTAGAGATCATCCTTACAAAAAATCAGCATATTCCAAAACTTCTAACCCCATCAAAAGTGATTTACAAAAAATGTTTGGCACCAAACTTGGCAAATTTTAGGGTTGCCGAACTGCTCCCATATATATATATATATATATATATTTTTTGGTCGATTAAAGGGGGGTTAGGTAGACCCCCAATAAAAATAAAAAAAAAAGATTACAATCTATCATAGGCATGTCCATAAGCATCTTTACATATATAATGTCTACCAACTGCTGAGGTAGGTCCTTATGCTCAAAAATAACTCTGTCTAAAAAAGGAAGGAGCGAAGCAAGAAAGTCGGCAGCTTTGTTGCATTCACTATAGCAAAAGATGAACTCGATTCTTCGAAAGTAACTCCCTTTCATCTTAATAACTTTAACCAACCTATCCTTTCTCCATGGAATTGCTCCCTCCCCCTTAATGCATTCAATAGTCACTTGAGAGTCAACTCTGACCTCTAGCACTTTTGGATATTTTCCTCTTCCGCCGTTATCATTCCCTTGAGAATTGCTTGAAACTTATAGAAACTGTAACCAATTTCCTCCATATTCAAGTGAATTTCCATTGCAACATATCTTTTCTTACAACACCTTAATTAATGAAAGGGTGATTTAGACATGGCCCCCTACATTTTGGTGAATATTAGAGATACCCCCTATATTTTAAAACTAATGACTTGCCTTCCTTGACCTCAGTTTTTTTAATATATTAATTGAAAAGACATAAATGCCCTCATTTTCAATTTCTTGTCAAAATCCCATGTTTTTTATTCCTAAAACCAGTCATCTTCAAGCTTTGCAATCTGTATGATTTATTATTGAAATCTACTCAATTTATCTTCAATGCATCCCTTTCAATACAGGATTAACCTTTAGTGAAAAACCCTAGAGTTTTTAAGTAAAAAAACTTCATAGTTTTCTTTATCCCAAAAATCGTATTTTATATTTCTTTCCAAACCCAGAAATCTTCAAACTCTTCAACCTTTCTCTTAAAGTAATGTAATCAGTTCAACCTTATCTCCTATCCATCATGTTATATGTTGCCTTGACCCATGGTTGAAAATCTTAAATTTTTCCATCCAAATTCTTTCCTTTACACTAAAAAAAAAAAAAAATTAAAATTAAATAAAATAATGATCAACTTGCCTAAGAGTTTGAATGTTGAAAATAAATAGCATCTTAAGGTTGAAGATGAGGTCATAAATTTTAATCAAAGAGGTTGTAAGTGATGGATTTTGAGATGAAAAATTAATAGTTTTTATTAGAGATAGAAGATGAGGGTATTTGGGTATTTTTCTTTTAATCTATTAAGAAGACTGAGGTCAAGGCAGGCATGTCTTCAATTTCAAAGCATAGTGGGTATCTCTAATTATCACCAAAAAGTGGGGGACCATATCTAAATCACCCTTAATGAAATTATATGCGAAATACCAAATAAGCATAAACATGCATTAAATATTTACATCTTATTCCTTAGACACCCTTAATGAAATTATATGCGAAATACCAAATAAGCATAAACATGCATTAAATATTTACATCTTATTCCTTAGACTCTTCTTCTATAAAGATAAAAGGTAAAACATGAAAGAGTCATGATAATCTGACTTACCCACGTGGCATACTCAATCAACACCTCTAACGTGATATAAGCTCAAAAATCGTAGATCTGCTCTCCTTGAAATACACAATTATAATTTTTATGGGGAATCATACTTTTGTATCCCGAGGAGAGTAGACCTATGATTCCTGAGCCTATCACATTAGGGGTATCAATTGAGTATGTCACGTGGATAAGTCAGATTATCACGATTCTACACTCTCAGGATCTCATCCCCTCCCTTTAGGCGCCTATTACCATAATTAATAGAGAGATACTAGTACCATGCTAACTTTTACTAACGACACCCCAACTGTCCGCAATTCTTTTGTGATTTACATAGGAATTAGTGCGGCAACAACAACTCTCAATTAAAATGATATTAGAAAAAACCTGGTGTGGCAATAGAAGTCCTGATATTTTATCAAATTTATCTTTAAGTCCTAATAACCTGACTCCCCCCCACGTGGCATACTCAAAATACTCTCCTACTGTGACATGTGCTACAATCATAAATGTTTGCCTCAGGATACACATCCTTATAAATATGTGCAATTATATATCCTGAGGCAAAAAAAAAAAAGGTTTATGGTTCTAGCACATGCCACAGCAGGATAGTACTTTGAGTCTGCCACATGAGGGTGTCAGAAAATCTTTACTCTCCATCATTTTCATGATTTCTATCAAGAGTTCTGAGAATATCACTCGCGCTCAAATGACTTCATGACGTGGACAAGTGCATGAACCGTAGATATGTACGTCTCGTGATACACAATTCCCTTGGGATACATTTATGGGGAAGTGCAATCATATATCCCGAGACATACAAATCTACTACATCCGAACTTGTGACGTCATTTAAGTATGCCACCTAGTTAGTCATACTATCACTACTATTTCTATAAATCGATGATTCACTTGGTTTTCTTGGTTGAACGTCCGTTTGATCTAGTATTTTATCTCGGCTTTCATGCTAAATTATTCTAAGTTTATTTTCTTGTTTATAATAATGGATCGATGCTTACTCTACCAACGACATCTTAATCTCCACAAAGTTTTATATTTAATTAAGAATAAACAATTTGTTAATGAGCATCACATTGTGCTTAAAAAAAACTTGTTATTGCCATTATATATTGTGGCCATCATAAAATAAAAATAAAAAAACTTGATTTTTTTTTATTTTGAATTGTTTTTATTGTTTCTTTCAATTCTTATATATCAGCAAGTTGGGATTATAATTTCCTCAAATCTGTCCCCACAAAATCAATCTGCACTCTTCAAAGAGTTGTGATACACAAGAAAAATATTTATGATTATGCGTATCCCGATGCAAATGATATACGGTTCTATGATGGAGGTGTGTCAAAGGGGGGAGTCAAAAAATCGTTACTCTTGTAAAAAAAAAAAGATCAAACTAATTGGAAGACAATAATTACAACAATAACAACAACAAGATCGACAAAAAAACAAAGCCTTTGAAACAAAATCAATCCATGAACAATATTAAAATAAATAAAGATATAATTACACAAAAATTTACGTGGTTCCCACAAGATTAAAGCATGGCCATGGATCCGCACTAATTTGACTACGAAGAGAAAACTCTCTGTTAGATATTACATTTTTTCACTAAATAAAGAGAAATATGGACCTCCAAATAATGTAATTAAGATTTTAAAAACCAGTGAAAATATGAAAATTTGGTTTGATTGCCTCTATTCCACTTGATCCAAAGCCAAATCTTTTGTAATTTGTCGTGAGATGTCTAGTATTCTTGTTGGATTTAGACTTCAAGAGGCAAGAAAGTATCAAAAGGGACTTTTCCTGAAGCGGCATGAGATTTGGGGGCAGTGCTCCCAAGGCGAATTTTTTTTTTCTTTTTTGGGTATATAATGTATTTTTAAGTAGGGTTTTTTCATGTATTTGCTTTGTGAGATGGCCAAAGACAGAGAGTCTGTAATCTTTATCGTTGATTATCTATTACAAATTTAAATGCCCAAATCTCAAAACTAGGTAATTAATTAGTTTAAAAAACTAAAAGTTTTGATCTTCCAGTGTTTGGTTGTTCTTCCTCAAAATTTCAATAAATTATTATCAGGTGCTTGGTTGACTTTCTAAATGTAGGCCATTGGGCTTCTAAGACAATATTGTCCTTTAACTAAACCGTGATCAGATGTCTGTTTGCCCAAAACTAATTTCTATTTGGTTTGGGCCAAGGCCCATCAATACTGTTAAGAGATTGGATCGGATCCTTATTTCATCCAAAACCTTTTTGACCCATCTTAATTTTAGATCCCATTCCATTGACACCCCTAATCCTAAGAATATCAATGGATTGGTTTGGTATCCGATAAGAATGGATAAGGTCTTTGTCCACCTAAACCAAGTCCAATGGTCGTTCGATCGTCGTTGTGTTAGGTGGGACTTAGAGTTCTCTGGAGAGACCAATATTGTTTATCCTTCATCTTTCTATTGTCCGATGGAACTACTTCAAGACAAAACCTTCTTAGATCTTATTGGATATTATAAAGCAATCCCAATTACCTCTAGACACTTACTTAGGGTAGTGGAGGTTTTGCAAAGTAAAATCTACATTCCGATTTGCTGATAGATGAGTCGACCAAGTGTTTGTCTCTTGGTAGGTGTTTGATATCTCTTTTTTAGTTCAATGAACGTGAGGTGCTCTCCAACCATGCATCTTGCACACACCATGTGCCTAAGACCTAACATGGTGTTTGATTTTGATGTGACATTTTACTTAATAGTACAAGTCAGACGTTAACAACCTCCATAAACATGTTTTTTTACATTTATTCTTAATAAGGAATTATTATTTTATTTTTTATTTTAAAAATTAAGGGTTTTTGAATAATTATGTAGTAACATTTAAAAAAAAAAAGATTTTATAATATTTACAAAAGTATTGTTGCACAATTATTATTGAATCCTTACTCTTTTATATAGGGACATCATTGAGTACCTATGAGATTGGATTCTTATTGACATCCAAAATAACTATTTGGATCCCTAGTTAAGGACCGGATCTAATCCGATCCAAAGATAGATCTGTGTGAAACTTTATTAAACTTTATACTAAAACACCACTAACTATGCTTGTCGATGGATTGGGTTTGGATCAGATAGGAGTTGATCTAGAGTAAAATAGATTGGATCCCGTTTAATCGGATTTTATTGGATCTCAATATTAGGATCTAAATCCTAACCAATAACAACCAGTCTAGATCCAATCAAGTATAACTCGTTTTTGATAATCAAGGTATCCAAGCCTATTAGAGCACCCAACTACAACTCGTGCACATGCAATCCCTAAAGTTGGATTGATTGGAACTTGACATCGAGACCTCGACTTCTTGAGGTGTCATCTTGGATTCTTATCAAAACCCAAATTCTTAATTTGGATCCAATATTTTTTAGATAGAGCAGATTAAATTTTGGGTCTAACCCGATCCATTGACAATCCTATAATAATACCTTTAAAAAAAATAATAAAAAAAAAAGAGTAAAGGACAAAACAGACATTACAGCAAAAGTAGTACGGGTGGGTATTCTCATCATTTCAGACTAACCAATAATTAAGTGAAAGAAAACCAAAAATCAGAAAAAAAAAAAGATAAATATAGAAGACTTTGTATATGTGGAGAATAGGCGTCCACGTCAGCCCATGCGTAAACCTCGTACCCCCCCTACCGACAATACACACAAAAGGAAACTCGGCCCTCTTCCTTCCTCTATAAATTATTACTTTACTTTACTTTGCTTCTACAAATCAAACAACATTATCACTTCATCCTATTGTGGGCCCCCAACACCCTTATAATATAATATATTATAATATTTTAGAAAAAACTTCACATCAAATCCCACACATTGAAGCACCACTTATTCCCTACCTATATTATTTATTATTAATTATTAAAAATTAAAAGTAAGATGAGGAGGATGGTACGTCATCCATAGTACCTTCAAAGCTTACAACAATGTCAAATATGATTTCCATGGTTTGTGGGCCTAAGGTTGAATCCCATTATAATTTTTTTTTAAATCTTTGTTCCCTTTTTACTATTTTAGCCCTTCTATCCCAACAAAATTTCTTAATTATCATATTTGAAAATTTTAAGAGCCTAACGTTGTGTTTGGATTGAGAGAAATGGAGAGAAGTAAAGAAAAGAGAAAATCAACGAGTTTATCTTCATTTTTCTTGTTTGGATTGTTAGGTGGGGGAAAGAAGAAAAAAGAATTGGAGAGAATAGGAGAGGAAAAAAAATATGAGTTTTCTTTCTCTCCAAAATTATAAAATATTTTATAATTCTAACTTTTTTCTCTAGATTTCTTTTTTTTATTTTAAATTTTCAAAGTTATCCCAAGTTCTCTCCTGTCAATTTAAACATGATGAAGATAAATTAAATTTCTTTTCTTTCCACTTCTTTCAATCCAAACATAACCTAATGTTGTGTTTGGATTGAGAGAAATGGAAAGAAGAGAATAGAAAATAAATGAGTTTTGTTCCACTTCTCTTGTTTGGATTGTTAAGAGGATAGAGAAGAGAAAAGAATTAGAGAGAAGAAGAGAGAAAAATCGGTGAGTTTTCTTTCTCTCCAAAAGTGGAGAGAAGATGAGAGAAATGAAGATAAAGTCTTTTAAAATATTTTATAATTTCAACTCTTCCCTAGATCTCTTTTAAGATATTTTAAATTTTCAAAATTATCCTCAATTCTCTCCTATTAATCCAAACATGGTGGAGAGAAATTGAATTTCTCTTCTCTTCTCTTAATGAGTTTATCTTCTTTTCACTTCTCTCAATCCAAACATAGCCTAAGAGTGTATTTGTTTATCTCGATTGGGATGTTGATTGTCGGTCTTGCCAAACAAAATTAATGCTTAAGATCTCAATTGATATCTTGTTGTTGAAATTCTCTGACAACTTTCTAAAAAGTATTTTCAAATAAGACCTAAAACTTGCTAACAAATGCCATTATTTTTTCAATAAGTGCCATCATATTTATTTGTATTATCTCCATCAATATTTATTTGGGCTTACATAACGCTCTTTTAACACCTTCAAATCAAATATTTCTTTTATTTGGAGATTATAATGGATCATTATTGAATGTGTTTAAATCATTTCGGTCAACCTTCTCTTAAAATTGAGGTTATTCCTACATGTTTTTGGATGTATTCATTTTTTTAACTTTATCTTTTCAGTCTTTCAACTCGATATCCTCACCACTTTATTTTTTTGGCTTATCGTGGTATCTCTATCCTTCACGTGAGACTAATTCCATAGTCAAACGCACCGGCCCCTCAAAAAGTCCTATAGGCAACTGGTTGAGTCAAGGGTCAATCGGACCCTAAAGGGTGCACCAAAGCTCAGCTTCCCACTAGGCCTACCCCTTGGGGTTAATATCCTCATAACTTTATCATTCAAAATTCAACTCCATTAAACATAATCATTTTTATTATTGTTATATATACATATATAATTTGATTTGCACATGACCATCAGATGATATTTAGAAATACAACTCCAATTCAACCATCTAACTTTGATTTTATTGACAATCTTTCTTCCAGATTTTATTTTATTTTTGACCTGATAGTACGACTAGTCAAGATGAGGCAACTTGCCTCTCAGAGCATCATATCTCCCAAATCTCTTAGATTGGTAAGTAGAAATAAATCTTTGTGGATGACCAACAGGGGGCTTGAACTCAACACCTCTCTCTTTTTGGAGGGATGCCTTGGCCAATACAACCAAAGCTCTTTGATTTTCTCTCATACTTATATATAATAGATATAAGAAAATGAATTTGATTACTCTAAGATAGTTCTAGACTTTAAAATTTTAGTGAAAATTCATTCTCTTAATACCAGTATTAAAATACAAGTCACATACTTCATCTTATTTTTATTTATTATAAAGCCTTGGATTCGAACATCTCTCTGTAATTACTCTCTATTCCTAATTACTTTTTTCGAAGATAGTTTTTGTTACTTTAAAGTAAAAATATCGACAACCCAATTAGAAAATTTTATATGGGCTATTAATAATATTTTTAGGTTTTATTATTTTAAATCTTGACAACCAAGGATTAATAATGTAAGGGCACCATTGGAATGACGTTTAGCTTTTATAAATAATTATTTTTATATAATATAAAACAGTGGGCAGATATCCGGTCGAGATCCGTATCTATCCATTTATGGTCATGGTGGGGGCATTTCTAATTTTTAATAATTTCTTTCTTCTCCCCTTTAAATAACTATTTTTAAAAAGAAAAATTAATAAATTTCCTAAAAAACCCAGAATGGAATGATTAAGAAATTATTAATCTAATAATAGAAAATAAGAAAGTCCTAACAACAACATGAACCGTTGGATTGTATCAACAATCTCATCACAAAAGATTAAGGGCTAGTGTTGCTTAGAGTAAGTGGGCCGTACGAGTTCTTTTTATATTATTAATGTGGGCCCCACCTAAGAAGCTGTTTCAATTTAACAATATTTTATGTTTGATTGAACGACGTCCACAACCTTAGGAGACAAAAAAATAAAAATAAAATAAAACAAAAGATTCGATAAATATAAGAAAATGAAAAGGGCAATTTTGAGGTAGACTTTTGTGAAAATTAGAGATAACTCCTTGTATTTTCAAACTTATGACATACCCCTTGACTTCAATCTTGCATAAGAGACCAATAAAATGTCTCAATTACCATCACCTTCAACCTCTGCTAAGATTCCTTAGATTTTTTTTTTTTCGATGACGTGGAGTTCCAGACTCGTAGGCCTGACTAGTAGGGGCAAAACGATGAGTTTGAACAATTAGGACATTCAAACGTGAAAAATGCGGGAAATGCGATTTAGGGAGTAATTAGAAATAATTTTTTTACTAAATGGATTATTAAGAAAGACCCTAAAATTTAGTGACTAATTATAAGGAACTACCTCTATTAGGATGCTTTAAGTAATTTTTTCAAAGAATCTACATTCTATTGCAAATGAATCGCAAGTAGAACTCATTATTCAAACGTTTCAAACCCTTTCTCACTTCTTCAACATTCTTCTATCTTCAACCACCTTCAATCTCAAGAAAGAGATGGAATCTTTCAAAGAAAAATTAAAAGTTTTTGGCAAAAGATTGAGAGGACTATCATTTGAAGAGATTAATTAAAAGAGTCGTGATAACTAACTTAGGCACATGACATACTCAATCAACACCATGTTCTCCTCGGGATACAATACTACATCTTTTTATCAGGAATCATAATTTTAAATCCCGAAAAGAGTAGATCTACAGTTCCTGAGCTAGTCACGTCAAGGGTGTCAATTGAGTATGTCATGTGGGTGAGTCAAATTATCACGATTCTAATTAAAAATATAAACGAGAGAGATTGATAATAATTTTCTTTTTAATTTGAAAAAAAAAATCAAGATTTTTTGAAAGACAATTAAGGATAAGGATATTTCGATCATTTTATCAATAACATCAAAGACCCCACACAAGGGAAAATATGTATTGTCATCATCAGTTTAAAATATAAAAGGTTATCTCTAATTTTCATGAAAATCCATTGGTACCTAAAAATTACCCGAAAAAGAAATAAATAAAATTCTAAATCAATGAGGTGTACGTGGCAGCTAACTATTGGTAAATAGTGGGAGACAGGTGGTGGTGTCATTGTCTTAGGAGAAAGTGACTGGCATTACTGGCTATAACCGGTTAGAAAGGTCGAATTCGTTGTGATTGCTAAGGTTACCACATTAGGAAAAAAGGGTTTTTTTTTTTAAATTGAAGGATTACCATGAGAGGAAAGGTTTAACGTGGGATGGATGGATGACCATTCCCTCGTTTATACGTCAACATTTCTTTGTCTTGGATGGGACTGAACGGTTGTGATTTGTTTTGGGTTTGTTATTTAAGGTATAATAATTTGATTGGTAGGAGGATTTGAGGATGACTTGTCTCCATTAGTGGAGGTATTTGTTTCAAAATGCTAGTAAAGTGTTGCTGTGCAATTACTTATATATCCTTAGGTTTGATGTATAGATTTATTTGAAAACATATGTGGTGGTAAATTTTCTCAAGATGTTTCAGTTCTTAAAATTTGATTTTTATAACAATACTTCGACGATCAATTCAATCGAGAATTTAACAAATTAACAATATGAATATCAAAAGTCTCATATATTTATCTTGATTGGACATTTTATTTATACATTTCTCATTGGAGTCCTTCAAAATCTGAATTTTCTAAATTTGAATTTATTTTTAATTTAAAATATTTTTTATGAATTAACTTCTTTCTAATTATGTGAGATTTTATAATTATTTTCATGTGTCTCTAGGTATATGAGATCTTCATCTTGATTTTCGAAGGCACAAACGTGCTTAATTAAATAAGATTTTACATTTGTGCTCAGAAACATGCATGGACATCTAACATGACTTCAAGCTCTACTAGTCCTGGATTTAGAGTGACTTCAACATGGGAATATTTGCTCAGAAGATATTTCATGTTTGGTGTATTAATAACGGCATCCAAGAATATATTACCTAGTCCAATTTTAAGTTAGTTCTTGATTAATTTGATTTCAACATTAAACTAGTTATGTGTGCTTTCAATTTTTTTTGTATTGAATAATGCTGAAGTGACCTCAAGATTGGACCTCACACCGCACATCTTGACGTGAAAGTGTATGGGAATCATAGATGCTTTTCCTCAATATATGATGAAAAAGTATTTATGATTTCTACCACTTTCACGTCAAGAAATGCAATATGAGGTCCAATCTTGACGTCAGTCCATCGTGACTCTTTTATTTTTATTTTTTTCACTTTCCATTTAAAGACATGAAAGAATTGAATCAATTTTAGGACGAAATTCTAACCTTCATATTAAGCCAATACACACACACACACACACAACCTAGTGTTGTCCAAATAAACGAGAATTTCACTATATTACAAATAGCTTTGAGGCACCTAAATATAGATACAAAGTGGGCTCGCTTTGTATATGATCGATTTTAAATGACACTTTGGAGAAATATTTTGATTCCTATGTGAGGTATGAAAATGTGGACCTAACAAAGTTACCAAATTAGGCTTATAAAATTCAGATTTGAGCCAACCTTGACTGGTCTCCAGGGGTGAAGCTAGGATTTTGCTCATGTGGGGGCAACCAAGAGTAAAATCTTTAGGTGGGGGACAACTAAAAGTGGAAAAAAAAATTGTAGGGGCAATAGTGGCAAAATTTGTTATTCACTGCTAAAATCTATTGCAATAGTTCACTAGTTCTTGTGAGGGCAAGTGCCCCCACTGTTAATTCGTCCATGCTGGTCTCAAAATTTTGATTCTCAATTAGACGATATGATTATCAAGTTCTGTAGAGGTATATTAATGCAGTATATGATTTGTAGTGTCCCCTTTAGCATGGTACATGAAAGGGTTTTTTATTTTTATTTTTTATAAACAAATAAGTTAGTGATTAATAATTAGTAGGTGAAGACAGGTTTTGATGTGACACGTGTTATAGTAATGTGGTGGTTATTTTTTATTGTTGCAAGTCAACTAGATAAATTCACTTTTTCTAAGTATCTTGAAATTTCATTCAAGAATATTGTTTGAAAATTTGCACAACTCAAGGTTTGTGCAATGAACTACTCATTTATTTCTAATTCTTCTAGGAAAAAAACATCCAAATAGAGGGGGATAGAGAGGATTAATAAAATTGAGGGAAAACATTAAAAACACACACATTTTTTCATCGTTGATATGCAATGATGATTTGGGGACAAATTCTAATACCCTCAATCCATTGTCCACGTTTCACATCAGGTAGAAGCGGAGCCAAGATTTTTGGTCAGTGGGGGCTAGATCATCGTTATTTTTTTTAAAAGAGATTTATTGGGCAAAACTTACTATCTCACTTTTGTTATAAAAACCTCCTTGGAGTTCCGACAACTCCAAGGGAGCCTTACTTTATCAAGTTTGTCACCTAACAAACCTTTGAGTGTGATACTAGGATCCACATCGTTTTAAAATATTAAATACTTATAATGGCCGCATTTCACTAAATCATATATATAGGATTAGGATCCGTAGACACATAAAGCTACTCATAAGTTACAACATGTTTTGTCTTATATGGGCAAAAATGTTTGGAATGGGCTGATTTTTTGTGAGGATGATATATATGGTGAGGAGATCATCCTTGCCAAAAATCAGCCCATTATAAAACTTCTAGCCCCATGTTTACAAGTTGAAAAATTTTAGATCGTCCAATTTTTGTAAATCACTTTTGATGTGGTTAGAAGTTTTGGAATTAAATGATTTGCAATGATGATCCCCTCACCATAGAGATCATCCTCACAAAAAATCAGCCCATTCCGAACCTTTTTAACCATATAAGACAAAAACATTGTAACTTTATGAGTAGCTTTACGTGACTACGAAACCCCACCCATATATATATGGGAAATGTTTAGGAACAAACATTTTCGCAAAACATTTTTCAAAACATAGGTTAGAGGTTTTGGAATGGGCTGATTTTTGGTGAGGATGATCTCTACGATGAAGAGAACATCATCACCAAAAATCAGCCCATTCCAAAACTTCTAACCCCATCAAAAATGATTTACAAAAAATGGACGGCCCACGATTTTTCAACTTGTAAACATGGGGCTAGAAGTTTTGGAATTGGTTGATTTTTGGTGAGGATGATCTCCTCACCGTAGAGATCATCCTCATCAAAAATCAACCCATTCCAAAACCTCTAACCCATGTTTTGAAAAATGTTTTGCCAAAATGTTTGTTGTTGAACGGGACCCTCTATATATATATATATATATATATGGGTAGCGTTCTTTTGATAAAATCTTAGACAACACTCTAGAAAAAACATTTTGTCTTATATGGGCTAAAAAATTTTAAATGGGTTGATTTTTTGTGAGAAAAATCTCTATGGTAAGAAAAGCATTCTTACAAAAAATCAGCCAATTCTGAAATTTCTAACCTAGTTTATAAGTTGAAGAATTGTGAACCATAAATTGTTTAACGTTAGTTTGTAACCACTTTTCAAAGGGTTAGAAGTTTCAAAATTGGCTTGTTTTTTGTGAGGAAGATCTACTGACTATAGAAATCATCTTCACAAAATATCAGTCCATTGCAAAACTTTTTAGTTATATAGGATAAAACTTTGTATAGGATTTTGTCAAAATAACCCGACCGCGTTCGAAGGCCCTAAAGAGAGCCAAACATTTTTACAATGCATGTGTAAGAAGTTTTGGAATGAGTATGATGATCTCTATGACGAGAAGATCATCCTCGCCAAAAATCAACTCATTATGAAACTTCTAATCCTATAAAAAGTGATTTACAAAAATCAGACAGTCCAGGATTCTTCAACTTGTAGACTAGAGTTAGAAATTTCGAAATAAACTGATTTTTAGTGAGGACGATCTCTTCACCATAGAGATCATCCTCACAAAAAATCAGCTTTTTACGAAAATTTTAACTCCTATTTTGAAAAATATTTTGCTCTCTTTAAGGCCTTTGAACGCATCCCTATATATATCAACATCTATTCCCTCCCAAACCTCGTATTAAACCTAAATACATTTTATTTATTATTATTATGTTTTTAATTTGAGTTTTATCAAAATGTAATTAGGTTCATTCAACGAGCCCAACTTGCCCAATCTGACCATACAATCCAAAATTACCAAATTCAAGCTCACCCTAGTTCAATCCGATTTTAGAAGATCAAGCTTAGGTTGATCTTGGGTTAGTGAGTTTAGACCAGATGGTTGGATTGAGTTGTGCTCAAGTCAAGAGTTCTACACTTGGGTTGAGTCTAGGTTTACCCTCCAACCTGCCCAGGTTGTATCCGAAACTCAAATTGATCAACTCAACCAAGCTTTTCATAAAAATGTGCGAATCGATTCAACTTGAAAACCTACTTTTTGGTAAATCAAGTCCATTCGGACTACTGGTGAAGTTTAAAACTATGGATACTATACCAATAATGTGAGGGTACTTTTGTCATTTCACAATTTCTGTCAAAAAAAGAAAAAAAGACGACAGTCAAGGGTGTAGCATCAATTTACAAGTGCAAGGGTATCTCGAATATTCACCAACACACAAAGGGGTAATTCCTAAATTACCCCAAATGTAAAACAATCAAGAAATAGGAATCATTGGTAACAAGAGAGAGCATTCTTTTGATCCCTCTCTCTCTCTCTCTCTCTCTCTCTCAAATTAAAAGTAGGAGAAAAATGGGGTGAACAGAAATGCAATTGCTTCATGTTCCATGGAACCCAACGCACACAGAAGTGATTCCATCCCAACTTTCACAAACACTCTCATTATGTAAGAAATCCTTCTGTTTTGTTATTTTGGCTTTGATTTAATGTTTTTGATCTTTAATTCGTATCCAACTCTTCAATTTTTCGGATCCGATCGTCTCTATTTTAATCTCTCTTCAAAGCTTTCTGAAGCAAGAAATTCGACTAAAAGAGTCTGCAACCTTCTAGAATCTTCTTCTTCTTCTCAAGATTAAAAAATACAAAATCGAACAACAGATTAGAAACAAAGTTCAAAGGAAGAGAAACAGTGATGTTGGATCTTAATATTGGTGTATCTTCCGATTCGACCTTCGAAGAAGATGAGTTGACGATGATGATAATGGAGAAGAAGCTTCCAGAAGGTTCTGGAACGCAAATGGATGATTCTGGAACTTCGAATTCCTCTGTCGTTAATGCTGAAGCTTCTTACAATGGAGGAGACGAAGATTCCTTCTCCTCTTACACCAATCGCTCTCACTTCGCCTTTAACTTCGACATCATCAAAAACAAAAACTCCATCGAAGAAGACGAGAACGAGAGAGAGAATCTGACTTTGAAGTCGAGTTTCGTTACAAGGGATCTCTTCCCAGCGAGCGATGGTGGGGTCGCCTTGGGTCCGTCTTCGGCTTCGGCTTCTTCAGCGCAGCCACATTGGGTGAATCTCTCGTTCCGCAAGATTGACTCTGGTCTACCAGAAGTCAAAGTCTTACAGCCGCAACAACCTCAGGTGAAGAAAAGTAGAAGAGGGCCGAGGTCTCGTAGCTCTCAGTATCGTGGAGTGACTTTTTATCGAAGAACAGGAAGATGGGAATCTCACATCTGGTAAGAACTTTAAACAATCTTATGTTGCTTCTCAAGTTTAAATTGATCTTCGATTTTTAATGGGTTTTGCCCTTTTTTGTATATTTTGATCGAATTTTTTCCTTTTTATGATTATGGATTGTTAGAATAATCTGATTTTGCTTCTCAAGTTTAAATTGATCTTTAATCTTTTATGGGTTTTTCTCTTTTTTGTATATTTTGATTGAATTTTTTGTTTTTATGATCAGGGATTGTGGGAAACAAGTGTATTTGGGTAAGGAGTTGATCTCTCTGTTTTGGTTAAATTTCATTATCTGTTGTTCTATTTTCTTCTTATTTTGGGTTTTTTTTATTTTATGGATTTGAATGTTGGGTTTGTTAGGTGGGTTTGATACTGCTCATGCTGCGGCTAGGTAAGAATCAATTTTGATGAATACCCTAGTAATTTATAGTTGTTTTGGGTGAATTGACTCTCATTTGGGTTTTCTAATTAAAGGGCATATGATCGAGCTGCAATTAAGTTTCGAGGAGTCGATGCCGACATCAATTTCACTCTTAGTGATTATGATGAGGACATGAAACAGGTGAGGATTAGGGTAAATGTTGCTGATCGAATTTTCTTTGTGTTTTAATGGGATTTTTAAATTGGGGTTTTTTTTTTGTTTGATCCAAGTTTCAGATGAGGAACCTTACCAAGGAAGAATTTGTGCACATTCTTCGTCGCCAGAGCACAGGATTTTCAAGGGGAAGCTCAAAATATAGAGGGGTTACACTTCACAAATGTGGACGATGGGAAGCTCGTATGGGGCAATTCCTCGGCAAGAAGTAAGGAACCCACAAAATGAAATTCTGATTCTTGATGATCTTATTCTATTTTAGATGTAGATGATAGGTTTAAGCATAGTAACAAAGTTCGGATTCGACAATTACTTGGTGGGGTTTCAATTTGGTTGATTCGGATAAATTCAGGAAAGTTTTGTGAAAAAATCGTCAAAATTTCAGAGATTATACAACATATGTTTTTGGATTTCTTACCAAACCCTATCACAATCAACCTCTCTAAAAATCCTAGTCTTTTCTTGATGTTTGATTAATTCATCAATTTGTTGATTTAATCGGCTAACCCTTAATTTCGGAGAATTTTTAGAAACTTCTCATTGGGAATTATTCTTAGATGCCTTGGTAAAAGAATTATTTGGGAATTCTATTTTCAGCAATAATAATATGGTACTTGCTTGTAGGTATATATATCTTGGGCTATTCGACAGCGAAGAAGAAGCTGCAAGGTCCTACTTATCATAAATTTTTTCAACCTTCCTAATACTCAATTACTTCCCCCGAAGTCTTAATTTTGGTTTTACTAACACAGATCTCTGTTTTGGTTTTTTGGCAATCAGGGCGTATGACAAGGCAGCAATCAAATGTAATGGAAGGGAAGCAGTCACCAACTTTGAGCTGAGTACATATGAGGGGGAGATAATTTCCAAGTCTGACAATGGAGGTATTAGCTTATATCATTGGTCCTGTCTTGTTCAATGTTTTAATGGAGAATGTCAGCCTCCAAGAAATCCCTTTTATGTGAACCCATCCTTAATGTGTTTCCTAATTGCAGGCACTGACCACAATCTTGACCTGAACTTGGGAATTTCTCTGTCTTCTTCTGCTGATGGTTCAAAGGGGAATGGCAATGTGGTGGGTTTCCAATCCCAGTATGTCCCTTTCGAAATTTCCAATGCCAGGAGAGCAAGGGTAACATTCAAACTAGAAATCAAAGCTCATTCTATGTATTCCATCAATACATTTAAAACTAGGAATCACTCATTTTCAGATGTTTGAATCTTGTTAGGCAAACTTACGAAATTAGCTTACATAGTTGCACAAAATAAATAATAATTTTTAATATCTGAACTTACAAGTAGTGAGTCTTGATTTTCTTCACCCATGGATAGTTGTGGTGAAAAATTTTCATTGATTGTGCCATTGGTAATAGCTACTGATAGTCTCTACTTTGTTATTGTCTTACAGCCTTCGGCAATAGTGGGTGGTGAACTCACCCATGGCCTAGCAACGGCATCCGAGCACCCTCCCATCTGGACTGGTGCATATCCCAGTTGCTTTCCCAATTATGAGGTAATTTTTTTTATTTAATCTAATTCTCTTTGATAATTTATTTCTGGAAGGGACAAAAACACTACTATATGTCTGTCCTATCTTATCAAACTTTTAAACGAAGTCGCACCTTTAATATGTCACTGATTAGCTTCTCAATGGCTTAATTCTTTTCTTTTTTTTATCCTTTTTCTTTTAGCTTCTCTGTGTTTAATGTTTAATTTCCAGACTCAAGTTTGTGCCTTATCTCAGTTTTAATGTTTCCTTCAATCAACCATTCCTCAACTTGCCCAACCCACTGCACCACAGTGATCAATTTTGTCTTAATTAGCAATCTTCCCCTCATAGAAGATCCCCAATTTGCAATAACTAGAGTGATGTATCACTTTTGATGGCTATTGTAACCTTTTGTTCTAATTTTGAGTTTTTGAAATTTTGGCTTATTATATTTGGGAAGAATTTTTTTTAACCACATTTTAGTAGAAAAATCTTGCTAATTTGTTTGATTTAAATTGTTGGTGTATTTCATTTGTTGTGAGTTGTGACACATAGTTTATTATTGTTTCTTAAATATATAGGAAAGAGTGATAGAGAAGAGGGTCGAAGTAGGTCCACCCTTGAACTGGGCGTGGCAAATGCATGGCCACGGTGGCACGGCTACCCCAATTCCACTGTTCTCTACTGCAGCATCATCAGGATTCTCTTCTTCGTCTACCACTTCAGCCCTCCCTCCAAATAACACCACTACCCTCCATCACCCCTACCCTCCATCAAATGCCCCCACATCTCACTACATTTACAGGAGCTGATACCACCAAAATGCAACACATCTCCCTCTATACAGGAAAGATATGTTTCTGCACCCACAACATTCATGTCTCTCTTCTTATTGAAACTAGGTTTTTCATACACCAAGATCTCATATACAAGTAATCTCTCTCTCTCTCTCTTTCCCCCTTATATTGTACTTGCTGCTGCATAACACTTTAGTTATATTTGTGTATTAGAGGATTGTATGTGGTTTGGACCCTTTCTTTTAAATGGGGATCTGTAAGGATTGCATGGGTGAATTTGGCCTTCAACATTAACATGAGCTTTTGATTTACTTTATTTTGATCCCCCATATTTCCTTGGTTTTGTTTCACGTGTTCTGTGTAATTTGTATAGCTGTGGAAGTGCCATGGTTTTAAATCTCGTCCATGATTGAGATGACTTGGGCCGAGTCATCTTGATATCGGCCATGAATTGCATCTCACATCTGCAGAATCTCGCGAGGTAAATGAGTTTAGTCGGATGATATTTTGAAAATCTCGGTACGGAAATTTTGTATACTTTAATGAAAATAATTAATTATTTTTAGAATTTAAACATTTATTATCTAAATAAAATACGATTTTATAATAAATAATCTCATCTACCTTATTTTATAATAATAAAAATTATAATTATTTTCATGATTAGTCTACTACAAGAACAATAAGAGAGATCTAATCATCTAATACCTAAAGCCTTGCTGGGGGTTGTCTGTTTTATTCTTTGGAGTTGTGTTAAAGCCCGAGACACCTTGTTCTGGTGTCTACTAGTACATGTACTAGTCTACGTATGTTATTTAGGATCCTAACTTAAGAAAGATGGCTACAAGGATGGGTGCTGGTAGGTCCCACTTTATTAAATTTGGGCTGAATCCTTCTGTCACTGTGAGTACAATACAATTATTGTTATTTCTAAGAAAAAAAAAAGTTGATTTATCCTTTTTGGATTTTTGCAAACTGGTGACATGTGCCATTGACTTCAGTCTTCACTGAAAGACTAGGCGAAATTGACTTTGATGCCTGTTTTCAATCTCCAACCAAGAATCCTTCATCGCTCTCCACTCTAAAACTCGTCTTCGACATATGGATAAATTTCTCTTATAGTTGGATAAGTGACCTAATACCGCCTTAAGTCTCCTGTTGTTTTCTTGGATCTGGATGTAAAACATTTTGATAATAAAGTCGGTAGAAAATTCAATTGGGTATAGGTTCAAGAAGAAAAAAATTGCATACATTTATCTTTAATTGATTCTTTATTGAAAAATGTCAAGGATTTCATCAAACATGACCATTGGGATGTTAGGTATTCCCAATAATAAAAAATGTATATCTATGAAAAAATATGTTAATTCCTAGAAGATTTGGGATTGATCTTTAGGAAATCTGTGTTTTTCCTTAAATCCTAATGGTCTTGTTGATGGAGTGCCTCCACAATGGGTTGAAGGTAAAGGTCCTTTCCTATTTATAGAGTCAAGAATATCTAGGTGTACCATGAATTATTGATTTTGGTTGAAAAAATATTTTGTAAGAACAATTAAGAGTGAATTTTTATTTTTATTTTTGTTTGTGAGGATAGTAGTGGTGGATTTTTTTATTTGCCACCTAATATCCATTGCAATAGCTCATTAATTTATAGACTTTCATATTCTTATGGGGGCAAGTGCCTCTGCATAAATCCACCCTTGACTATCTTGTTAACAAGAGTTAACACGTGTTGGCTCCCTACATCTACTATTTACGTAACGTACTTATGTGATGTGGGGGAAGATGTTATCATCTTCTATATCTATCTCAGTAGGTCAATCATTTTATTAATTCCAAATGTTTTATTGGTTGTCAGGTTATCCAAATCTTTATAATTATAAGTGGCATTTATAATGAGAGAAGATGGAGTAGAAGTGGTTCGACACCAAAATTTGAGGGTTTATAAATACCCTCACTTTTACAATTAAATTTAATATAATCAAGATTATTTTGATAAAAATCAAAGAAAATTACAACCCATGGTTGTATAATAACGTTCCTTAATTATTAAATTGCAAAACTATCATTTTTACTATATAATTTAAAAGAAAAAATTTAATTAATTTTTTAAATTACAAATAAACCCTTTTGATACATGTGTCAACTTCTAGTTGTCAAAATGTTTACTTGGTTAGTTGGCCCTCCTTATTTTCTTGGTCTCGTTATATTAGGTTGGAAGAGGACTTTTACTGCCCTTATGATGGTTACATCTCCTAAAAAATAAATGGAGACCCTATTCACCTTATCCCTTATATATCTATATCCTTAGCTTTCTAAACTGAAATTTGGAATAACCGGGACATATTAGTAATTTTAACGAATATATATTATTTATTTTTCACCAAGGAAATTAAGAAATATCCTCGTGACAAACATTGTAGTACATGTGCTCCACGTGGTTGTTGCGTCTAAGATGAGGCCCAGGTATGGAGTTAGTAAGGTGCCCCCACAAAATTTTGAGACACTCCTTTATTTTCATCTATTTACATTGCCTATTTGTCCCCACTCCCTCACCTCTCTTCCCATTTGCTCCCACACCCTCATCTCCCTCCAATTTTTGCCCCCCCCCCCCCCTCCCTCAATTTTTTGTTGATCACATCGGCTCTTAACCTGGCCTTCTCATATATTAATTGGAAATGACTCAAGTATTCGATTCTTTAACTTCTAATAAAAAAAATCTCTGAATTTTTCTTAAAAATCATTCATCTTCAAGTTCTTCAATTATACAACTAATCAAATTTGCCCTCACTACAAGAAAATCTTGGTTCTGCCCTTAATGAGGCTTGTAAAAGGTGGTGCTTTCTTGTGGAGGAATATTGAAATTTAATAAGAGGATCCTAACCTCAAGATCTATATTACCTTTGAAGATGTTGTAAAGCAGCATCGATTGATAAGTTGATAATATATATCATAACCCATTTAATGGGCTTGTATCATTTTTATGCAATTTTTATTTTTTTTATTGGGAGTGAGGTATTTAGACTTCTTAGAACACCTGACTAATCCTCGGGAAATGTGTAGTCCACTACATCTATGTACAAAATGTAATTTCTAGGAAAAATTTGTAAGTGTAACCTTTAAAGGGGGATTCGAACTGAAGACCTCCAATTCTTGAGGATGTGGTCTTGGCCATCTCAACAACTACACTAACCATTAGATGGTTAGGTTTTTTTCTCACTTATGCCCTATCTTTGCATAAGAAGAGACGAGGGAGGGACATCAATGTAATTTTCATTCTAAATCTCTGAAACCAAAAGTGTTCAACGGTCAAAAATTGGGACACAGAATACTCATTCTGCCAAGGGTGTATTTATAGTAGGGTACTTGCCCCAATGATATAGATAATAACGACAAAAATAAAATCTGTCACTATTGCCCCTCACAATTAATTTTAAAATTTGTAAGGGTTTTAATTGCCTCCAACATAGAAAAAGTCTTGGTTCACCCTTACACTCTACCCATAAAGTCTTTAATCATGAACTCATGGTTCTTCCATGGAGTTAAATATTAAAAATTGGTTGAAATCCGTAGACTCATGAAAGTGAATTCATGTGTTCACATGCAATCTCAATCATGTATATGTGAGATCCAACAATTGAGATTTATCTTAAAGATCCGTGTTATACTCTTGAGATACACATTGTATCCCAATCATCTGGATCTCACATATACATAATCGGGATTGTGAGTAAACTTATGAGTTCATTTTTCTCATGTTTACGACGCCTAACCCATTAAATATTGACTGCATTTCACAAGCCCCAAAAACTAACAAAAAAAAATGATTGAATTAAAAAAAAAACTGTCTAATCGATTTTCTCTATTATTTTATCTTTTAAATCATTGATATGAAAAAAATAATAATAATAATTCTCAGATGTTAAATCAAAGTTGAAAAGAAAATCAACTCTATGGAAAAAAGAAAAATTAAGGGTTTGTAAAATAAATCAAAGCTTTTTACCTAAGAATCAAAGAGTTTGACCACGATGAATATTTATTGAAAAATAAATAAATAATCAATTGAAGAGAAGGGTGTTTCAGTAATTTTACATCAGTAGAACAAACCGTGGAGGGCAGTCTCCAAACCTATTTGTTTTTCTTAATACTAATGATGGACAGAAAACATCAATCAAACAGAATTTCTACTATATTTAAGTGGGTCCACATATGCCACGTGGCACTATGTTATTAGTATAGTAGGGGTCTCGTCTTATAGCTGTCACACAAACGTTTGGGTACGACACTGTCTCATGGCCTAACAATTGTCCACTCTCATGCGTTGTCAAATCAGTCACACGTACGTAGGACTTAGGCCTTAGGGAAGTTTACTGTTTATCTAAGGTAGTCTTCCTGTACGCCACGGTGGATCGTCATCCCAAGGTCTGCAACAGTTAATGTCTTAATGATCCAATTGAGGACATTCGGATGACTGCTCCCTAGAGCTGACGGTATGATTTTCCAACTGTTTTTTGTCTCTTTAGTTGATGCTCGAAAACGATGTCACTTCGGCGTGGCTTGTCTTTCTTTGTTTTGGGCCCCCATTGAATACGAACGGTTTGACCCCACGTATGTATTGGCTACATTGCTGGTCTCACATTTCAATTACAAGTCTGATAGAGGATTTTAGCCCTATGATCCGAATAAAACTTCGCGTGGGATAATGGTTCAAAATGGAGTGTTTTTCCTCATTAAAATCATAAAGTATAACACTGGTAAAATCAATATTTCATCAAGATCTTACACGTATCTTAATGAAAGCATGAGATAGAGGGCAGAGAAGTGACTGTGAAAAGTAAGTGATACTCGGAACAGGTCACTGATCTAGTCTTGCCCAGTAGAAGGGTAAGACAAATATAGAAGTTTGTCCTATTAGTAAGGTAGAGCAAATCAGTATATTTGCACAATCCCATGCGACGCACATCAAGCTCTGAGATCCTAGGGAGAAATTCTAAGGATTCAAGGACACGAAAAGAAAGATTCGAATTCGATTTAGGATCCTTTTAATCAAAGGATCTCTCATTATCAAATCTCGAATGAAGAGGAAACCCTGATTTCGAAAGATCTTATATATTCTAGGGATGACCAAGAGGGTGAAGATCTTTTGGGACTCCATATCGATTTGAGCTAATATATATTAATCATTTTTGCAACTCTAACTTGATCGTCGAAGGATTATTGATAGGTATAACACCAGTGCCATCATGGAGGAGCGAAGAACATTTTTTCAGAGCAACAGAGCAGAATAACTTGAGGTGAGACTCGAATTTGCCTCTACATTTACAAACTTAGTAAAATTTCAAATCTTACCAAGGATTATTGAATTCAAATGGATGACTGAATTAGCAAAATCCAACACCACAATGTTGTAAAATTTATGCATTCAAATCATCAACACGACGTTCATTTTCCCAATAGAAACTAATCAACGCATATCTTAAACATACCATTCACATTAAATTAAAACAAGGTTATGTTACTTACCTTGTGCCATTGCAAAATTTGTTGATTCAATGTGTTGGAGGTGTGTTATTTTATCCACGTTCCTCATAACCTTCGAAACCCCAATGAAGTTGATATTTTATTATTAGACTCACCTTCCCCCTTCTCTCTATGTGGATCGGCTGGATTGGTGATTGATAGGATATTACTCATTTTATTATTCTCTTATTTTGGTATTCTCCACAATTCGTTGTTTTTTCAACACCCTCAATATGGGGTAACCGATCCCTTTTATAGATGAAAGTTGGGGGCCTAAAATCATTCTATTAATAGGTTTCCTATTCATTAAGGTCTACTACTAATCTTTAAAGAATATAAAGTTCTAATTATATTAGATTTTCAATAATATTGATATTCCATTATGTTATAGAATTCTTGTGCGATTTGGAAACTAAAATCGTAAAGGTCAATTTGACCAAGGTCAATGATGCCACATGTTAAATGGTATGCTAACGCACAACTCACTAGATTTCATGGAAAACATAGATAAAATAAATAAATATATATCTTTTGGACTTGATCCAAGGTTTTGAAATTTTTGATAGTTACTAAACCTCACCAAACTCGCAAATTTAAAATGAAAATTTAATGATAAAAAGTAACCTTCTGTTTAAGTGTTTGTTTTTTTGTTGCTAAAAGGTGAGTTCAATGATCCTTAGTAAGATTTCAAATCTTACTAAATTAGTAAGGGAAGACTTAATCATATATAAACAAAGGTTGTGGGTCCCATCTATTAGAAATGATTGTTTTATCCTTCTAAACATCAGGGGTCGTCTTGTGGTAAAACAAAGCATTTCTCCCTCTAGTCATGTATTAAAAAATAGATGGTCTCATAATTTACACAGTTGCACATTAAGAAACTTTAGTGGAGTTAGGACATGTCACCGTAGGGACTAATTTCATTCCAAAGGGAATGAGGGATACTTGCGTTATAAAAAATAAAATAAAAATTGAAACAAAGACATTCGGATAAATCTTTATGAACTCCATTAAATTGATATATAATAGTAATCAAACAAACATTTGGATTAAAATGTATATCATTTTTACTTAGGGATAGTTATGATATCAATAGAGTAGCGATAAATTATTGGTATATATGATATAGGGCGTTCGTTGCTATAGTGATTGACAAGATAGTGTAGTGATCACTTGTCGAATTCGTGAATGTTATTTGATCCATCGAGTTTTAGATTTTTAAACTATTTTTCTTTGTTTCAGGTAATTGTTTTACAAACACGCTGTGAAACACAACCATGTTTTCAATAATAAGCTATGAATTCCTTGATAAGCTCCTCAGGAAGGGTAGGTCAAGTGTTTGAAACCCTATGAAGTTATGAATTCCTTGCACAATGTGAAAAAAGTCCAAATTTGATAGTCTTAGGCCGTCAAATTTCATAAAATTCGATGAACCAAGGGGTCGAATCTTTCATTGTCAATTTTTTTTTTCGACAGGTCAAAACTGTCAAATTAATGAAAAATGAGAGAAATTTGATAGCTCAAAGCCATCAAATTTGGGAACATCAAGAATTTCGACAGTCTTAGACCATCAAAATCAGTTTCTAAAATTTGTGTGCCTTGGCCTGTCAATTTTTTCTATCGAATTTTCTAGTTTTCAGGTAGTGTTGGGGCCACCATCCAGGGTCTGATTGACCCCCGACTCAACTAGTTGCACGTAAGACTTTCCGAGGAGGCGGGCATGTGACCATGGGATTTGTTTCACTTGAAGGATGGGGATACCCACAATAAGTTTTAAAAAAGAAAAAAAAAACTATGTTTTCGATGAATATGGCACCAAAATTAGGATTCGAAAGAAAAGAAACTCAAAATCTGATTTTGAAAAGTAGTAGAAGAAGAAAATTACAGATACTAATCTTTTTACACGTTAAATAGAGCTGGATTAATTTCAACTCCCAACATATATATGGATTAGGATCCGTATACACATAAAGCTACTCATAAAGCTACAACGTGTTTTGTCTTATATGAGCAAAAATGTTCGGAATGGGCTGATTTTTTGTGAGGATGATCTCTATGGTGAGGAGATCATCATTGTCAAAAATCAGCCTATTCTGAAACTTCTAGCCCCATGTTAGCAAGTTGAAGAATTTTGAACTGTTCATTTTTTATAAATTACATTTGATGTGGTTAGAAGTTTTGGAATTGACTGATTTTTTGTAAGGGTGATCCCCTCACCATAGAGATCATCCTCACGAAAAATCAGTCCATTCAAATCTTTTTGCCCATATAAGACAAAAACATTGTAACTTTATGAGTAGTTTTATGTGTCTACGGATCCTAACTCTATATATATATATATATATATATGGAAATGTTCGGCACCAAACATTTTGCCCAACCATTTTTGTCCTACATGGGTTAGAAGTTTTGAAATTGGCTGATTTTTTGTGAGGATGATCTCTACAATGAGGAGATCATCATCACAAAAAATCAGCCCATTCCAAAACTTCTAATCCTATCAAAAATGGTTTACAAAAAATGAACGGTCCACGATTTTTCAACTTGTAAACATGGGGCTAGAAGTTTTGGAATGGGCTGATTTTTTGTGAGGATGATCTCCTCACCATAGAGATCATCCTCACCAAAAATCAACCCATTCCAAAACTTCTAACCCATGTAAGACAAAAATGGTTGGGCAAAATGTTTGGTGCTGAACGGGACCCATATATATATATTGAGAGAGAGAGAGAGAGAGATTTAGATCTTTTTGCATGTCAAAAAAGTAAAATCTTATGAGATATAAAACCCTCATTCACATGGACAATGTCCATTTTTGCGACAGGTGGTCTAAAATAGGGATATGCGAATTTTTCACCACTAGACTTGAAAACCCAACGATGTGTGTATGGGTTTGGTTGATTATGGAAAGTACTCAAATCCATCTGTTAAATATTATAGGATTTCTATTTATTGAGTTTATATGCAGCTCTACTAAAATACCTTATTGAATCATGAATTCTTTGATATTAGTTCTTTTTTCGTGATGTATAGGATTTCATTATGACAATTAAGTCAATTTTTAATTCAAAAAGTAATTAAGTTCAAACGAATGTCAAGTGCACCTTTACCTTTAATGTTTTCCCTCATTATAATTAATTGTAAGAAATAAAATATTAAGTTATACAAAAAAAAAAAAAAATCATTTGGTCAAAGAATTGGATTGATGAGGATTTTTTTTTTCTCTTGACGAATAAAAGTTCTCCCTAACCTGAGGGGTTGGCTCAATAGCAATTTTGAATCCAATAAGAGGTGATAGTTCATAAGTTGTGTTCGATACCCAATATGAGTAGTGCCTCCTCAGGGTGCACCCTCACTTACCTGGTGCGTATGATGTGCGGACGTTGCACATATCCGACGGAGAGACCCATATATCTTAGTCCAAGCCCTGACTCACCCAATACCGCTAGTCGGACGTAAGTTTGGATATCCCCTTAACAAACAAACAAACAAAAATTATCCCTAAGAACCTGATTTTTCAAATATGTTATGTATTTTTTAATAATGTTTAAGGTTATCCATTTGTAAAAGGAAAAGGAAAAGTTCATCACAGGGGAAACAACTACACTAGGGTTAGGGTTGACAAGGAATATTATAGAGAGAGAGAGAGAGAGATATCTTCTACTCCGTCAATAATAATATGTTATGTGAGATATTTTTATGCAATAAATAAAAAAATCAACTTAAAAATACTAGACTCAGCCCTCTTCCTCTTTATTTGAACTTTGAATTAAAATATTATTTATTTTGTCTTTTATAAGTTGTATAGGTTAAGCTCTTTAAATTAAACGGTTGCAAACTTTGACATAAAAGGATTTAGTAAAGTAAAACCTAAAAAATTAACCCCTCAATAATATAACTATATATTATTATCACCAATAATTGTGACTAATCATCCTTTCTTCATTTAGCTAAAACAAATGAAACTGACCATGAACAAGGCCAAGTTCCCAACAAACCTGAAAAATAATACAAAACCATCTAGCCTTGGTTGCCTTTTCACCTACTGTAAATAGCTGTTAGTTTTTTTCCATTCCTACACATTTTGTCTTACCAAATGTTGTAAAACTTGGTTGACTTACAAATTATTGCAAAACTTTTCTAATTTACAATTGTTTTAGGAATACAAAGGCATGTATGATTTTAAAAATCTTGTTTCTTTTTTTCTGCAAAAAAAAGGACATAACTATATGTTAAATATAATACATTGCATTAGGTCCAATGTTGATGTGAAATAGTGCGAAAAAAATCGTAACATAGATTTGAATCCATTGACTTGAACTCATGCTTAAGTGGTCTTCACAACTGGGTTACATCTTAATAAGTTTAGAGTCGTGATGAATGCACGCGGTGAATCATACGTGGTTGACGTGACAAGGGCACATAATCATAGATCTTTCACTTCAAGATAGTCAAGGAAAAAGATCTGCGGTTTTGCGTGCCCTTTCCACATTAGCCATTACAGACCGCGTATGATTTACCGCGTGCATTCATCATTATTCATAGTTTTAACCTAGATTCAAATCCATGGACATCAAATCATGTTTGAGTATTTCTCAAAAGATGTGACACGTATTAATTTAACACAGTGTTAAGTGGTAAGAGTTTTTTTTTTTTTTGTTGATAACCTGGCATCTCTTTCGAGGGCACGGTCAATGCCCGTACATCATATGCACCAGATAAGTGAGGGTGTGCCCTCGCAGGTGACCCTGGAGGAATTAATGCTCATACTGGATATTGAACTCACAACCTATGGACATTAACCGTTTATTGG